>NC_143519.1:16836202-17436202 GCF_031878675.1 Megascapheus bottae
GCTTTGAACCATGATCCTGAATAGCTAGGATTACAGGCATGAGCCACTATGTCCAGCTTTGAGGGATTTTTTGTTAACATATTTGAAAATTAAATATTTCTGAGAAAACATTGACATTTCACATGACAGTAAAATTAGGACCCTGTACCAAGAGTTAGTAGGTAGATTTCCTGGAGTGAATCTATTTAACAGTTAATAAGAAATAGCCTAAGAAATTCAGATTGAGTCCTTAATTTGAGTGCAATTAATGTTCAAACCCACATTCTGTCCAATTTCAGCATGGCCGAGAATGCCCAATGGAGTGTAGTGCAGAGACCATTTGAATATCAACCTTGAGATGATTCTCTCAATAGGACACTTCACAGGAGTTTATCAAGGCACTATTTTTTTTTTTTCACAAATAGGCCTTTTATATGTCATCATTTAAACTCTGAATTTTAAACAGATTCTTGGACTGGTGGTTCATATCCATTAGGTCGCTCGACTTTAGCACTGGTCTCATCTCCTGTAGCTTTTTCAGAACTACCACTTTCACCATGAAGCTCCATGAGTTTTCCCAATTCAAACTAGGGCTTCTTCAGCATTTTTACTTTTCTACCGAAGTGGATAAATAGACTGGCAAGCCTTTTCTATGTCTTTCCCGATGCTGTCTGGAATCAATTTATTAACTACTTCTTTCAAGTCATTTGTCTATACTTCTTGGATTATGATTTCCATGATCTTTTTCCGGATCTGGCGGACCTGCTGATGCTGAGCATAAGAGGTCTTGTGGATCTGATTGTTGCGTTTTTTAATAAAGCCAACACGGAACAGCAGAAGCAAATAACCCTTTGTAGTCTTGACATCAATGTGAGCGTCACTCATGGTCTGCCATTTTTGACCATGGACACATTTTGTCTCGGGTAAGATCTATGTCATGGAAGTTGGTCAGGCAGTTCTTGCCCTGAACATCCTCAGTAATTTTCTAAGTGCAGCTTCATAATTCTGCACATCAGCAAGGCAGCCTTCAAACACCCGACCCTTCTGATGGCCAGATAAGATTTTGGTTCCTGGAGTCCTTGTGACTGGTGTTTTCCCAATATTTCTTATACTGAACATGCCAAGGCTTTCACATCATACCGATCTTTCTTAGAAAGTGGGTCAACCACTTTCTTCTTAGCTCCTTTTTTACCGCCTTTTGTAAGTCGCTTGTTCTTTCCCACAGCCATGGTGCTGGTCAGAGAGCCAAAAGGCTCAAGGCACTATTAAGAAACACTTTATTAGTAATGTTAAAACAGTGCAGAAGAAATCCACAGTTAGCATTTCCAATGAGTAAAGAAAATGAGAAAAGAGAATTTCAAAAATCACTTATTTATTAAAGAGAGGACAAAATGACTAATACAATATATTGAGAGTTCAAGGTATAAATAAATAGAAATTCAAAAAATTAAGCAAGTTATTTGGTCATAATTTCTAAAAACTTTATTTGGAAATTTCTGGTGGGAGAGGAAGGTCAAGTGAAATTTCTAGATCTTCAAGAGTTAATTTTGGCAAAGGAAATTCTATACAAAATGTTCAATTATGTATGAAGTGGGTAGTTGAGGGCAGTAGGGGATAAGGGAGATGTAACAGATGATTTTTTTATTGTCAGGATAATGTATAGATATGTTACATTTACATTTGATAAGCGGTAGTTGCATTATTTCTCACACATTGATACCCCTTCTCATGTTTTTGAAAATTTTGATTATAACTATGTACATGTAGGAAAAAGGTTGAAATTCACATTGTTTTATAAGACTAATGAAATTTAGTTTTCAGCAATAATCAAGAATATAGTGAATGGTACATGAGCTGTGATATGCTAATGACTATTTATATTCATATGTATGTAGATATAGTTATGTCTACATGTTTCATAATTTTCTTCCACAATGTAAACATAAATTAACTTAGAAACTATTGAAATATTTACTTCACAAATTATTTCTAAATATGTGATTATATTATTTATAAATAATATAATCACACAAATACTACACTTTGGGGATGAAACATTACACTTCTCCAGGTAATAACAAAATTATCAATGTACTAACACCTTGCAACTACTATTTTATATTATTTTAAATTAGGGCTATTTTTTAGAAAATACTTCTGTAACTAGGTGGATATCTAGATATATTTGTATTTTTCATTTATGTAGAAATAGGTTAATTTATTTGCTGAGGTTAATTCAAAAGCTCACAATTTTTTATGTTTGTGTTTATCTACTCATTTTTATAGTATATTATCTGTGTTCTATTTGCCCTCCACAAATGTTCCTGAGCTGTGAGGCAAGCTAAATAATGATAATGCTCCTCCAATATATTTATACACTAATCTCTAGAACAGATAAGTATAATGATATACATGTAAAATGAGATTTTACAAATGAATTATTAAGTAGCTTGATACGGGCAGTTTTTTTCTGCATTTTCAAGCTGGTGATGTCTAAGCACATGAATCTTTAAAATATTAAGAGCTCAGTTTGCCTTCTGAGTTCAGTTTGAGAGAGCTGGGACTTTGGAAGACTCTTCAGAGAGAGAAGTTTGCTGACTCTGAAGTGGAAAGAAGATGCCATTAACAAAGAAGTTATGTGTCCTAAACTATGAGGGGAAAATACACCAAAAATAAAAATAAAACTCCCAAACAAGAAGGCACAATTTCCTTAGAACTCTTGAGTACAATAAAGGCAATCTAATACCTTGATTAAAGTTCAATCACACTTCTTCTTTCCTTTTCTTCTCATTTACAGAACAATATGTTAATATAATACATTTTCTTATTCAAAACCAGTACTCTTGTAATAAGGCTTGATCTAAATCACAGTAATTAAAATAAATCACGAAGAAAGAAAAACAATGAAGAAAAGCACAAATCAATTCCAATTCACCATGGGGAAACAGTTTCTTTCATCTTAAATTTAAGGTAATTTCCTTCTAATGTTTTCATGATTCTTAAAAAAAAAGTAAAATAAAAGGTTAGCTACTTCTCTAAAGCAGATGTATTTAAGGTAAAGAACATCAGCTTTTCTAAAAAAATAGAAATTATTATGAAATTTGGCTGGGATGTAGCCTAGTGGCAAATGCTTGCTTAATAAGTGCAGCATTCTGGGATTGATCCTCAGGACCAAAAATAAAAAGACAAAAAAAATATTATGAAACAACAAGTAGATTAATTTTTCAGTGTATTCCAATTTTGTAAGAGCATTGTTTTCTAGGTAAGAATTATTGTGGAAAATAGCATATAAATAAAGATATAGGGAAATATAATTCATGTAATACATAATATATAAAAATAATTATTGGCTACTGTCAATATGTCAGTATGTGATTTGTCTGGAAAGCCTTTGGCATTGCATGTTTAGTTCTATGCTGCTAATCAAAATACATATTTGGGAATTTTCTAATCTAGACCAAAGGATTTGGCTTAATAAAAAGTGTATATAGGAGTTGGAGATTTCAAATCTGTGAGTTCAAAGAAGAAGAAGAAGGAGGAGGAGGAGGAGGAGGAGGAGGAGGAGGAGGAGGAGGGGGTGAAGAAGTTACATATATTCTTTTGCATTCTTTAGGGAGCATTTTCACTGTATAACCTTTCCTAGTGTAATTGATCTCCATGCCTCCAGAGGCCACTTTGGTAAATGCCAGAACCCTCCTCTGCATTCTGCATACTGAAAATTAAGTACATATAAATTTCCTGCTTAAAGTTGCCTTTTTCACAATGCCAACATGTATACCTTCTTCAGATTTGGCTTACCTTTTTTGCTTTTAGCTCCAAAGGTGGGGGATTCTTAATTTTCCCTCTAATGTTGCTTGTTAGTATACATTAGAGTCTATTGTTTCTTCCATAAATCTCAAATTTAGTATTTCTGGATTTAACTTTGTTTCTTTTGTCTGCTAAATGCTGTCATCTTTTTTTTTTCTATACCCCTTACTTTTTTCTGCAACAGTACACATGATGTTTTGTTTAAAATTCATTCACAATCAGAAAAGTGTTTCTTATCTTCCATCATCTTGAAATTAAATTAGTTATCTGAAGGAAAGGCAAGCATATTATAATGTTTACAGTTTGACAAATATTCTATCTTTGCAATTCTGCTATTATTGCTCATTTTGATCTGTAAAGTTTGTTGACATTTATTTATTTGCAGACATTCGTTCAATACAATTATCAACATTTTTTCCAAAGAAGAATGAAACAAATCAGTACAAATTCCCCAAGAAGTTACTCTTTTCTTTTCTTCTATATTTCCAGGTGAATTCTATTTCCAATCTGATAAAAAACTGAATAAATTTCACAGATACTGACCAACTCAGAACACATACACACACACACACACACACACACACACACACACACACACCATCTATACACAGAGGTAGATAGGTAGATAGATAGATATATACATACATATATAGATTTTAAAAATCAATAGGGAACTTGCATTAAAATGAGAATTCCTTAATATGATTTTTTCTAAGTCTTTCCATTTCCGAGTTTAAATTTGTGGAATTCTTGGATAATATTTCTTGGAATAGCATTAAGTTTATCTGAATTTCAGTTTTTAAGAAAATGGTAGATAGGAGGCAGATATTAGGACACTGGCCATTTTTTTTATTCTTGTCAGAAGAGTAGGATCATCTGTAGTCCCTACACAACTGTGAAACTGATGCTACATTAATCCTCTGCTATCACTGTCTTTAATGTACATTTTTATCCCTCTACAATTGAGTTAATTCTGTGCATTATTCCTGTGCCTTCCAAGCTTTCACTCCTAAATCAGTATAACCTCTTAATGAAATTAACTTTCATTTTCTTTCCTGATGCCAGAAAATATTTCATCTGCTATGATATAATTGGCTAAATGCTTCACATTCTCTCTCTTATAAATCTTTTGACAGATCAAGAGATTCTTAACATTTCACAGAATGTATCTTACTTGAATACATTTATAGAAGCAAAGATAAGATAATCAATCTTTAGATTTTTTGTATTTAGAAGTCCTAAAAGAGAGAGTTGCAAAAATAAAATAAAATAGGTACTTAAGTCTGCTTTATAAACTGATCACATGGAATTACTTTCAATGACTTCTTGTGACATGGATGTATTTGATTAAACTTAATTCAGCATTATGTTTCATGCAATACTTCCCGTACTCCTGTAAATCTAAAGCAAATATACCACACTTAAGAATGCTCTTATAAAAAGGAACATTCAAATGGATTCATAGGGTGATTGTTTATTGCCTTTCTTGCATCATTTAATATTAATATGTTTCTTATCCTTGGGCTTTAACTTGCAGCTTGAGCAAATCCCATTTTATGTGGCTGTAAAAGATGATTGCACTCACAAGACCTCAGTAGGTTTAAAATCTCAGCTTCTTACTTTTCTTCCATAGGTATGGAGTTATAGAGCATATTAAAAACTTCAAAAATAATCAGAATTAAGGTGCAAGCAAAGACTGAAAATTAATATTTGCCAATTTCATTTACAAAATACGTAGATTTAAAATGTACTCCGGACATGTACCTTTTTGTCACAAAAGTTGACCATCCATTATCTTGAAGAAAATCATATATTTGTTTGATTATAAAATGTATTACTTACATTGCATTAAATTAAAAGATTATATTATAACATAGATAAAAGGCTTTACAGTGAGTTCTACTTCTTTTGAAACCAGGATAAAAATTGTAGTGGACATGAGAGCTGTTTGTTTCAGTGATTCTTATTCTACTCACCTTCAGCAGAAAATTGTGACTTGTTTGTTTAAGCTGAGAACATTTAGGAGATAGTAATAGTCAGAGATATCTCTACCTGATCTCAAAAGTAATTGTGACTATGCTATGGGATATAAAGTTTAATATCTAAATACAAGTACTTAGGTAACAAAAATAATATGGTAATGTTTTCTTCAGTAACTTTTTTCCTTTACATTTCCATGCATTTCTTTAATTCAATGTATTAGTGTGTTTTAGTTAGTTGGACAAAGATTTTCAGCTCCACATGTTCGTTGATGACTGCAGTGCATCTCAATCATTACCATTTGCCTTTATCTTTCCTAACCACATTCACCCCTTTAATTTACCTAGTTTTTCTTTGCCAAGCATACCTTGAATGTTATGTCTGTATCCTTCCTCATTCCATTCTTTCCCTCCTCTTCTTTTGACCTCTTCTACTCATGGTCGAGCTTTCTGGTATTCATTTGTTAAATTGTAAGTTAGTTTTTCAAAACAGTTATATCACTGTAATCCTTCCCTGAGTATGTAATTTGTTAAGTGATATGTTTGCATATTCATGTCTATGTATGTATTTACACATATTTGTATGAGTGAATGTATGTATGAATGCATTTGTCTGTCTCTCTGTCCATCTGTCTGTCTGTCTGTCTATTTATGGACACACACATATAGAAAGGGTGATCTTTTACTCTTTTACTTTTACTCTTAAACCACTGAGCCACAGGCCAGTAGCATTTCCACCAAAAATGTGTGGTTTACTAATTCCAAGTTGATATCTGAAATTTACCATCACAAGATGTAAAAGTCCATATGAAGCTTTCCTCCCTATTATTATTTCCAGATATTTTTATTGTAATTAATAGAAGGGTTACATTATATTCACCAGATAGAAGGTGCATTACTTCGCATACGTTGATAACCCTTTCTCATGTCATGGTCCCCATTCCCCCCCGACAACTCATCTTGATTTCCCCCCTTCCCTATCCAATTTCAAATAACCAATTAAGCATATATGAAATATATCAGATAACAAGGTGAAATATTATTTAGAATATTAGAAGTAAAAATCTATTTTCTTTTAAAAAAATATATTATGAATGTATTTTAAGATTAAATACCCTAAATTTGTTTTCAACCTATTTTTTTTTGCCAGTCCTGGCTTGAACTCAGAGCCTGAGCACCGTCATTATGTTTTCTCTAAGCTAGAGCTCTACCATTTGAGCCAAAGCACCACTTCCAGCTTTTTCCATGTGGTACCAAGGAAACAAACCCTGGTCTTTGTGTATGCTAGGCAAACACTCTACCACTAGGCCAAACTTCTGGCCCCTCAACCTATTTTTTGAGTCACATTTTATTATATTCCCAACTTTTATCTATAAAAGTAGTGTTATGTTTGCAATTCTGGATATTTTATATTAATAAACAACTCTTGCAAGCAGACAAATGGGCAGAATAATTGAATGGTCTTGAGCATGGCCTTAAGATAATAGCAATGATAAAATATATAACATTCCTCATTTTATTTGTACTATGCATTGATTCTAGACTTCTATTATTGCAGATATTCTGCATAATTCCCTGTCAGATATTCACATAGAGATACATTTTCAAGCAAGGAGAACAAGTCATATATTTTTGCTTATGTCTTAAACGTTAATATACTATCAGACAGAGTTCACTGCATCTGTGATCACTGAAGACTATATTTGCTGTCAGCAGGCACAATGCCTGACACTAAGTAGATAAATCAGAGAATTGCCTGACTTATCAATGCCCAAGTATGAATTTCTACTAAGTTTGACATACAAGCTGAATAATGAGCTGCCAAGAAAAAAAAAGCAAATTAAAAGGTAAGTAGCAGGGATGGCTTGTTCAGTCAAGGATGAGTTGAGGGAAATTTCTTGAGTAGATGAAGTTTTATAAAAGATTTTGATGTAAGATATGAATTTGGATGGCATAAACTTCATTTGTATTCCCATTTTCTTATTATGTCTTTTTGTAAAACTTTGACTATTTTCTACTTGGCTCAGAGTTATCCCTGTCAAGTGAGATTTTTTAAATGGATGTAATGATATTGTGAAACAAAGCAATCTGCCTCTAGCTTTCTTTGAATAGAACAAAAGTATTCCTGTTACCACTGCTGCTACCACTGTCATTACATTATTGTTATTACTTTATGTACAATTGTTACTTTTACTCTACCATTATAGTAATTGAAAAACTTCAGTGAATCAAGGAGTGTAGAATGAGATTAAATAATTAAGTTGAATTGTGTAGCATTCAGTTAATTCTAAATATGCAACATAGTAATGTTCTAGCTTTCCTTTTTTAATTTTTATTTTATTTATTATAACTTAGATAGATTAAGTGAACTGGACAGAATCACATAGTTAATAAATGAAGTGAATAATGGAGAATTTAAATCCTTGACTATTTGCTTCTAAATGTCATTATATTTATGAATTATAATCTGAATATTTTCAATAGTATAAAGTCTTGTGCATGCAAATACTGTAGTACTAAAATGTACTGTTAAGTGCTAACTATCAGATGTATGTATATATTTACAGCAAAAACTTTAAAGTTTATTTGGAAACACATAAGATTCTCCCCCCAAATATGAAATACATAATAGTAAAAGAACAATCCAGCAGACTTGATAATATCTAACTTCAAAATTTACTCTTTAACTTAGGGTTCGTTGATAATGCAGAGTATATATCAAGGATAAAAATGGAGAACGTGCTGGAAACCAGGGACTCTTTCCTGTAACCCTAGCTACAGGAAGCTCAGATCTGTGGATCACATTTGGATGGCAGCTGGGCCTGACAAGTCCCCATGAAATTCTCATCTCCGATTAACCACCAGAAAACCAGAAATGACAATGCTATGGTAGAACACTAGAGCTGAGCAAAAAAGCTCAGAGACAATGCCAAGGCCCTGAGTTCAAGCCCTGTGATGTACCAAAAATAAAGAATGAAGAATCCAAGACTGATATATTTTGCTAGGCTTCTGAGAATTCTAATCCAGCCAAATAGTGTCATTAATCTTAAGCTTAGTTAAATAGGGAAACCTTTGTTACTTTTACAAATGTAAGTATCTTTGCAACTTAACTTTTATTTTCATACATATAAGAACTATTCCATATGAAATAAAATAATTTAGTACCATACTCATGTTTTATGAATTGATGATGTAAGTAGAATATTTCTTGATTATAGACCACCGCGTTTTTTATTTTAAGATATTCATGTGTTTTTTGTTTGTTTGATGTTTGTTTGTTTTGCCAGTCCTGGGCTTGAGCTCAGACTGCATCTGAATGCATGCTAGGCAAGCACTCAACCACTAGGCCAAACTCCTAGCCACATGTATTTTGTTGTTGTTGTTGTTGTTGCTTTTTTTTTTGTAGCATGTCATGTTACTTCTTTGGTTGCAAACTTTTCATTCCCCACAATGGGCAGATGACACATGTTATAAAATAGTTAAGTTTCCTAAATTCAAGTTGAACACGCAATCTCATATTTTTATGACTGCACTTTAAGACTTATTGCAATG
Organism: Megascapheus bottae; assembly: GCF_031878675.1. Taxonomy (NCBI): domain Eukaryota; kingdom Metazoa; phylum Chordata; class Mammalia; order Rodentia; family Geomyidae; genus Megascapheus; species Megascapheus bottae. The sequence continues at coordinate 16,845,520 of NC_143519.1, forward strand.
TGAGAAATGCTATGATTTCAGGAAATGAGAGAATAGTGACTGGAAAATAATGTGTCTTTGAATGTTCTATAATAACATAATTTCCAGAGTTATGTGTTCACTTTGAATAATAACTCATGTTTTGAATTTGAAATATCACCTCAAATGCTCATGTATTGATGTTGTAGCCTTCCATGTAAACAAGGTCACTTCTTCATAGGCAGTGCTAAGGAAATATATTTGGACTAGGAAGTGGCTACATCAATGGAATAATCCATTAAGAATTTCTGTGTTCAAAGGCAATTAGAGTCACAGATGAGTTAGAAAAGCAGGTAATAGGAAGCAAGGTTCTGAGGGTATCATTTTTCTCTGGACTTCTATGCTGCCTTAACCAGACAGTGATGAGGTGATGTGCTCTGCTTTACTGTGATGGTTTCCACTTCACTCTGGATGTAAGCAATAGAGCCAACTAACAATGGAAAGACTTCTTTGAAGCCATAAATCAGGAATACCCTTTCCATTTTCAAGTTATTTTTCTCCCCTCCCTGAGGCATTTCATCACAACTATAGAAAGCTGACTATATTACATTGTGGTTGTGTAATTTTCTCATGTGTTTTAAATTTCTTTTTTAATATATTTTATTGTAATTAATAAAAGGGCTACAGTATATTTGTCAGATAGAAGGTGCATCGCGTAACAATCATGTTTTTGTCCCCACACCCTCCCTTCATCTTGCTTTCCCTCTTTCTTATACTATTTCAAATAAACAAATAAACATAAATACAATATATCAGATAACAAGTTAAGATACCGTAACAATATGAGATAACCAAGGGACAGCAAAAGACATGAGAAATAACATAGAACATTAATAACAATAAGCTCCAATATTTTAAAAGGTCATTGACATCTATGAAGATATTTCTAAGATTTAGGGATCTCATTGTCATACTCTGCTATCTTAGCAAAATTTTAAGTGTTTTTCATTATATCCAATTTTAAAAAATATTTTTGCGTGTTTATATATTAACTTGCTTATTTTTAAATTATTTTCACTATCCTATTCACTTGTTTGGTAGTGGTTAGATATTGCACTCAGATGCTCATATTTACTAGGCACTCATTATACTTAATGGGTCTCACCTACAGCCCTTACTTTCCTTTTTTTTCAGATAAGGTCATTTTTTTGTTCAGTGCAACCTCAGATCACAGTCTTCCTGTTTATTCCATGTAACTGGTGTCATGAAACACAATAGTTAGATACAATACTGCTATATTATTTTCTAGTAGTCCTATATCTATAATTCTTCCACTCTCCATTTCTCAAGTAGTTGGGATGAACCTCTACAACCAGCTTCTGTTTAATTTATATCTGTAAAGTTTATAGACTTCTTCTCTATATGTCAAATTATATACATAAGATTGCAACTTGCCTTATTACACTGGCTAGATATTCTAATACTGTTAAAGAGGAGTGGAAAGAGTGGGCATCCTTGTCTCGTTCCTGATTTTAGAGGGAATGGCTTTAGCTTTTCACCATTAAATACAATACTAGCTGTGGGATTGTCATACACAACCTTTATTATATTGAGGAATGTTCCATGGATTCCTAGTTTCTCCAGAGCTTTTAACATAAAGGAGTGCTGGATACTGTCAAATGCCTTTTCTGCAACTATTGAGACAATCATGTGATTTTTATCCCTGATCCTGTTGATGTGTTGAATTATATTAATTGATTTGCGTATGTTGAACCAACTTTGCCCCCCTGTGATGAAACCTGTTTGATCATAGTGTATAATTTTTTTGATGAGTTGTTGTAGACAGTTGGCCAGTATTTTGTTGAGAAGTTTTGCATCGATGTTCATCAAAGAAATAGGTCTATAGTTTTCTTTCTTTGATGAATCTCTGTCTGGTTTGGGGATCAGGGTTATACTGTCTTCATAGAATGAGTTTGGTAAAGAACCTTCATTTTCATTTTCATTGAAGAGTTTGAGGGGTATTGATGTGAGCTCTGCTTTGAAGACCTTATAGAATTCAGCTATGAATCCATCTGGCCCTGGGCTTTTCTTAGGTGGAAGTTCTCTTATTGCCATTTCTATTTCAGTGCTTGAAATAGGCCTGTTTAGTTGGGTTAGTTCTTCTTAGTTCAGTGTGTGTATGTTAATACTGGCTGGGAATTCGTCCATTTCTTCTAGATTCTCAAATTTGTGGGCACAAAGGCTTGGGAAGTATTCCCTCATGATACTCTGGGATCTTGGTAATTTCTGTTGTGATATTACCATTTTCGTCTGTGATTTTGTTTCTTTCGGTATGCTCCCATCTTTTTTGGCCAGTGCAATAAGGCAAGAAGAAGCATAAAGGGGATCCAAATAAGGAAAGAGGAAGTAAAACTTTCCCTCTTTGCAGATGACATGATCCTGTATTTAAAGAATCCTATAGACTCCACTCCCAAGCTCCTTGAGCTGATTCAAGACTTTGGAAGGGTAGCAGTGTATAAAATTAACCCTCAAACATCAACTGCCTTCCTCTAAGCCAACAGTGAGAGAACAAGGCAACAATCAGGAAAGCAACTCCTTTTGCAATAGCTTCAAAGAAAATAAAGTACCTAGGAATTAGCTTAACTAAGAATGTAAAGGACCTTTTTGATGAAAACTTTAAAACCCTGAAAAAGGAAATTAAAGCAGAATTGAGGAAATGGAAAAACCTGCCATGCTCCTGGATTGGAAAAATCAACATCGTGAAAATGGCAGTCTTGCCAAGGGATATCTACAAATTCAACTCAATACCCATCAATTCCCCAATGTCATTCTTTAAAGAAATAGAACAGGCAATCCAAAATTTCATATGGAATAATAAAAGACCCTGTATAGCAAAAACACTTCGTAGCAGAAAGAACACTGCAGGAGGAATTTCAATTCCAACTTTAGATTCTATTACAGAGCTATAATTATCAAAACAGATTGGTACTGGCACAAGAACAGGCCTGAAGACTAATGGAATAAAAGTGAAGACCCACATATTAAACCACAGACCTATGGCCACCTAATCTTTGACAAGGGGGTTAAAAAAATAGAATGGAAGAAAGATAGCCTCTTCAACAAGTGGTGCTGGCAGAACTGCTTAAGCACCTACAGAAAACTAAAGTTGGATCCTTCTATGTCACCCTGTATTAGAATTAACTCCAAATGGATCAAAGACCTGGAGGTAAAACCGACACTCTGAAAACTTTACAAGAAGGAATAGGAGATACACTAGACCTCCTTGGCACAAGTCAAAACTTTCTTAATAAGGACCAAGAATCACAACAAATCAGAGAAAGGCCGATAAGTGGGACTGCATTAAACTGCAGAGCTTTTGTATGGCAAAGGATATAACTAGTAAATTAATTAGGAAGCCTACAGAGCGGGAGAAGATCTTCACCAACCATAAAACAAACAAAGGCCTCATATCTAAAATATATCACCAGCTCAAAGATTGAATCACCCCAAAACTAATCTCCAAAGAAATAACCATCCCATTAAATAATGGGCTAAAGACTTAAAGAGAGTCTTCTCTGAAGAAGAAACAAAAATGGCCTGTAGACACATGAAGAAATGCTCAATATCTCTGGTCATAAAAGAAATGCAAATCAAAACAACTCTAAGATTCCACCTCACTCCAGTTAGAATGGCCAGGATCAAGAAAACTAATAACAATAGATGCTGGAGGGATGTGGCCAAGAGGGATCACTACTACACTGTTGGTAGGAGTTCAAACTCGTGCAACCACTATGGAAAGCAGTGTGGCAGTTCCTCAAAAGACTAAACATAGAGCTCCCCTATGACCCAGCAACTCCACTACTAGGCATTTACCCAACAATCCAGAAACAAAGACATACTAAATCCACCAGCACAACAATGTTCATTGCAGCACTATTTACCATAGCAAAGATATGGAACCAACTGAGATGTCCCTCAGTTGATGAGTGGATCAACAAGATGTGGTATTTGTACACAATGGAATTCTATGCTGCTGTCAGGAAGAATGACATTGCCCCATTTTTTAGGAAATGGAAAGACTTAGAAAAGATCCTATTAAGTGAAGTAAGCCAGACTCAAAGGAACTTAGGTTCAATGGTTTCCCTCATTTGTCATAATCAGTAGAAACCTTGGTCTCTCCTAGCAGAGATTTGCAATAGAGCAAAACCTTGACACAAAAGGCCATATAGCAGGACGCTAAATGAAAGGATCTCTAGGCTATAGAAATATAAGCCATATAATGAATGATTGTTGTTCTTAAGGTACTATTTTATCTCTCATCTCTTTTGCTGTCCTTTGGTTATCTCATATTGTTACAGTATCTCACTTTGTTACCTGATATATTGGATATATTTGTATTTGGTTATTTGAAATTGGGTATGGAAGGGGGGAAAACAAGATGAGGGGCGGTGGGGGGGAGGGAAATGGGGACCAAGACATGTGAAAGGGTATAAATGTATTGTCCCGTCCGGCGGGACGTCAACTAGGGCCAAGAACCTAGAGGGAGGAATGAAAGGGACAGGAGACACGAAGAAGGCAGCAAGACAAGCGTTCTGATCAAGCTGCAAATTTTATTTTTCACACAGGGGTTTATATGCCTCTTCAGGAGAGGCAGGAGGGGGTTGGGGTGTGGGAACCGCTTGGGGCAGGGGGTGTGGTAATGGGATGTTTGCTTCTGCTCCGGGTAGAGGCCAGGTGGTAGGATGTTTGCATATCAATGCAAGCAGACATGCAGGCACCAAGAATTCAGGGAAGGGGAGAATGTCTCCGACATATCCTCCCTAAACCTTAAAACAAGTGAGGGCGAGGATTTAATCTGAGTGGGGGAACAGAGGCCCTAATAGAAAGGAGATCATGTTGAGCAAGAAGCAAGACACACTAGCTGATGTGTCTGTCTTTTTGGTGAGGATGCCAACTTATCGGGCGCGTCCCGCCCCGCAGGAGCTCAGGAAACAGCTGTGCGATGGTGGTGGAATCAGGCAGGGCAGAATACGTGGCAGCAGCTTCATCTCTCAGGAACTCCAATGGAATGTCACAGCTCCTGCTGGATTGCCTGCAAATTTCTGCGCAAACTGGTTAAAGCAGCTTAACCTAAGCCCTGACTTCGGTGAATTCTCCCAATGATTCCCTGGTCCCTTTATCTAAAGGAGATTGATGGGCGGAGATTCATCTTCTATAACTTCTTCAAGCTGACTCAGGAGCGTTGTCTCTGTACTTGACCAGGAACCTTAAAAAGCTTAGCCTATTTTACCAAGGGGTTGCCAGGATTAGCTATCAGGAACAATAATTTGCTCCAAACTAGATCATATTCAACATTTAACAACTGCACAACCTTCTTTAGCTACAATAGTTTAGCTTACTTAGCACCCATTTGCAAAGGCAATTTCCTGATTGTCTGGGGAACTAAATCTCTGCAACCTTAAACAATGCTTTAGTTGTCAGATCTAAACAGATTAATAGAGACACAAGTCTCAGATCCACAAACTTTCCTGAATTTGTGGCTGGAGTCAAATCAAACTTTACTCAGTTAGGACTTTAAACTACCCAGTATCACAGATGATTGACAAGTTCCTGCCCAGTTATGAAAGGCATGGGCATTAGTAAGGCATGCTTATTAACTATTCTATGACCTCCCGGCTCTGATTAATATTGAATGGCCAAGCACGAGTGACTCTAGGATCTGACACCATCTCTGCCATCCACACAGAGGCTTTCTGTATCTGGATGCTTCGTTGTCCCAGTAGTGTCTCTCCACACAGGGATAAACATCCCATTGGCATTTCACTTGCTTGGTTGCTGGACTTGAACTCGGGGCCTGGGCACTGTCCCTCAACTCTCCAGCTCAAGGCTAGCACTCTACCACTTTGAGCTCCAAAGCAACTCTGCCTCAATTAGCACTCTGCTGCCAGATTAGACACCACAGTCTCACAGGGACCTTACTTTGCCCGGGCTGGCTGGAAACTACAGTTTTCAGATCAGTGAGTCCTACAAAAGGCCAAGTTACTCCAATTAGAAGCAACAAGGTGGTCGACACAGAAATAGTCTCTAAGCATGAGCTTACCTAGAACCTGGTAAAAGCCAAAGTTACATCTGAATAAGGATTGCTGTTCTTCTCCATGGGCTAGCTGGAAGTTACAAGAGCAAGCTGAAATAGCAATTAAGCAATTACTTTGGTAGTCCTGATTTTCCTTTTTTCTCTTTCTTTAAACATTTAAGACAACTTCACTTTCAAATATTGTTTAGAAACCCATTTCCAATGTTCTTAAAAACTTTTGCTGATACTGGCTTAAACAATCAACACCTTAGCCTTTCTTTGCAATTGAAAAACCTTTAAGGGCACAAAGAACTCCTTCTGCCTTCAGGCCCCCTAGGGCTCAAGTCACTCCTCTTGCCTTTTAGAAAAGGGCTTTTTTTTTTTTTTTTTTTAATACACCCAATAGCATGGAGATAAACCTTTAAACATTCCTTTAAAATACTAATCACATTATCCACATTTTACCATCAGATTTGCAAGAAAAGACAGACAGGCAAAATTTCTGACGTTAATGAACAATTTTACATTTAAATCTCTAATACATGTTTCCAAACTTTAACTTAAAGTAATAAATTCCAAATTCCCTAACACCTCTGTGCTAAACAGGATACAATGTTTACAATGTAAAGAGCTGTATGCCTTGCAATAAAATGCAGATTTCAGGATCTAGAAAAATATTTACCAGTTTTTCTTTAAGACAATGCAATAACCCTTTGAGACATAGGAAACATTCAAACCTACTAATTTTCTTGAAGTTTAGACTTAGATTTACCCAATTGCTTTTGTGTTTCAAATGAGCTCAACCATTGTTTTATACAGCATGCTGACAATTTAACCTTGAACATGTTCACTCACACCCATTCGTACACACATTCATACTCAAAGATCTTAAAGCGCGCAAAATTAATATCGGCCGTTCATTTTCCAGAAATTTTAGTATCATGAGGGTTTTTTGCTAATCTTATTCTTGTGGGTGACAACCAAGTTTTAAAACAAAGCTTTTTAACAAAGCGACTAGCTAAAATTTAAGACTGAAGTTTGTGTCCTGCCACCAACTGTCTCCAGACTGTCACTTCGGCAGGTTGTAGGAAAAAGGAAACTAGAAGGAAGACTGCAGCTGCTTTGTCTGGCCTCTGCTCACCTCAGCTGCAGCCGATTGGGAGGGGCCATACTAGGCCGCAGTGGAGTCAAAACCTTTTACTTCCCAGAAATATTCAAATAGATAACAAGGATGTGCTTGAGTACGCACAGAAAAACCATAAGGATCCATATTTAGAACTGGTACCAATTTTAAAGACAAAACTGGACAAAACAACAACAACAGAAAATACCCAAGGAAAACTATAACACGAACAAGACAGAGAAGTGGAGACTTTTAAACAGAATCAGACATCGACATATAACAAGAAAATTGAACTCAATCAGATACACTTAACACAAAAACATGAGCTCAGATGAATGTACTCTCAGGTATGCCCTGTTATGGACAAGAAACTCAGAAAGGGGGGTGGGTGGGTCAAGGCGTCCCTTGACCACCCAGGCCTCTGTATTATAAAAATAAAACAAAACAGAACAAAACAAAACAAAACACATACAGGGGGTCGGCCGATACTTACCTCTGGAGGCCTTTGCTTTTCACCTGGGCATCTTTTAAACGTTAATGTCCTTAGGGGCTGATGAGTTGACTTGCTTAATCAATCTCTCGGGCAGCCATCTCGGTGCCGATTGTTTTTGATCCAGGACACAGGCTGAACCGCGTCCCCAAATGAGTACTGGATCTGGACCATTCCAGTTATTAGTGAGGGGGTCTCGCCACATCACCATAGGCGGAGACGTATCTAGAGAAGGGTGCCAGTGGCGGTCTGCAGCCAAATGATCGTTATTATCCAAAGTCAGAAAATTTAACACAAAGAGTGCATGACTTAATCGATCGCGGGGGGGAAGCAAAGGATAAAGAAGTGGGTTTAAGCCGCGTAAGCCAAGTTTTTAGCGTTTGATGGGCTCTCTCAACAATTCCTTGACCTGGTGGGTTATAGGGGATTCCTGTAATGTGATTAATGTGAAGCACTTCACAAAACTGTCTAAATTTTGCACTAACATAAGCAGGACCATTATCTGTTTTAATTTTAACAGGTTTTCCCAGAACAGAAAAGGCTGTGACAAGATGTGAAATAACATCCTTTGTGGCTTCTCCCGAATGAGGGGGGGCAAAAATGAAACCACTATACCTGGGCATCTTTTACAAAAAAGGTTGTTAAAGGAAAACCACTGTTTCTAGAAAAAGCAATCTTATCTCAATAGCATAAATATACAAATTATTAGGAATTGATAAAAGACTTGGGAACCCTGGTTGGGTCATTCCCATGGGCATACTGCAGGGAGATCATGAAGAAACCTGTATTTGAAACTTGTATTTGCCTGACCTTATTAATTTTAGTAGCTCCAATTGTTTTCCCGGCCAATAGGTCATTGCTCCACCCACAGGGCGGGGGACATGCAATTAGACTGTGGCCCCTAGAATTGGGGGAGCAGTTCTATGCTAATTTTTTCATAACTAATGCAGTCATCATAGAATGCCACAACATCCGTATCTTGTCTCTCCATAACAGCGGCTGAATGGCTCTAGTCAGGACAGGGGGCGTGCCAATTACTAAGATGCTACTAGGCCAGCTACACCCAAGAGCTGGGGCCTGTGGCAGTTTCTAGTTGCTGGGAGCTTAAGGCCTGAGAGGATTGCTGATGAACCAGGCTTTGGAGGATGGTTTTGGCCCAGGGCGAATTAGGCCCGTTTTTGGAGACTGCTTTCTTAAGGTCTTTTAGGGCAGGTCTATTGCCCCCAGGGTTAGCATTTATCAAGCATGGTGGGGAGGAGTAAAATGGTGCTTAACCTGCCCTTTCCTTTCAGGGGAGGAGCTGCCTCGATATGGCGGGTTAACCTCCTCTTCCGGTTTAACACGAGGTGAAGCGTGGGAGTAAAATGGCGGAGGCTGCTCTGCCCTCCAATTGTCTGCCGCAAATTTTGGGGCAGGAGCACTTGGTGTAGGGCTCTGGGGCCCAATCCCAGGATCAAAGGGGCCCAAAAATCTCTCCTCAGGGCAAGGCTCTAAAACCTGAGCAGTGGAAGGGCCAACTTTCCACAACTCTGAGCACTCCTTATTTAAAGTTTCCTTGGCCCTAGATGCCTTAAGGGCAGATAAAGTCTGATAGACCCCAAGGGGAGGATCCTCTCCCAAGTTAATCTTCCTCCCTCTCACCAGGAGACATATGCAGTCCCATGTGGCCCAATTGAAAAGAATGGCTACCATTAACACGGCACACGTTAAGGCCTCCCAGAGATCTGAAATCTCCATACCTCTGCTTTTAAATCTGGACGCTATGAGCACTGGTTAATTTTGTAGATCTGACCTGTCCTGAGCCACCAACAAAATATTATCTGAGTGTAGGGAAATTGTAAAAAAGCAATCTTTAAGATCAATGATCATTTTATCTACATAAAAACAATTCCTTGTCAAACACATTTGGTAAAGGCTATTTACAGCATACATGGTCAAGCATGCACTATTTACAGTTTCAAGCAGAAAATCTTCCTTATTTGACCACAATTGCAATAACTACATGAATCTGATCTCCAGCTTGGCTCTGGGTTACCGGGAAAGCTAAGAAGGTTTGGTTTTTCAAAAGCAAGGTGGCAGAGTTCTAAATCGAGGGAGGGAACGCAACTCTTAAGGAGTTGAATATGTTCCCGTCTATGTTGGAGTGATCGCCGCAAGGCTGATAAATCAGGCATAGGGCGATCGGGCTCGTGGAGAGCCGGGGCATGAGAGAAGGGGGTCGGGAGGCCTGTCGCAGTACCTCCTCGCCATACTTACTTAGAAGGGGGTCGGGAGGCCTGTCGCAGTACCTCCTCGCCGTACTTACTTAGAAGGGGGGTCGGGAGGCCTGTCGCAGTACCTCCTCGCCGTACTTAATTCTTTTTAACCCAAATTCTTCGTGTCTTGAGAGCCTATGAACAATTCCTGTGACGATGATGCCTGTCCCATGGTCAGTCACTTACCTTTCGCCGTCTCCACTCAGCGTTGACCGAGATGTCTCGGGCGGGCTACTCCGAGCTGGTCACACAATCACTTGGATCCAAGGTTTCCTGGAAGACAGCGTTCCTCAGCCTCGCGGGCACTCGAGCCGCACATTGGGCGCCATTTGTCCCGTCCGGCGGGACGTCAACTAGGGCCAAGAACCTAGAGGGAGGAATGAAAGGGACAGGAGACACGAAGAAGGCAGCAAGACAAGCGTTCTGATCAAGCTGCAAATTTTATTTTTCACACAGGGGTTTATATGCCTCTTCAGGAGAGGCAGGAGGGGGTTGGGGTGTGGGAACCGCTTGGGGCAGGGGGTGTGGTAATGGGATGTTTGCTTCTGCTCCGGGTAGAGGCCAGGTGGTAGGATGTTTGCATATCAATGCAAGCAGACATGCAGGCACCAAGAATTCAGGGAAGGGGAGAATGTCTCTGACAATGTATGGGAATTAATGCGCCATCTATCTAGCAAATATCATGTAACCCTTCTATTAATTATAATTAAAAATATATGAAAAAAGGATTTCAACCTGCTACCAATAGCTTGCATTCATCAAATGTGCATGTCTTAAATTCCTCTAACTTGTCACCGTTTTTCAACTCTACGTATTTGTTTTATCTTTTATTGATTTTATATACCATTCAATATATTTGTCATAAAAAATATAGGGTCTTGGGGCTGGGAGTTTGGCCTAGTGGTTAAAGTGCTTGCCTAGCATGCATGAAGACACGGGTTCAATTCCTCAGTACCACATACATAGAAAAAAGCCAGAAGTGGTGCTGAGGCTCAAGTGGTAGAGCTCTAGCCTTGAGAAAGTCCAAGGACAGTGCTCAGGCCCTGAGCTCAAACCCAGGACTGGCAAAAAAAAAAAAAAAAATATATATATATATATAGGGTCTTTGTTTGCCACATGGTCCACAATCCCCAGGTTTCTGTTTCAATTTTTTTCTGGTAAAATAGCAAAATAACTTTGCCTTTAATGTCTTTGAATTTTTACCTGTTTAAAAATATTTTATTATACTCTTAAGGTAATTTTACAAAAGAGATGCCATTTCACAAAAGAGTTTATGAATACACCCTCTCATTGGTGTTTTAGATGTAAGTCACCGTGCTTGACAGTGACTGTTTATTGTTAAATTCGGTAATTGTACTAGAGGACTATAGATATTACACTGTCTGTGTTTTCACTACACAGTGATATATTTAAAACATGCATACAAAACATGTTTTTAAATGATTTCAAAAGAATGTTTTAATATACATTATTTCAATTCCTATGTGTGTTTTGCATTTTATATCATAAAAATGGTCATAGTGCATATCGAGTATTAAAACTGAAGACTGGAGAATCTAGAATTTCAGATACAAGAAGTGTATTCAACTGTGTGTTTCATAAACACACAGTTTATTTTCTGGATTTGGTATGGCATCTTTCCACTTAAATGTATAAAACGATGTGAATAATAAGGATTTGGAGGATGAACAGTTATAACCAACTGGAAAACAAGTAAAAGGCAAGTTTTGTTGCTTTCAAGATTTTGAGATTAATGTATGTGATAAATTATATATTACAATAAATTCAGTAGCATAGTATATACTACTGGATCTAAATTTTTTGTTTTGACCAAAGCATTCTAATTATTCTTCTATTTTCTCACAAACTGACAAGCCATTTTGAATCAAACCACTTTTGCATGAAATACATCATGAAATTTTCCCTTAAAACATGTTTTAGAGCTGACATTTTGAGCAGGAAAGAAAAGAACACTCTCATATAAGATAAATTATAGTTAAGTGTCTGAGTCTTTTGGCAACCATGTATTATTTATTTCAGTATATTATTAATTCTTCAGAGTATTTTGTGATTATGTTTTGAAAGACATTAGTGTAGTAAAATTTTCAATTCTTCTATATCCTTTCAAAGCAACTCAAAATATATTCCTGACAAAGACATTTCAAGCAGAGAAAGCCTTGAGACTCTATTACTAATTGAGCTCTATGAAACTGCACTGCAGACATGATATATGTCTTGGAGTGCCATTGAGTAAGAACAATAGATGAGTATGAGATTTTGAGTTCAAATCTCAGTACTGGTCTGTACTCGCAGACTATTTTTCACTAAAATCATTAGTCATTAATATTTCAGAAACAAAGAGGTATATTTGGCTTGTATGTATATAGTCATTTGAACATCAGTGCTCATTAGAGAATTAAATTTGTGCAGTGTACATTAGGGAAATACACATAAAGTTATTTACACTTTCACAGCCACTCCATTTATACAAGATTTCAGCACAGTGAATGGCAAATGTAGTTGAATATGTGGGTCAAATGGAACTCTCTCATAATGATCACGGCACTAAAATATATTAACTTTGAGAGAGGCTTGACATCATTTTATAAATTTAAGTGGAAAGATGCCATACCAAATCCAGAAAATAAAAAGTATATATTTACATTTTTGCCAGTCCCAGCTTAAGCTCACACCCTGAGCACTGTCCTCGGGCTTGTTCAAGGCTAGAGCTCTACCACTTGAGCCACAGAACCACTTTTTTCTATGTATAAGGTACTGAGGAATGGAACCCAGATCGTTGTGCATGCTAGGCAAGTACTCTATCATTAGGCCAAACTCCCGGTCCCCCCCAAAAAATATTTTTTATGAGAATGTAATAGTAGATTTCACAAAACAAACCTCAAATTGGAACTAACTCAGCAAGTAGTTATTCAGAAAACTATTTTTTTTAATTTATAGAATGAAACAACGCTCTACAGAGAAAAGAATGAGACACTCAGGAATATAATAATTTCTATTATTCTAAAAACGGTACTTCAGAAAATTAAGAAAGAGAAAAGCCGGAAATTGTACTATTTAAGATGGTTTAAATTTGGGGAAATCATTGCCTCTTGCATCTGTAGAGGAGGGGTCATTTTTTTAAAGTCATTTATATCCTCAGAAACCAAACTTAACTTTCCCCTCATTGTTTGTTCAACCAATGCACTGGATTTTCATAAAAATCCATTTGTCCAAGTGACTAGAACATGGTCAGCTCCATAATCACTGTTGACTGAATTTCATTTACATTCAATTCATTGGAAAAAATGACAGATCTGTGAATTTCTTAAGAACAAGTAAAAAATGCCTGCTCAATTCTTCCTTAGATCTCAAAACCCTTAAAAAGATTCCAACCTCTCCATATCCTGTGCAAACTTCATGATTAAGGGGAACAAGATTCTTTTGATTGGACTGTATTGATTGACTCAACCTAGGGTGAAATTGGAAGAAAAAAGTTATTACTAAGAACTGCTTTAGAAATAAAGTACTTAAATGGCTACTATCTTAAAGACAATATTCCAAAACCAAAAGAGTAGTGTCATATGAGTTAAAAGTTTTACGTAAGACATAATAGTTCTAAAGGTGTTTATGTAAGATTAAACAGTCATAGGTTGATAGCTCATATTTTCAAAATATTAATCTACGTACACAATTGGTATAATTGTAACTGACCTGAAAGCAAGTGTGTGTGCGCATGCACACACACACACACACACACACACACACACGATTTTTAAAGTATATAGTTCTTCTGAAATAAGCTATGCTTCCTGTCCCTTGAACCATAAAACACTTAAAATATTAAAATTGCACCAATACAGTTTAAAATACACATTGAGGAGAAAGTATACAATTATTTGTATGTTACTGAAGAGATAAATCTTATTTTCAAAATTAAATTCATGAAAATAAGAAAAGTTTGCTACAAATGTATTAAATCTTTCTTTTCTTTTTTTAATTTTATTGTAAAGATACAAAGGTTACAGTTATGTAAGTACTGTTGCATAAGTTCACTTACATAAGTACATAAGTTACATAAGACAATGAGTACATTTCTTTTTGAACAGTGTCATCCCCTAATTCTTCTTCTCCCTGGATTTTTGCTCCCAACTTTGACCCTATCCCAAGTTCATTTCCAAAACAGTTTGTCCCACCATTTCTGTGCTTCCTCTCCCCCACTACAAATCAGATAAACTTATATACATGACAAAGGGTTCTGAAATAAAACACAGTAATAAAATGGAACAAGCCAAAAGAGAAAGAACCTTAAACTGTACAATAAAAAATAACAAAAGGGGGCCGGGAGTTTGGCTTAGTGGTTAAAGTGCTTGCCTAGAATGCATGAAGACCCGGGTTTGATTCCTCAGTACCACATACATAGAAGAAAGCCAGAAGTGGTGCTGAGGCTCAAGTGGTAGAGCTCTAGCCTTAAGAAAGTCCAAGGACAGTGCTCAGGCCCTGAGCTCAAGCCCAGGACTGGCAAAAAAAAAAAAAAAAAAAAAAAAAAAAAAAAAAATAACAAAAAAAGCTTCTTGTTTCCATTTCTTGGAGTGTATTTCTATAAACATCATTTGTGTTAAATCTTAAGAAGAGTTCTGAATTCACATGGAGTTTTGTTTTTTTGTTGTTTGTTTTTCAATTGAGATAAGGTGTCCTACAGCTCTTTCATCGTTCAGATAACAGATAGCACTGAAGCCCTGGGGCATGCTTTGTCATTTGCCAGGTTAAATCCCACAGGATTCTAATATGGAAAACACTAGAGAAACAAATCAAGTTGACTCTTCCTACAGAAAGTCACCTGGAGACTACTCTTCTCATATCACCAACATGGCCTAGAATTCTGTTTAGAATTCACATGCTGTCCACCAAGATAATCCACTCACCACGGTGCTCTTTCTTTACAATGATATCTAATTTTTTTGGTTCAGGACAGATTTTGATATTTTGTTATGTGTCTGCAGTTATAAAAATGAATAATCCATTAATCTCAAATAAAGCAAGAGGATATGAAGAATGTTTACTTTTTTTTTTTTTTTTTGCCAGTCATGGGGATTGAACTCAGGGCCTGAGCACTGTCTTTGGTCTTTCTCAAGCTAGAACTCTATCACTTGAAGCCAGAGCACCACTTCCAGTTTTTTTCTATGTATGTGGTACCGAGAAATCGAACCCAGGTCTTTGTGCACGGTAGGCAAGCACTCTTACCACTAGGCCAAATTCCTGGCCAAGAATGTTTACTTTGTTCTAAATTTTGTCCTAAATTAGGGCAAATTCTGGCCCAGTAAGATAGTAGGTAGGTATGAAACAAAATTAATGAGAAAAAAAGAGTAATTTGGGAGTGTATTCTGCAGAACATGTATTATCCTTGAGGTTTTTGTATTAATGTCAGTAGCAAGTCTAGTGGGTTGTAGCACCCTATCCCCTGCAATCATATGTATCTGTGACTGGACTTGGGCATAAGTATTATTCTGTAACTGTTTTTAACATTTCAACCACAGAATTTTCATCATCACTTATTCTTCAATTTTTAAATATTAATCCTGGAAATAAATTATAAAAAATGCAGAAACATTTAAATGTATATATTTATATATTTTAAATTATGATTCATATTGCTGTTATTGAAGAGCAGTATAAATGATCCTGGATGTTTGATTACAGCATTCACAAAAAATTCAGTAACTTTTTAAGACAGACATTGGAGATACTATTAACATACTTTATAGAAAAATTACACAATAGTTGTGTATTAGGCACAGTTTTAAAATATATGACAAAAGGATCAAATAAACAAATTTTGATATGATATGAAAGCAATACCTGATTGAGAGAATAAAATAAAACTAATTCATTAAAATTAACAGCCTTTAAAAGCAAATAGGCAGGATTTAAACAAACATACACTGAAACATTCACACACAGTGATAGGTAAATTTGATTTAGTACACACAGTAGACATTTTTTTTAAAGCGAAATACTGTAACAATATGAGATAACCAAGGGGCAGCAAAAGAGATAACATAGTACATTAAGGACAACAATCACTCATTATATGGCTTTTGTTTCTATATCCTAGAGATACTTTCATTTAGCTTCATACTCTATTGTCTTATATATCTAGGTTTTGCTCTATTGCAAATCTCTGCTAGAAGAGTCCAAGGTTTCTAATGATTATGGCAAATGAGGGAAACCATTGAGCCTATGTTCCTTTGAGTCTGGCTTACTTCACTTATGATTTTTTCTAAGTCTTTCCATTTCCTTACAAATGGGGAGATGTTGTTCTTTCTGACAGCAGCCTAGAATTCCATTGTGTATAAATACCACATCTTGTTGATCTACTTTGTTATCTGATATATTGGATATATGCGTATTTGGTTATCTGAAATTGGGTAGGAAAGTGGGGAAAACAAGATGAGGGTGGGGGTGAGGGAGAGGGAAATGGGGACCAAACATGAAAAAGGGTATCAATGTATGTGAAGTAATGCACCTTCCATCTGGCGAATGTAATGTAACCATTCTGTTAATTACAATAAAAAATATATGAAAAAAAGAATAAGAACAGCTGAAAAATATTCTGTAATGTAACCCCGAGAAATGGCAGACAGCATACTGGTATGTAGTGTTCTAAGTAACAAGTTCTTATTTCACCAATTAAAGATTTTTGTCAGGAAACTTGCAGCATTGATCTAATTTGTTTTTTACCCATGTTTCAGATAGAATTAGGAAATGGCCAAAATGTTTCTTATCCTTCAGGTAAATAGTCTGTTAAATTTAAGGGTTTGGTTTGTTTGGATTTTTTAAATTATTGTTTGATAAATGAGTGAAAATCTAAAATAAAAAAAAAAGCGCAGGGCGTTGGGGGTGGTGGTGCTATGTGCCTCTGCCTGGACCTTAATTGTTGTTCCAGAAGACAAGAATATGTGAGCATGTGTGGTTCTTCATGTTCTTCAGTTTCAGAGAGAGAAGTTAGGGAATCCTGCTGTTTCTTTCTGTAGGTTGACATTAACAGCCTGCGGCTAAGCTCCAACTCACAGATGAGACACTTCACCTGTCTCTAAAGAGTCAAAGGTGGATCTCGAGGACTGCTGGGCCAGATACAGGAAGATATTTCTGCCTTATCCTGACTCTGACTAACCTGGGCTCAGTGTGCTGCTCTGTAATAATTAATTTACCTATCTTCATCACTAGCCACTTAGATATGATGCTTTTAAATGCCCAAAATTATATAGAAAGGATAGAAATCAATTGTGATATTTGGGCATCTCTAACATTCAGAAAAACTCAAGAATTGTTTAATAAGCTATAAAAATCTGTAATTGTAACTAAGTTGATGATTGGATCAACAAGATCTGGTATTTATACACATTGGAATTCTATGCTGCTGTCAGAAAGAATGACATTGCCCCAATGGTAAGGAAATTAAGACTTAGAAAAAATCATATTAAGTGAAGGAAGCCAGACTCAAAGGAACATAGGCTCAATGGTTTCCCTCATTTGTCATAATCAGTAGAAACCTTGGGCTTTCCTAGCAGAGATTTACAATAGAACAAAACCCAGATACATAAGGCCATATAGAATGATGTTAAATGAAAGAACCTCCAGGATATAGAAACAAAAGCCATATAAGGAGTGATTGTTATCCTTAATGTACTATGTTATCTCTCATCTCTTTTGCTGTCCCTTGGTTATCTCATATTGTTACAGTATTTCACCTTGTTATCTGGTATATTGTATATATGTGTTTTTTGTTATTTGAAATAGGATAGGGAAGGGGGGGAAACAAGGTGAGGGGTGGGGGTGGGGGGAGGGAAATTGGGACCAAGACATGAGAAAGGGTATCAATGTTTCTGAAGTAATGCACCTTCTATCTGGTGAATATAATGTAACCTTTCTATTAATTACAGTAAAAAAATACGGGAAAAAAGATAATAAAAGATGTTCAGATATTCATGCAGATGGGCACTGGTGGCTTATGTATGAAATCCTAGCTACTAAAGGAAGCTGATCTGATGATCATGGTTCAAATCTAGTCTGGCAAAGGACGACAGATATGCCAGCATCCACCGCCAATTACTTGTGATTTGTTCCTTTCAGGTCAATCCTGAAGATGCCATTTCCGTGGGAGAAAATCAAGAAAGGCGCAGAATCTGAGCAGGAAGAAAGATACAGAACTGTTTTCTTTTCAATGATACTCCATCTGTTGTGGACCAAGTCCTTAACCATGACAACCACAACCACAGAATTCGTATTTCATTCATTGTTGGGGCCTGACCTCCATCTCTGAGGCCTGATTCTGGCTCAGCTGCAATTAAAGGGCTTTGGCCAGGCATTCACTCTTTGCATACCTGTCTTAAGGCATCTCTGTGTATGTGACTCCATTGATGAGCCCCCCGCAGCTTTGCGGTTCTCTAAGAGGCGCAGGTCTCATGAGCTTTCCTGCACCTGTCCTGCCCAGTACCTGAAAGCCCCACCCAGACCCTTAGTGGTAGCACAGTGGCCCTCTTCCTATTGGCTAGCTTCCCAGTTCCCACCTTTTCCTACCCCAACAGTATATAACTAATTGTCTGATGCAATAAAGAGATGAGAGAACAACAGATCAGATGAGCAGAGATCAGCAGAAAGATCTGATGCGCTTTCATGGTTAACACTTCTTCTGACTCAGTGTGGTTTTTCCTTCCCCGGTAATTGAGGGAGGGCTGGATCATCAATACTTACCATCTCACTCAGCTCCTGGGGGACTAAAGGCTGGCCCTGTATGTCCCTCCCCGTTCTTGAGTTGCTGCCCCAGAGAGAAGCAACAATTCATGGTCTTGTTTCTTTCTAAAATAAAATCAGCTTTTTAGGAAAAAAATATCTATCATTGTTACTGATACAAGTTGAACCTCAGACACTGAATGGAGTAAACATTTGTGAAATAACAAGATAAATCAGTCTGTTGTAGTATTATCAGATGAATTCCATTTTTAGAGAAACAAAATTTTTTTCTGAGAGAAAAGAAAGTGGGAATTTCAGCAGTCTCCCTGAAGTTACTATTCAAAATCTGTCAATTTTTAATAAATCGCAATGTTGAGATATACAATGCTTTAAATGAAATCAGTGAACAATATAGAGGAACTGATACATTAGAACTCTGTGAAAAAAATATTTACCATGAAATGATGTTATGATTTATCTGTACCATTCTGTCTGGAAATAG
Source organism: Megascapheus bottae (assembly GCF_031878675.1). NCBI lineage: Eukaryota > Metazoa > Chordata > Mammalia > Rodentia > Geomyidae > Megascapheus > Megascapheus bottae. Next base: position 16,864,651 of record NC_143519.1, read on the forward strand.
CATGTCTCTACTACTTCCCTGATTTTATTTTTTTCTGTGAAATGCATACAAAAATATTTTCAACAGTCATTAAGCTTTTGTTTTAGTTGTTGGCAGTAACAAAATAATGTTAAGTTTGTAAAGAACTTTTTTATGATAAAAGCACAATAGCTAAGTCTATTGTCTCAACCATGACATGCATAGATTTCAATACATGTGTCTTATGAAATATCCAACTTTTAACAAAAAATGGTTGAGCAAGTTGATATATTTAAGAATCAGCTTTCATACTTCCTAGTTTTGTGTCAGTTGCCAAATTGGTAAATGTCTAATTCCATTTCCTTCTTTATTTTTATACATTTTTATGAAGATGCTTAGAAGAACTCATGGCAGAGGGTCTCTATATGCCAGTATCTTGCAACATGGAATTATCTAGAAATGGCAGCTATTGGGTGTGGGATGTAGTGTCATTGAGCTACTAGGCCCCCAGCAATGCCCTTCAATAAAGGGTTGAACTGCACATCAACACTCCTAATTGCATTATGACATCATATTTTACAAATACTTAAAATAGTATCTTAACATGAACAATGTCCAATAATTTTTGATTTATTAAAAATTAAATTCTTAATGTTTCCACTTTCAACATTCATCTTCTGCCAGGCATTGGTGGTTCACTCCTGTAATCCTAGCTACTCCGAAGACTGGGATCTAAGGATCACAGTTCAAATCCAGACCAGGTAGGAAAGCCTGTAAGACTCTTTTTTTTCCAATTAGCCAGGAGAATAATGGAAGTGGCACTGTGGTTTAAAGTGGTAGCATGTTAGCCTTGAGCAAAGAAGCTCAGAGACAGCGCCCAGGCCTTGAGTTCAAGCCCCATGACTGACATAATAATAATAATAATAATAATAGTAATAATCCCTTTTATTATCTCCTTCTATTGGTCTGGTTTCTTCTTACCAGATAAAATGTTCTAAAGCTTGAATATGATTAAGAAATTTATCAACTGAGAATCTTTTTTTCCCTAACGTAAAATTTTTACTTGAAATTGGGAGTTTAGAGACATATATCAACCAAATTATGGCTCCATGATTTCTGTAATGCTAACATATCATCCTATCCTGTTTTTTTTTTCTTCTGAAATGCACAAGATAAGTTTCTCTTTTTCAGGATACTATTTTCAGTATTTACCTTTATTTATGCATCTGCATCTCAATATTTTATTGCTCAATAAGAATAATATCTAAAGTTCTGTCTGATAGCAGACACAAAATAACTTTTTATTTTTACTCATGGGACTTAATGAGTTTTATTCCCCCAGTTCTTAAGTTTCTTTGAACCACAATTACACAATTGTAGTTGAGGAACAACCTTTTCCGGAAATACTGCAGGCCATACAGTCAGTATGCTTTTTCAGCTGGAGATTCATGGCATCTTACCATAAATGTGAACAGCACCGGATGCCTATCAAATGCTGTTTTCTCCTCTGAGACAGAGGGAAAGATGATTATAATAAAAAATAATTAGAAATTATGCTTCAGTCAAAAAGTAAAGCATGCTCTAGCCTATCAAATTTGTGTAATTTCCTTTCATTTTTCAGCCAAAGAAACAATTGCTTGGAAAACTGCAGATTCATTTGGCAATGACTGGAGTTATGATTTTTGTGACTTAGAATTCAGCTCTCCAGAAATTTTATTTCCGGTTTTTCCCATAAAATTTCACCAAAATTTACTCTACTTTCTTCAAAGAAGTTTTGACCTTCTCAAAAGGCATTTTTAAAAAAAATAATTGGAGTATATCAGGAAAAAAATACCCAACAACCTTTCAACATTCAACATAGGATCATTCCTATCACAACCCCAGGGGAATACATTGAGGATTTTCTGACACATAAATGTGTGTTCTTCTGTGGACTTGAAACTGGAAATTAAATTTCTGGATAATTTTAAAACTACTTTCACTGAAATGTTTTTCATAGGAACAGTTAATTTGTGAAAAATGTCATTTTTCATGTAACATGTATGAACTTCTTAATCTTAGGATGCATCTAACTATAATCATTGTCTGTTTCTGGGGGTACCAGTGGCTCGTGTCTGTAATCCAAGTTATTTAGGAGGCTGAAATACAAAGATAGTAGTTCAATGGAAGACAAATTCAAACTGTTCTTATCTCTAATTAATCACAAAGATCCAGGAGCTGTGACCCTAGTGACACCATGCTGGCCTTAAGTAAAAGAGCTGAGGAAGAGAATCCAAACCCAGAGTTCAACCCCAGGATCCATACAGAAAACAAAAACAAACAAATCTTTAGCTCTTGTCTCATTTGCATGAATGATCATATTCAATATGTTGTATTTCCATTTATTTTTGTTTTTATTTTATTGTTTTAATTAATTATTGGGTGACATTTCTAGAGCAGTAATAATATCAAATATGTTTAGGGCCTTATTGAATTTTCTCTTTTCTAATTAAATTTGTCCATGTAATTTGATGTATGTCATTGTGTTTTGCTCCAAAATTCATCATTCTTCAATCACCTAAAATTTGCTTCTTATCTCATGCTATATTACCTTATAATAGAAAACATCAGTATTTACTTGTAAATGTTTCAATTGAATAAACATATACTAATGAAACATAGTGCTTTGTTTCTCCCCACATTACATGCTACTTTTGATTGCAAAGTATAGAATGGTAACATGGGCTATTGTAACAATTCCACTGCCATGTAAAAAGTGTATTATTGTAACTTAATATTCTAATTTCTAGGACTTTAAAAACCAAAATCTGACCATTACACTAATAATTGTTAAGTTAATTTTGTTCTTCTGGATTCAAAAGTTAACAAATGTGGCCATTTTTTATTTTATGAGCTAGAAGTAGAATAATTAGCATTCAACTGTAGGATGCATTTTTAAATATTTGATGTGGATACTCTAAAGGTAACTGAATTCTTAATAACTTACTCGTAATGCATTTAAACTTGACACTTTAAGGATATAATTTGTAGTTTATGTTCTAGTAATGTTAATTATCAAAATGACTGGAAATACACTTTACATTTCAGGTTCTTATAAGTACTTACATTTACAAATGTACTTAATATATTAAAAACTAAATGAAGTAGATTGTAAAATTACCAGACATTTGAGTTTTGCTTAAGAAGAAATGGATGGTTAGATCATGCAATGTATCAGGTCAAATAAATAACTTTAATTATTTGACTGTTTAGGAAAATAGTTTGAATGAAACCACACAACTTTTCATCTCCATATACACAATCATTTTGAACTGAGCATTAAAGCTTTAGTCCAATTTAATTTGGAATCTAATTTTGAATAGTTAAATATTTAATGCTTTTGTAATTGCCTATTTTCACCCTTTATCCTCATTTGTTCATACATTTCAAGCATTAAGAAGAGTTTTTTTTCATTCCTCTTCTTTTTATATTCCACTTTTAATTCATTAGCGGTATATGAAAATGTTGAGTTTGTACACACCGAAAGTTTACTCAGTATTTTGAGAGAATGATGGTGTACTATTTAAAGAAATAGAAAGAGTTAGGAAAATATGTTAAGTGAAAAATCTCAGATGCACAGTGATAAAAGCTATATATTTTCTCTTACAAGTAGAATCAAGATTCAGCATACAAGCTCCTAAGTAAAAATGGTGTGCAAGTGTTTACAAATACATTAATTGAAGTATGATAGATTCTAGGAAGATTTTAAATAGTCTTTAGAAAGGCAAAATCAAAGTTCAGCAAAATAAATCACCAGAAAGTGGGTACTAGAATGGGGTAGTAGGGTGAGTTTGAGGAGAGAAGGATGGAAAAATGAAAACGGGGAGAATACAATCAAGAATATAATGTGTATCATACAATATTAAGAAAAGTGAGGGAAGGTGTGGGGAGTGGAGTAATAGGTGAAAATGCTCAAAGGCGAGACATTTGTCAAGATTCACTACATCAATAAATTGCTTTGTTCAATGGCAACAATTTTTTACAACTATTAAAGATAATAAAAATGCATATGTGGTTCACTGTAATAATTCCGTAGACAGGTATATTATTAGATTATGTTTACTTGTCTCTATTATATTAAACTTTTTGTCCTTTTCTCTTCAAATTTTCAAACTGTATTTAGAGGAGGTTCAATATGCTCTTTCTCACCACACACACACACACACACACACACACACACACACACACACTTCTATCTTCTTCACAGTTTGTAATTTCTTGTAATTTCATATTTCTCTTTCTCTTGGTGATTTACCCCCAATTTCTGTTTTGTTATTTTTCATTCATTATCATTGTTATTAATATAATTTTAGATGTAAATTGTGACTAAGAATAAAAATATACAGTATTTGGATTTTTTTTTTTGCCAGTCCTGGGTTTGGGCTCAGGGCTTGAGCACTGTCCTTGGACTTTCTCAAGGCTAGCATTCTGCCACTTGAGCCTCAGCACCACTTCTGGCTTTTTCCTATGATATGGTACTGAGGAATCAAACCCGGATCTTTGTGCATGCTAGGCAAGCACTCTACCACTAGGCCAAACTCCTGGCCCCAGTATTTGGATTTTTGAGGACAGATTATTTTATGCAATATAATTATCTCCCATCCTTTCTGTTCTTCTTCTTTGTGGCCTAATGATATTCTATTGTGTTGATGTACCATATTTTTGTTATTCAGTTGTCTCTTGATATATCCAGACATATTCCATAGCTTTGCTAGTATGAATATTGCCATGATAAACAAGGGTATTTTAAAATTAGAAACGCTTTATCGATAATGTGGTAAAATAATGATTTTAGTAAATTTAGGCCAAAAAGTATTTCCTCCCTTACTGGAGAAACAACATTAATTTTACTTCACAGAATGTAAATTGTCTATTAAAGGTTTTTAAAGGTCTTATGCTATCTTTAACCACAGGAAAATAATTATGAAGAAAAAGGTTTAAAGACTAAGTGAATTGGGATCAAATGTGCTTATTAAGTTTGCTTTGTAAGAAAGTACTGCAACTCTGTTAATGTAAACCTGAAAACACTTGTTTCGTCTGGTTTTCATGTTTCTTTTCAGGTTTATTGGGCAGTGTTTTGCATCTGTGAAGGCACTGTGGTTAATCTTGTAAAAGTAATTTGTACAATATCAAGCTGATCATGTGAACATTTTAAAAATAAGTAGTAGAGTGCACTAATTCACATGATATAATCATAGATTTCAAAAACCAAACCAAACCACACAAAATCCAATTAAGCAAAGACAAAAGCTGCAAGGGAATGTATTTACCAAGCCTAGTTGCATTACAGTACTCTATTGGCATGAGAAGTCTCAATCACAAGCCTGTATTAAAGGTGTTGGAAATTAATGATGCATTCATTCTTTTTGCCACCTGGAGAGAAGTGACAGCATGTCAGAAAATCAGATGATCACATATGCAAGAGATTTGGATTTGAAGTGAAAAGGAGCCATGGATAAAAGAGGAGAGAACAATGAGTATCCAGACATCTCAGCAGGCACTGCCTGTAGGCCTGTCACTCTTTGGCAGTACAATGCACTGATAAGCCGATGTCAAGGAATCCTGGTGATAATCACAAATTGTGGCCATGGGTACTTTTCTGCAATTTGATATGGCTGTGGCACTGATAAGATAACTGTTTATTCTGCTAAGAAGTTATGCTTGATTTTATACAAATAACCATAGCTTATTCGTGTATTAGGTACACACACATACACACACACATACACATACACACACACAACCACTCTTAAAGGTAGGCATCAGACAAAACAAAACATGATGCTTAATAAGATGTTCATGTGTGCATTTCCAGACTTTCTTCAATTCATAAATGAATGTATCATTTGTTGTTTATATCTCAAGCTTTTTTTAAAAATGTGCAAGTGTCCTGAGACATGAGACATAGTGTTAGACTATTGTTTAGCAAAAGATGATGAAATATAAATACAAAGGATAGAGCTCTCTGTATCTGGAAGGACATCGGATCTCCATGCCCAGCATTAAGGATGCTATAATCAGAAGATTCCCTTTTTGTGGCAAGTCTGGATTCTGTGGGAAGACTCTATCTCACAACTAAAAAGACAAATTAAAACTGCCATGTCAGTATGTGTTTATTTTAGACAATTTCAGGACAAATTTTCTAGTTTCAATCAAATATATAAAGTACTAGACAGGAAAACAAACACTGAAATTTATTTTATTTTCTGAGTTCTTAATTTCTTGTTTGGTCAGTGTGTGTGTGTGTGTGTGTGTGTGTGTGTGTGTGTGTGTGTGTGTGTGTTGGAGATGTTGAACTCAAGGCTTTGCTCTTTCTTCTTATATTATCCTGATAATCGGAGAGCACTGAAATTAGGTTATCAAGTGTTCCATTTTATGTGCATCTACAACTACGTTGTTTAAAAAGTTTAAAAAATGGATGATCTAAATACCACTCTACTCTCAAATTCTATGAGATTTTTCCACCTTAGATTTTTTGGGGGGCCAGTCTTGTGTTAAACTCAGGACCTGAGCACTGTCCTTGGGTTTTCTCAAGGCTAAAACTCTACCACTTGAGACACAGAACTACTTCCAGCTTTTTTCTTTGTATGTGGTACCGAGGAATCGAATCCAGGTCCTCATGCATGCTAGGCAAGCAATCTACCACTAGGCCAAACTTACAGCCCTCCACTTAGATTTTCCAGACCTAGAATATTTCAATGAGCATAAGTACACAAAAGCAATCTCCACCTTCCTTATTCTAATTTTAAGTAAAACGAAACAAAACTGTTATATATATATATATATATATATATATATATATATATTTGCACAATACAAAAACAAAGAAATTTTTTTCACTTTTCCCAGTGAATGAAAAGTTCTTAGGGAAATAATTACAAGTATGTCACTAATTCCTAGAAGTTTTACCCAGATAACATTCTTAATTGCATAAATGTTCTATTGTATTTATTTACCACCATTTATTTCTGGGCTAAATCAATAGACTTATTTATATGATCAGTATTTGCTTTTTCTCCTCCTTTTCTCTTTTTCTTTATCTCTTTCTCTCTTCCCTTCTCTCTTTCTTCTTCTTGCTTATTTTTGCCAATTATGGGACTTGAACTCAGGGCCTGGGCACTGTCCCTGAGCTTCTTTTTACCACTTGAGCCTCAATGTCATTTCTGGGTTTTTCTGTTTGTGTAGAACTAAAGAATCAAACTGAAGGCTTCATGGATGCTAGGCAAGCACTCTACCACTAAGCCACATTCCCAGCTTTTTATATTTGGTAACACAGAGAGCTCCTTTATATACCATAGTGTGTGTGTGTGTGTGTGTGTGTGTGTGTGTGTGTGTGTGTGTGTGTGCATGTGTAGTATACATTGACATATATGCTTCCAAAGTTATATGTTTTATTGGGATTGGTGATTATACTGGAATTTGAACACTGGACCTGATAAGCAGAAAGTCTCTCAGTTGTTTCATTCCTACAAACATATGTATTTATTAATATATGTAAGAAAATATTTCATCTGGGACCACTGGCTTATGCCTGTAATCTTGGCTATTCATAATGCTTAGATCTGATGATCATGGTTTGAAGCCAGCTACAGTAGAAAAGTACAGAGCTTTTTATCCCCAGGAACAGAAACACAAAGAAAAACCTGGGAGAAAATGAGGGAGAGCTTAACACTGTTAAAAAAGTGAAATGTACTCATTACCTGACATGTAACTGTAACTCCTCAGTACATCATCTTTACAATAACATTGAAATAATAATGTCTATTCACAAATATAACATCTCAATTACCAAGTGTCTACTTAGTGCTGTAAATTTAATGTTTCTGAGAGTTAGCAAGAAAGAAAAACAAAATATTTTTCTGAGGTAGTTTGGAGCTGACATTGTTATCTCTGATGAGGTAGAAGATAGTGTTTTCTGTACAAATATACTTTAGTTTTTATTGCTGAAATACAAGTTACTATAAATCCAGCAGTTAGAAAAGCAATATCTCCTTATTGGTTTCTTGTTCTGTAGGTCAGGTGTCTTAGTGTATAGTTACTGCAGCTTCAGAATCTTGCAAGGGTAACAAGGGATAATATAGATTCCTGAACTAGAATAGGTTGCCAATTTCTGGCTTTAGTCTAGCCACAAAAGACATTTTGCTTTTTGAAATTTAGAGAAGTCCATGTAAAATTTTTCAATGTAAATATTCGCTGTGACCTATAACATAACCTATTTATGAATGGCAATCAATCATTTGTACATAGCTGTAGATTTTCAGATGCTCTAGGAGAAGGAAAATCCTCAGGGTTATCACTTAATATCTAGGCTCTAATGTGTGAGAAGTAATGCACCTACTATCTTGTGAATATAAATTTAACCCCTCTATACATTACAATGTAAAAGAAGTGTTCTTGTAAACAACTTGCCTCAGAAAGTTGCCAAATGTTTGCAGAAGTTTTGAAGGTTATCTTCAACTTGTGCAGCTGAAAACTAAGCATGTGTGGGCTGATAAGAATATGAAATATAAGGTATTACCTCTCACTGTTCAGTTTCATATTTGATTTCAGAGCACCTTAATAACAGTCTATTCTATGCCTGGTACTTTTATCAAAGTACTGGTAACATTCATTTCAAAATGGGCACTTATTTTTATCACAAAGTAATACTTCATCATTTAGTACCTTCATAGTAGATCAGTTTTTGTCACTTAAAGAATGTACTCATTCCATTTCTTACTCAGTACGTCACAGTTTACAACTCTGCAGGGCACAAAAACTCTGGAATCACTAATATATTTCATTTCTACATGACAACTAGTTATTTCGTTCATGAGCAGATTATTTCATGAAATATATCTTGTCTTGGAGTATATAATGTCATGCCAAATACATTCAATAATTACCACTGCATACTATGAATCTCTCAGATCTCCCAACAATTACAATTTCTTTGACTTTTTATTAACAGGTCTACATTGTTGACAACAGGATAACTTAGTGATTTGCCTACAGATTTTGTACACAAACATTTTTCTTCTTATCAGGTTCTAGAAATCTATCAACTGACTGCTAAATTCCACTCACAGAGACTATTTTCTATGCCCACTGTGAATGCATTAAGCAACAGGGTAGTACTGGGATTTTATATGAATATAAAACATCTCTCCATTATAATACAACAAATTTTGCAGTTTTGCCAAAAGAGAAAAGAGAAAGAAAAACCCCAAGTGTTATTTCTTTATTTAAGTAATTATGTAACATGCTTATGCTATTGATACAGAAGCCTGATATCAAACTTTCTAATTCAAAGGGTTTGTGCTTGTGTTCCTCAAATACTGTGCAACACATTTTAAGCCATTTTTATTGTGTGTGCCAACTCTGTGTCATCTTCTCAGTAATGTTTAATTAGACTATTTGGGATGAAACACTGACACTACTGTTGAATAATTTATGCACACATACTGGGACAAAATTTTCAAATCTTTATGAATCAAATCTATTTGTAAACTAAGACTAGCTCTGATAGTTATATCAGTAGTTATACTTTTAAACTTGCAATTGAACTTGGTATTTAAGCTGAGTCTCTACAACCCTTTTGTACAATTATTTAAAGGGAAGATAGACAAAAAATTCTAACATTACAAGTAAAACAATCTAAATTGTTTAATATACACATATACAATCCACTTATATATTTATGATAAAAATTTCTTATTTTAAGTAGTAATAGAGTTTTATTTTCTTGGTAGGCTATTTTGAATGTTAGATCTACTTCTTTGATTTTTGTTCTTTATGATTATCTATATAGGCACTTATAGTGCTGAACTCTATGTGAAGCCAATAATTCTGGTATGTGCTCAAATCACTGAGTATCTTTCTTGCAAGCAAACATCCTTGCCCTACCTACCTCCTGTTGATACATGACAATGTAAACACAGACCATCTTAAATCCCACTAGTGGTTTGTGCATCGTCTTTTTGCATCATCAGTCTATCATAAAGAAAGTAATGAATGCACAGATACATTCAATTCTTTTCCCTCTTACATTGTAATATTACCTTCTGTGGACAGCTTTTATTCCATTTCCATTGTACATGTTCTGACAGTGGCCATCTGCTCACTTACATAATTCATAGTAATTTCCAATCCTTTGCCCATTCTTGAATCTGCTCTGACAACTATTGAATTCCATTTTAAAATTTACATTAGTAAAGCAGTAACACCTCAAGAACACTCTATGGTGTCAGCAGTGAAAATAGCCCATAAATTTAGAAGAACATTAGAATTATTAGAACATTTCTTTTTATTTTTAGCAAATAAACCCATGGTATTATTCTATTTCAATTATCAGAAAAACTCTCTGCAGAAGCTTCATCATCTCTTCTGCCAGGTGATTCCACAAAACTCACTTTTGTTGGGCACAGGGTCCCAGTTCAATAAGACTGGATTCTGCACAGGAGACCTCCTTTGGAGAGAGGCCAGTAATGTTATCATTGGACACAAATACTTAATAATTTGGCATTTAATCCAGGTTTTTAAAATTAATGATAGTCTAATTAAGGCTTAAAATATTAATGTATTGTGTATTTTCCCTTTAATTGCTTTCTATTTTGCTCTTCCTTTACTTTCTCTTTTTCTTTTCTTTTTTAAAATAAGCAGTAATTACTATGAAAAGCATCACAGCATAACCATTATGCATTTGTAAATAAAGAATTAAATAAACATCTGAAGGCTCAATTTATACTTTGAATAAATTATCTCTCTCATGAGGGAAGATATGAAAAATATGTGCAATTATTTATGACTGTACCAGGTTGAATAATGGCCCTTAAAAATTAATTGGAAAGATAAATATAACCCTGTTTGGAAAATGTTACTTTTGCCAAGTGAAGATTTGTTCACACCAGATTTGAGTGGGACAAAACTCCATTAAGATATATGTGGTGTGTCCTTATAAGAAAAGAGGATTTGGGACATATACATAGACACACATACACACACACACTCTCTCTGTCTCTTTCTCTCTCTCTCTCTCTCTCACACACACACACACACACACACATTTGGAAATATAACTGGAATAATAAAATCACAAATGTAAGGACCCCAAGGATTGTTGGAAGTAATCAGTAATTTGACAGAAACTCATTGTTAATTATTCCATACAAACTCAGAGAACAGCCCATCAATTCCAGTGCTAGTAAATTAAGACAATGATAAAATATTTCTGAAAAATATTCATAAGTCAATGGTGAGATTTTAACTGAATTTTATGTCATTAGATATAATTGCAATGTATCTTCTTATTGGAAACTACTCTCAAGTTTAATCTCTGCTTCTCAAATATTTTCTTACATGAATTATTGCTACATAGTATTATGCCTGTGTAGTTGTATCTTCAGGTATTTTACATATATACACATATATGTATATTTATTTTATATCTTTTATAATTTGACACATGATATCAATGGCATATGCATAAAATATTAAGTCCTAGTGTTAGAACCTTACAGATGAAACAATAAATTGTTAATAAATTAGGTTCTGTTGGGTTTTGTCTAGAATCCTAACTACTCAGAATACTGAGAATTAAGGATCTTATTTCAATACCAATTCAAGCAGAAATATACTGAAGACTTTTTTTCTAATTAACGAGAAAAAACACTTGGCTGCAGGCATGACTCCAGCAGTAGAGCACTAGCTGTAAGTTAAAAAAGAATGACCAAGAGTGTTAGACCCTGAGTTTAAACCCTGATATTATCACATATGCAAATAAAATAAGGAAATGTTCAAATAAGTAGCACTAGCTACATCCTTGTGAGGAAAAGAGTTGACTAACTCTGAGGCTGATGAAAACTTTCAGTCTTCCAACAAGGAATAAATGGTATGGGAAACAGATCATTGACAAGCTCAAGAAACATTTTAATCTCACTTAAACCAGTATGCCAGTTCTTTAGAAATGCTAATTATAAGGGTACAAGAATTGCCCATTTCAGTCTCAAGACACAATTTAATAGTGTTGAAAAGAGAAAAGTTCATGATTTGTAGTTAGCTGAGATTAGGCTGAGCATTTGTTTAAAACAGCTCTTACAGCTCATACTGGGTGCCAGAGGCTAAAGTACACTTTGTATTAATTTTAACTACAGGTTTGAAGCCAGTTATTTTGCACCTCTTGATGATAGTGGCCGTTTGTGGTATTTGAAATACTACAAAATAAACCACACTGCATTCTGCCTACATGGCATTTCTACTTAGGAATTAATTGCTAACATTTTGACTTGCCCGTATGCGCTTTATGCTCTACACATAAGGACTTTTCATAATTAAGGGAAATTACTAGTACCCTGACCAGCAGGGTAAATTCAAACTTATATTAACAATACTGTAAGCCTCTGTGTTTGTACAGGAAATTGCAATAATGTCCTAAAACTCCATGTCATTTTGTTCCTACAATAATGATTCTTTAGGTCTAATTCGTATTGAAGGTGAGAACATCAATGGTGATTTCATTGGTAAAGAGATTACAGCTTTGCAACTTCCAGGAATCCTTACATACATGTGTGATAAACCTATTATTTAATTACTCTGTGTCAAATAGGTAATTACTCAAAGATTTTGTGCATTTTAATATACTGCCTACCTAGACTTTTTCTTTTGTAGATAATCCTGGGTGAGAAAGAGTGAGTAAGGTTAGAAACCATAGAAAGCAAGAATGGCAGTGGTAAGTTATATTTTAAAACACATTTAGTTTCTTCTTTATAAATGTATTATATTTATGTATAATTTCTATGTCACATACAAATATTAGTTAAAATCTATGTTTGGCTTTACAATTAAAAGTGTCCATACATCAAGCAAGATTTAAGAAAGCTTACAAGTATCTATTGTTGACTTCCCAAGTAAGCATCATTCTTTCTTTTTTTCATATATTTTTATTGTAATTAATAGAAGGGTTACATTAAATTCACCAGATAGAAGGTGCATTACTTCACATACATTGATACCCTTTCTCATGTCTTGGTCCCCATTTCCCTCCCCCCTACCCCCACCCCTCATCTTGTTTTCCCCCCTTCCCTATCCAATTTCAAATAACCAAATATGTATATATCCAGTATATCAGATAACAAAGTGAAATACTGTAACAATATGAGATAACCAAGGGACAACAAAAGAGATGAGAGATAACATAGTACATTAAGGACAACAATCACTCATTATATGGCTTTTGTTTCTATATCCTAGAGGTGCGTGCTTATAATTTCTTGTTCTGATAACTGTTTCATAGAAAATAATTGATAAAATTATTAAAATAAGTATATACAATTAATAAAATCATTACCTTAAACAATATGTGAATAATTAAAATTTATATTTCCTCATAAGGAAATACTAATCTACCATTAAAAAGATATTTTGACATGTATAATTCAGGACCTGCAAACCTTGGTTAGGTACTTAATTTTCCTTCATGTTAGACAGAATAAATCATTAAATGAGATCTCAATCATGAAAATCTATTTCTGAATTACAAACAAAACCATTGCTTTTATTATTAGTGAACTACTAACTACAGTTTTAGACAATTCTGAGAATACAAAGTTATGAGCTCATTTCTTTTTAGAAAATCTATTTTGAATGATTGTAATACTAACATTTATTCAGGGCCCTGCTCAAATGCAAATTGTTTATTTTTACAGATGGATTCTTTAAAATGAATCTCTAAATATACCAATCTGAAATTGCTGATACTTGATTCTGACTGAAAATATGTTAATATAAATTAGTAGATTGAAATGTAATATAATTAATATATTACCATAATACTAGTATAATATGAAGATAGACTAATAGTCCCCAAACGTGTAGATTTAAATTGTAGTATATAATTTAATAAAGACATACAACAGAACACAACAGAATAATTTGTAACTTAGTATAGGAATCTAGACAATGTAATGTTAATATATTCACATATTCATCCACAATTTCTTTTTTATATTGAATGCAAATCATGTTTCAGTGAAAGTTTTTTTTATATTTTTCTCTTCCTCTAATTTTCATGCTTAAAAAGAAAAAAATAGATGTGGTGTGAGGTTTTCCATAATTCTAAAATGCAGATACTCAGAGCTTCACTATACTTGAATTCTTTTACCTTCCTTTGGTAATAAGAGAAAAAAAAAGAGCATTTCATTTTCCAAAGCAATAAGATCTACCTCATAGCTCTGTCTTCTGCAAAACATGCAAATGCAGACTTACCTTTAAGTAGTTGTAGAAAGGATTTTCCAAAGGTTTAGCAAAACCGTTCATGAATACTCATGCATCTTGATCAAAGTCACCCATTTCAACATTCTCACCCATCCCTTCTCAACTACTCCTTAATTCACTTTTCTTAATTTCATAGGCAATAAATTGATTTCTTGACTACATTCTGACCTTGGTCTACCCTCAAGAAGTTCTAATTTCATAAATATCAAATCACTATGTTTATGACAACATAGCTAGAATGAATTTCTGTGATGTTCAAAACAGAGCAAAGTTATAACTGAAATTGTTCACAGAAATAGTATGACAGAGTTAAAAGAGATGGAAAAGTTTCTTAGAACATTTCACATTAACTCCTGTTTGATAATTTAAGTACATCTAGAACTATAGGTTGAAAACCATTGCCAAAAGAACTACATATGTATGTTCAAGTGAGTTTAGACAAAGCTTATACCTCATTGAAATTAGGAAAGATAAAGTTGCTAAATCAAGTGAATATCTATTTAGAAAGGAATAGAGAACTCTATAAAACATAACACTAAAAACTGTCAAATTATAGTGTTCATATATAGGCATGTCAAAATAGTAAATTAAACGATGCTAATAAAAAGTGGGAAAAATGGCCGGGAGTTTGGCCTAGTGGTTAAAGTGCTTGCCTAGCATGCATGAAGACCCGGGTTCGATTCCTCGGTACCACATACATAGAAAAAAGCCAGAAGTGGTGCTGAGGCTCAAGTGGCAGAGCTCTAGCCTTGAAAAAAGTCCAAGGACAGTGCTCAGGCCCAGAGCTTAAGCCCAGGACTGGCAGAAAAAAAAAAAAAAAAAGTGGGAAAAACAAATTTTAGATATGTCAAAAATGGCCTATTTTAATAAATACATAGCAAATTTTAGAAAGAAATGTAGTTAAATGATTCATGTACCTTACTTCCAAGTAGAAAAATAATTATTTAATAGGATACATCCTTCATTACTGTAGAAGAAAGAGAGGTGTTTCTTAGGTGAAACTATTAATTCCTGTTCATCATTCTTTCTTTCTTTCTTTTTTTTTTTTTTGCCAGTCCTTGGCTTGAGCTCAGGACCTGAGCACTGTCCTTGGACTTTCTCAAGGCTAGAGCTCTACCACTTGAGCCTCAGCACCACTTCCGGCTTTTTTCTATGTATGTGGTATCGAGGAATCGAACTCGGGTCTTCGTGCATGCTACGGCAAGCACTCTACCACTAGGCCAAACTCCCGGCCCATCCTGTTCATCATTCTAAGGTGAGAATCCATGCATGAAATAAATGGAAGTGTTTATAATCTGTATTTGAATGTGAACCCATATTCATAACAGGCAAAGAACTCTTTTTTTTTTTTTTTTTTTTTTTTGTCATGGCGCTTGAATTCAGCCTGGGAGCTCTTCAGCTCAAGGCCACCGCACTATGGCACTATGCTTGAGCTATGACCCACTTCTCATTTTCTTGAGGTTAATTGGAGATAAGGATCTTAGGTACTTTTGTGTCCAGTCTGGCTTTAAATCTTGATCCTTAGATCTCAGCCTTCTGTGTAGCTAGGATTACAGGAGTGAGCCACCATGCTCCAATAAAGAGATCTTAAGAAGTGTTTTTTAACTCACTTTCTGAAATTTCTGACATTAGACAATAGTCTAGAAAAAAAAAGCATTATAGAATACATTCCCAAAAAAGGCTAAGACAGCTGCAATTTCACTAACCTGACACACTTATAGCCACTGATGTGCATATGGTCTGACAATGTTCACAGATGTCCTTACACACTGCAAGACTGTATGTGACAGAAAATGAAGCGGAGATAAAAAGTAGGAAATACTGAGAAATGTATCACAAATAGGAAAGCACATTTGAAAAGGTTCTCATTACACTCTCTGCAACTATGTATTCAAAGGACAGTTATTTAATTGGACTTTTCACATTAAAGACATTTCTGATATTGAAGGGTATCATTGAAGCATCTTCTTTATTACTTCTTACTATGCTAAATAGAGGCAGAAAAATTCATTAGATTCACATGAAATAGGAGTCAAGTTACATATTTCCACTTATGACCTCTGAGATAGATGATTTCTACTTTCTAATTAGTGCCTTCCAGTTTCAGAGAACAGAGAGAGCTAAGGAGATGAAGGATTTGCTAAATTTATGAAAATAAAATTTTTATGAAGAGACAGATTTGTCCATACGTTTAAAAACCACAAAGATCCTAGAAATGATTTTTTGGCTACATGGCTTGGTAATCTTTGTTGACCTGAGGCATTGTAAATATGTGGGTTTTTTATTTTTGTGTGTGAGGGGTAATAGAGCTTGAACTCTGGGTGGAAATGTGGCCAGTAGGGATCTCTACTACACTGCTGATGGGAGTGTAAACTCATTCAACTACTTTGGAAGGCAGTATGGCAGTTCCTCAAAAGACTAAATACAGAGCTCCCATGTGACCCAGCAATTCCACTCCTTGGCTTTTACTCAAATGTCCAGAAACAAGGACATATCAAAGCCACCAGCACAACGATGTTCATTGCAGCACTATTTACCATAGCGAAGATATGGAACCAATCCAGATGTCCCTCAGTTGATGAGTGCATCTAGACACAATGGAATGTGGTATTTAGACACAATGGAATTCTATGCTGCTGTCAGAAAGAATGACATCACCCCATTTGTAAGGAAATAGAAAAACTTGAAAAAAATCATATTAAGTGAGAACCTTCAAAATGAAGAAAGTACCCTAGTGATACATACTCTTTTAATTGTTGTGACATAAAGTATTTCCTATGACTAAAATGTCAAATTAATTAAAATTTTAGTATTTTCTTAGGTTCACAGTTAGTGACTTAAAATTCATGGGTCATTTTTAGATATACCCTCCTCTACTATTTCCAAGTATGTGTGATACCCTTTGAAGTGCTTTTTCTGACATATAAAGGACTAAGTCAAAGCTCAACCAAGTAATACCAGTCCTTGCTAGAGAGAAGGGTGGGATCGAGAGGAAAAGGGTACAAGAAGGAAGGGAGTCAAGAGGATAATACAGAATGAATTTATTATATATTCAACACAATTGATGAATATAAGGGAAAACGTTACTCAAAGTGAAAATATTGAAATGATGACAAAGATCAAGATGCATTGAACATAAAAAAAACTGCTTTGTTAAATGGCCAAAAATATTAATACATAATCTAAATCTAAACATCAATACATTGCATCTAAAATAAAAAATAATAATCATCAGGGAGTATTTCCATTCAAGGCTTGTATCGAAATATAGGACTATTTTTTTTTTTTTGGTGGGTCAAGGGGCTTGAGCTTGGCCTTGGAGCTGTCCCTGAGCTATTCAGCTCAAGGCTACAGTGCTACCCTTGAGCAAAGCTTCACTTCCCTTTTTCTAGAGGTCAATTGGAGATAAGACTGTTCTTAATGTCCTATATTATTTTTCATCTTACCTTGTTATCTGATATATTGTATTTATGTTTATTTGTTTATTTGAAATAGGAAAGGGAAGGGGGAGAACAAGATGAGGGGAAGGAGTGGGGGAGGGAAATGGAGACAAAAACATGAGAAGGGGTAGTTATGACTGTTAAGAAATGTACCTTCTATCTGGCGAATATAATGTAGCCCTTCTGTTAATTGCAACAAAAAAAATAAAAAAAAAAGTAGTCTCAAGTTCTTTTGTGCCAGGCTGGCTTTGAACCTTGATCCTCAGATCTCAGGAGGATCTCGGACTCCTGAGATCTGAGCAAGTAAGGCTACAGCATGAGTCACTATGCCCAGCTACAGGACATTTTGTTGTTGTTGTCAGTCAGAGTAGTTGAACTCTGGGCCTGACTGTTGTCCCTGAGCTCTTCATTTCAAGGCTAGTGTTCTACCACTTGAGCCAACGCTCCACTTCTGGTTTTATGGCATTGAAATAAAGATAGTCTCAAGGACTTTCATGCCCAGTCTGGCTTTAAACCATAGTTCTCAGATCTCAGCCTCCTGAGTAGCTAGAATTTTAGGTGTGAGCAACCAGCCCCAGGTTTAAGTCCTATCTTCTTAGAGAAAGTTTATCTTTAGCTTACATCTAGTTTGTATGGAAATGAGAAATGTAGTTCTTAGTTTCTTTTCTCTTTCTCCTTTTTCTCTCTGGCTGTTATTGGGGTTGAACTAAGGCAGATAGATGGTCTACCACATAACATATGGCCCACAAACCCAAAAATCATACCTTAGTTTTTTGTTCCCCTCAGATACTGTCTTGCATATTTTCTAACCTAGGTTTTTTTTTTTTTTTGTGTTCAAGAACCCCATTCTTTTTTCCAAATAGCTGGGAATATACATATGACCTAATATGCCCCACCTTTTCTTATTCATGTTTCTCATTCTGCCAGACTAGAAGTTATATTCACTGCAATTAAAAAATAACATTTGTTGTCTGAATGTATGAATAGGGGAATAGAAGAATATAATAACAAAAGAAAGGTATATGATAATACCAACAACAGACTAGAGCACTCCAGTAATCACTAGTTTCATTGAGATAATAACAAAATTGCCATCCTACATAGAAATAACAGGGAAAACATGTGAGAAAATTAAGTTTAAATCATTTACATGAACTTTTTTTTATTTTTGTGGAGTTAAAGCTGAGACAGTAATGCACTAGAGGTGAACAGAGTTCCAAGTATTCTGGATAATGTCTGAAATAAGTGTTCAAAGACCTGACAAGGTAAATCAGCAACTTGTAGAATGGAGTCACCTTCATTTTACTGCATCGTCTTAGTTGTCATTGCATATGTCTACTACATAGATAGTAGTTATAATTATTACTCATTCGGTATTCACAGTGAAGACCATGACATTGTCTGTAGTCTTTATTAAGGAAATGACTCTATTTACATCTTTACTGATAATATTTTATTTTTGTGACATGTTCCTACTAAGAAATTTCTGGAGGTTAAATAAAATCGAACGTGCTCAAATCTTAACATTAAATTCATTAGTATAGAATTGGGATAAAGATATCAGTTGGATTACGTGACTGTGTGCATCTTTTTCTATTAAAATTACATAGATCCAAGCAGCCCTTTACAATGGCCTTGGAAATCTAAGGGAGTGATTGTTGAAAAGGAGATCAAATGAAAACAACCTAATTTAAATCTTTCGATTACCCATGTTTGACTGGGTTCTCCCCTGTATACCAAATGTCTCTTGGCTTTAACGTTAAACTGAAGATGTGCTTTGGCAGTCTTCCATTGTCTTGGTGTAATCAGGCATTTAGCAACCCTGACACTGGATGCTGGCATTCTTTGTTTGGAAGCAGCAGTTGGTTCAACAATGAACTAGTTGATTGCTAATTGAGTGTACTAATGTGAAGAAGCCAGGTCCCCATAGTGCTTCAGAATTCAGATATCAATTTGGTATCAAGATAGAATGTTGGGAAAGGTTTTTTTCGCCCATATATTGGTTTTGTACAGATCTTTTTCCAATATATGATCTTACAAAGCTGACTTATTTTCAAAGTTGTAGTGAATAGTCACTTGCTGGACTAAGCTACATTCCTGAAACATCTCCAGAAAAAAAGTAATGGTATTTGATACCAACAGCTATCAGTAGTCAGGCATGGTAGCTCACACCTGTTATCCTACCTACGTAGGAGGATCAGATCTGAGGATCTTGGTTCAAAGCTAGCCCGGGCACTAAAAAGTCCATGAGACTCTTATCTCCAATTAACCACTAGAAAACAGGACATGATGCTGTGGCTTGAGGGATAGACCGGTATCCTTGAACTCAGAGATAGTGCCCAGGCTCAGAGTTCAAGTCCCATGCTGACAAAAAAAGCCCTGACAAAATGATGAATTAAATTTCAGTTGTGATTTTTTTTTGTTGTTTTGCAAGTTTTCCTTTTGTTTCTGAAGATGACATTTTTTTAGATTGCATGAGGTAATATTTTATTGCTTCCACTGTTCCTTATTAAGTTTCAATATTTTATTTAATACTGTCTTAATGAATGTCAATTGTCTCTTCCTTTTTTAGTTAAAATATAGTGGAAAGTCATGTTTAAACATGCACCTTTATTGTATTAAGATTATTCTTTATTGTGTTACTTATAATTCCAAAGTGATAGTGCTAAAATTAAAATCTCTCATCAGTTATGTCTAGGAGTATTGAAGTAGGAAGTAATGTAAAGTTGAGCTCCAATGATTTATGCCTTAACCCTAGCTATTAAAGAGACGGAGACATGAGGATCACTATTTGAAATCAGCCTGGTTAGGAAAGTTTCTGAGACTTTATCTTTAGTTAATCACAAAAAAGCTGAAAATGGAGCTCTGGTTTAATTGATAGAGCACTGGCTTTGAGCAAAACTGTTCAGCAACAGTACTCAGGCCCTGAATTCAAGTCTCAGAACAAGCACAAAAGATAAATAAAATAAAATAAAATAACATGGATAAGCAAACTAGATTGGTTAACTAGAGTAAATAAATAGCATCTCGAATGAATTCCATTAAAAGCATTAAGTCAGAGAGAGATACACCAAAGAGCAGCATGAGGAACCAGTGAACCACAAAGTAAATTCAAGAAGGGACATGTTGAAAACCAAATTAATAATCACAACATGAATGCAGTATCTGAGGCCATAAATGGTGTCAAATGCTAGACAAGGCAAGAACACTCAGATCCATAATTATTTCACCTTCATGGATTCAGAAATTTGTGACAGATACTTTCAATAAGGTCATAAAAGTCAAAATAAACTGACTTAAATTCAGAAGAGAATTGTTAAAGAACAAGTAAAAAATAGTCAAAAGACTATAAGAACTTTAGAGAACATTTAGCACAAAAATTATTTAATATGAGCCATATCACTCTTGGGCATCTATCCGGATCATGACAAGCCAGGATACAGGAAAGATAGGTACAGGCACAACCACATTTATTGCCCCCCTCTACAATATATAACTCTATCAATAAAATATGCTATATGTACACAATGGAATTTTATTTATCTATTATGAAA
This sequence comes from Megascapheus bottae, assembly GCF_031878675.1. Classification (NCBI taxonomy): domain Eukaryota; kingdom Metazoa; phylum Chordata; class Mammalia; order Rodentia; family Geomyidae; genus Megascapheus; species Megascapheus bottae. The sequence continues at coordinate 16,885,892 of NC_143519.1, forward strand.
AGTAAAATTATGTCATTTGCAGTGTGGATGGACCTAGAACAAATCATGATAACTCAGACAGACAAAATAGCAAATGTTTTCTCTCAGATGTGGAAGCTAGGTTTGAAATATAACTGTACACAATAACCTCTACAGAACTCTATACAGATAGGCTAAGGAGGATACTCTCTTGTGAGGAACACAAAGATGTAACTACTCTGAACATTCAAAATACTATTTACCAAAATGAACTCCAGGAAATGGAAATATGATGTATATTTATTGTTGTTGTTTTCGTCACTGGTGATGATGGTATTTGGTCTCGCTTTGAGAATTTCTTTTCTTACAGGATGGATAAAAGCTCCAGGTGAGGGAGGAATGAATGTTGAACAAGTGCAATCATGTAGCTTAATATAATCTATGCAGATAATGATCTATGAACTTATGGGCAAGGATGGGAAAAGGAGACTAGAGGAAAGTAAAGGACGAGATGACACTGTCCATAAAAGTAATGTACTAATTATCCGACTGACAAAGTGGTAAATAGTTCATACAATAACTTAATAACAATAAAAGAATTTTTAAATGATTAAATAATATTGCTAAATAGAGGCAAAAGATGACAACACTTTTATTTGTTTTGTTGTATTTGGAATTATTTGTTTGATACAGGATCTCACTATGTAACTAATTGACACTTGGCTAAGCATTCTAATTCTTTAGCTATACATCTCTGATCCTTTTGCTTTAGTAGTTTTAGTTTTAAAGATAGTGTATTTCTAATATTGCCTAGACTATCCTCAAATAATTGATGTCCTCTGGAGTTCCTGGGATTATTGGTATAAATTCCAATGGCTGCTTTCCTGTGAGTTTCTTATACAAAGAAAAAATAGACACAGATAACTATATAAAAGAATGCTGTGAATGAAAAGGCAAGTATTGGAGTGATGTGCTTACAAGCAAAAGATACCAAGGACTGCCACAATTTCAGAATCTAGTAGAGAAGTACATCTCCTTAAAAACCTCCAGGAAGAATCAGAAACAATACTAGTAACACCTTGATCATCGAATTCTTGCCAAATGATCAGATCAAAGGCATATCGAATGTAAAAATGATTCAATTAATGAATCATTTAAAAGATTAGGCACTATAATAATATGGTGCAAGAGTTGTTTTTACCTCAACTTGGAAGTAGGTTTTTTAGGTGAAAATAATGTTGAAATTGATGAAACTGGAGTCCATATTTAAATGAATTGAATCATGAGTCCATGATTTTTCCACCATACCCATTTTATACTTTGTGCTGGAATGTCTACCTCAATTTTCATCCTGCCTCTACAACTTGCTGTGGGCCCACACTACATATTTGGACTTGCTATGTCCTTTGAGCCTATTCTTTATTGGTGTTTTCTTTACATGTATTTTGTATTTCTGTTTTTCTGATGCTTTACTTATTTTCATTACCCCACTTAAAAGAAATTGTGTTAATTTACTAATAGTTTGTTGAAATGTGGACATGTAAGACTCTGATGTCTCTCTATCTTCTGTGTCAAATTTCAATATGCTTATGACAAGTATTGGAAAATGCTTTCATTCATAAAGATTGCCATATTCACGTTTTTGGATCACAGCCAATTCCTGAGCAATGAGGCGATGCACATTGTAACAGCACTACTGGGAAAGACATCCACAGAAGACAGATGACAGCAGGGTGACAGCTGTGCACTGGGGAGGTGAAGAGGGAAAACCACCAGCACACAGCATGCTGGAGAAGCTCTGCAAGTGCTCACTGAGGTGGGGCTTCACACATCATGACACAGAGACAGAATGCAGGGAACAGCATGGACAAACTGTCTCAGGCAACAGTAATCATAAATGGAAGACTCATGTGGAGGCAAACCATCAGTTACCCCGTGGGGAGAAGAGAAGTGACTGCATAGAAACTGTATCCTTCATACAAATGAAGATCTGTCATTTATGAGATGTGTAAAGAAAACTGGTTCTCCCTGAAGTACATTTAGACAAATGAACAGCATCAATACAGTTTTTTTTTTTAATTCTATGGCCAAGAAAGCATAAGTGCTATGTTAGTTTAGGCAGCAGGACTCTAGAAATAAAATTAGAAAAAAATATCCATTTTATAAATTTAATCTTGAGAAATTAAGTCCATAAGAAAAATCTTCATTAGGTCTAAGAGATATTTGATATTATTTCCATTCATAAATAATTTTCAATTATTTCTTTGTTTTTTTTCCTTGAGTCCGTTTTCTTTGAATCCTGGTAGTGAAATTTATTAAATTGTTTATTTTGTAATATTTGAAAATTACTGAATACCAATATGATTGCACTGATAATAATGTGGCAACCTTTTAATCAATAGCAACAAACTATTGATTTTAATCACATTAGAATGATTTCAAGTAAAAATAAACAATATAATCTTTTTTTGACTTCATTAATTATTTTATTTTTTTATTGTAATTAATGAAAGGGTTACATGATATTTGCCAGATAGAAGGTGCATTAATTCACATACATTGATACCCTTTCACATGTCTTGGTAACCATTACCCTCCCTCCCACCCCCCCACCCGTCTTGGTTTTCCCCCTTCCCTATCAAATTTCAAATAACCAAATACAAATAAATTCAATATATCAGATAACAAAGTGAGATACTGTAACAATATGAGATACCCAAGGGACATAAAAGGAGATGAGAGATATCATAGTACATTAAGGACAACAATCATTCGTTAAACAATATAATCTTATATGTTCATTTTTCATGCTAGACATGTTTGGTTTTCTTTTTTTAAATCCTAGTAATTTTATTGTGGCTATGGAATACAGGTTCTATATTTTTATTTCATTTGCAGATGTATACATACATTGACTGCATACCTTGACCTTTCTAAATATTGTCACAAGAAACATGAAAGTGGAGATATCTCTCTGGCATACCAATTTTATATATCAGTTTTCATACACTATTTTGTGAATTTGGTTCAATATTGTATAGACACTGGACAGATATATTACACAGCCTATAAAACATGCTCAAATTAGGAGTCAATTTTCAGAGGAATTATTAACATTTCTCTATTGATATAAATTATTCCAAGTTATCTTTTACTCATATTGAACAACTACTATTAAAATATTCCTCTAGATCTTGCAAACTCTGGACAAAATTGATTGTGTATTTATTTGTTTAAAAAGTTTATATTTTATTATAATAGATTTAAGCATAATATATAATAACTTCAAACATAATCAAGCAGGCTATGATTTTGTAAAGATAATGAGTATTATATAAAGAATTCATGCAGTTAGCATGCCTCTATATGTATTTGGAAAGCAAGAATAACTTCTAATGGTACATAGCATAGTATGATAAATAAAACTGATAACAATTAATTGATAATTAAAATTATCTGCTAAAGAACATATACTACATATGTAAACAACATAAACTATACAAACTAAAATGTATAATACATGCATACTACACATATAAATGACATATATAATGTTCATATATATGTATATATGTATTACATATAATACATATATAATACTACACATAGACACAGGCACATACACACACATATAAATTCATGTTCTATGGTCTTTTACCTAGAGCTGATTGCATTTATATATAAATGTCACATTAAATCTTTTAATTCCATATTTACTATGTTTCATTTGAAATAAAATTTCTCTAAAATGAAATTGACAGGCTGTTAAACTTTTATACAATTTGGGAATGTGGTGAAGCAGAAATATGAACACTTGTCTTTTTTATTATTATGAAATTTATAAATCAATAAACAATGAGGCATAATAATTATTCAAATTTTATTGTGGAAAATATCTAAACTAGAATAATATTAGCATTATAACCCAGCAATCCCACTCCTGGGCATTTACCCAAATGTCCAGAAACAAGGACATACTAAAGCTAGTAGCACAACCATATTCATTGCAGCATTATTACCACAGCTAAGATGTGGAATCAGTCCAGATGTTCCTCGGTAGATGAAAAGATAAAAAAAAAGATGTGATATATATGCACAATGGAATTCTATGCTGCCATCAGAAAGAATAACATCACCCCATTTTTAAGGAAATGGAAAAACTTGGAAAAAGTCATATAATGTGAAATAAGACAGACCCCAAAAAACATGGGCTCCATGCTTTCCCTCATTGGAAATAATTAGTATACATCTAGGTTTCTTCTAGCAGTGGATCACAGTAGCTTAAAAACTATGTACATATGAGCATATATGATAAGGCTAAGTGAAATGAACTCCAGAATATGGAAACAAGAAAGGTTTATCTTTGTGATTGTTCTTAATGTACTATGTAAAATTATTTCTTTTCTCCTTTTTCCCCCTTATAGTTTATCTCATGATGTTACTGATCTGACGTTGGTACCTCGTGTGTTGTGTATACATTAATTTGTTTATTTGAAATAGGGAAAGGAAGGGGAAAAACAAGATGACTGGGTCGGGGAAAGAAGAGTGAAACTTGGAGAAAAACTTGGGAAGAGGTAACGATGTTCAAGAAATACTGTACTAACTACCCGACCAATGTAATGCTAGCCTCCCTACACATCGCCCCACAATAAAAATCTATTATGAGAACAGTTGTTCATTCACTGCTTTGTATCATCAAGATAGAGATGATCTTGAGTCTCACAGGCTTTCTTGTTTACAATGTAGATCCTCAATCTGCAGTTTCCCAAAGATTCGGGATGCTTAATCACAACTGCTGACATCAAGCCTCTTGTCTTACCATAAGAAAACCCTTCTTCTGAAGTTTTTCTTTGCAAAATCACAACTGAAGTAGTTCCATTTACCAAAGGAGAAATACTCATTTTTTTCTAATAGAGCAGATGAATCAGAACAACCCAATTCATAGTAAATGAAAGGAAATAGGACATTTGTGATTTATTAGAACAAGTAAGAATGAAGCTTCCTGATTTCAAAGATAAAGTACTTTTTGGTATCATCAAGAAGTCCTGACTGTCTTTGGGCTCTGACAAAGACTCATGTAGTCATATTGGTAGCTGGGCTTTAGGGAATATTAACCAGAACATTGTGTATCAGGGGGAAACTTTTGTTAACATTATAAATTTTGTGTATGCATGTTGTGTGTGTGTGTGTGTGTGTGTGTGTGCTTCCTAATAAAACATACCATTGTGACCAGTTGTAGGTTATACAGTATTTACTTTGTGTTTAATATCTGTTTCAAATAACCATCCCAAATATCAAAAAATGTGCTCTGGTTTATTTTATTCTTAAAGATCTTTCCTTTTCAGCAATTAAATTAAAACAGAAAAAGTATAATATTGCCTATTAATATTACACATTATATTGACAAAAGTTAATCAGTAATATATAGTAAATTATATTTATAATACATCTTATTATTTAGTGATTATTATAAGTCAAAAAAGTTAGTATTGAAGGGAATATTTAGAAAATGAGTAATCTCCAATTCAGGTGGGGAGCAATTGAAGTTCATTTTGCAATATAGATGACTGCAAGATTATAAGGGTGATATATTTTAATTCTCTAATGAAGTGCTACAAACCATTCACAAAGAGAAAGAACAAAGAAGAAATATAAGAATATATCTCAAGATAGTTGTATTTGGGAATAATAGATATTTTACATCCTTCCTTCTTATATGAGAATATTTATATTGGATAAACAGGTATAATGCAAAATTTTGAAATTTGTTATATTCAAATGTTCAGGTTTTATATTATGCAAACTTTTCCCATTTTAGAAGAAAATTCCTCTTAAGTCTGATTGCAACCAAGTCTTTTAATAATGCATTCCTAATATAATGAAGACTGCTTAGGGAAATATATTCAATTCTCAACTTGAGGTAATAATATAATCCAGCAATCTCGAATTCTAAACATTTAATGATGTTTTGATGAGTTCTAAAATTGTTTCCCAATATTTCTTTTGTACTCCGAATAATTTTAGTAGAGGCAGGTTACTGAAGGGAAAATTGCTAAACAAATGAATAATTAGAATGACATTGAAACCAAAACTTCACTGTTTGACTCAGCATTTGTTAGAAACATATTTTCTGGTCTATGTGTAGTATCTTTATTAATGATATAGAAGTAATAGAGACTGTGAATAATACAGTCTAAATATTTTATTTTCAAGTTCATTTTAGCATTAGAGAACTATGATTTCAAGAAATTTTCTTCAAAATCAGTTTGTACTAATATTTCTGGTCCATTTTCTACTAAACAGAATAGGTGGCAAATTCATACACTGAATGTAAGCTACACCTTTAACATATGCCATATCTCTTCTCCTATAAATGATTCAGGAGATCATGTAGCTAGGAGATAGGAATGATGTTACATAAATATTATGGTTTTAGAAAAAGACATGGCAAAGAATAGGATCAGGGAAAGATTTTCTTATATTGTCCTTTACATTACGTGAACATGGCCTTTGACTATGCTTTTAATTAAATTGGCTCTTCATTGTTAAGTGTGGAAGTATTGCTTAGTTGATACTGAACACAGATTTCATTGTGTATCCCCATGAGGGCATAATGTCATTTTCACAAGTTTTTGTTCAAAGTTATGTTTTTTAAGGAGTGTCAATAATTACATTATTAATGGTGTATAATCATAAAATAGTAATATAGTAACTAGTGTTGTTGAAGTAGTTTGCTTTCTAATATAAAGCAAAAATAAAAATAGGAGAATGGTGAAGCAAACATCAAAAATTCCATTTACACTCAAGTCAGAAAAAGTAATCTGCATTAATCATTGTCAATTGTTATACCACAGCTATTTCCCATTGAACACAGTCTTAAAAATTTTATTTCTGGGATCAGGAATTTGGCCTAGTGATAAGAGTGCTTGCCTAGCATGCACAAAGACCCAGGTTCGATTCCTCCTCATAGCACATATAGCAAAAAGCCAGAAACGGTGCTGTGGCTCAAGTGGTAGAGCTCTAGCCTTGAAAAAACCCAAGGACAGTGCTCAGGCCCTGAGTTCAGACCAGGACTGGCAAATGAAATATTATTTCTTGTATGACTGTGCTAGGTCCCATGCAGTCCAAACAGCAACTCACAGGAAGATCCACATCTTGGGGGAAAAAGCAGGAAGAAAATGTTGAGACGCGGCATCCAGATGCAGAGATGCCTCACAAAGATACTGCTGGTGAGCTTAGCACTAAGTCTGGAAACCCTTTACCCCACACTGAACTTTACATCTTCACTCAACTTTCTCCATAAACCCTGAACCCAGACCAGGAAATCACAACTAGGCATCAGCTGCCTACTCAACCAAAAACACAAGAAACAGCCTATTCTCAACATCACAGAGTACCAAAAGATAACACCAAAAGGGTATCCAAATGGGCATAATATACATATCACAGAAATACTAGAAATAAGCAAATACAAAGAAATACAACGCTCACAGAAAGAAACCAGAGAAAAAGAGCTACTAGCACAGAGCTACCAGTTCATTATAACATTCTTTACCATAGCCAACACATAGAATCAACCCAGATGCCCTTCAGTGAAGGAATGGATCAAGGAAATATGGTACATGTACAGAGTGGAACTCTATGCTTTCATCAGAAAGTATGATATTCAAACATTTCTAAGGAAATGGAAAGACTTGTTGAAAATTATATTAAATGAAGTTACCCAGACCTGGAGGAACATAGCTTACAGAATTTGTGGTAACTAGAATGTGCCCATAAATCTATAATTAAGCATGCTGGATGGTGAAGAGTTTGTTCTGCATTATGCGGGTGTCTTTATTCATCATCTTAAAAGAAATCACCCCATAGAAAATAATTTTCTCTATTACTAAGTTATGGTTCATCTATTTTTCATGTTACAACTGCTTAAAGAAAACAGGTTCTATTTCTAGAACATGCCCTCAATACTATGTTTCGGTCTTCTTGCTAAGAAAAACACTTATCACTGAAGCAATTACTCATTTATGTGACTCATATCTTATTACTCTTTTTATATATTTTTTTCTCTGAGAATTTACTTACCTACATTTTCAGATAATTGGAATATGTAGAAAAAATTCATTGCATCATTCTGTATGATTTTTAGGTTATTTATTATATAAGGATTGTAATAAAAAGCAATTGTAGAACTCTTACATTGAACTTTATATAATGCTTTTTATTTTTAAATAGAAAATTATTTTATGCATTTTTAGAAACCAACAAAATTATATCTTTATCATCTTGACATTTCTGTTATCATGGCTTCTTCATTTCGATTATATAAATAATTTCATTTTATGGGCCAGGAGCGTGTCCTAATGGTAACATACTTGTCTAGCAGCTATGAGGCCCTGGGTTCAATTCCCCAGATTCACAGATCCAGAAAAAGCCAGAAGTGGTGCTGTGGCGCAAGGGGTAGAGCACTAGCCTTGAGCAAAGAGGGTCCAAGGACAATGTCCAGGCCCTAAGTTCAAGCCCCATGACTAGCATTTTTTTTAATTTTGTGCTTTTGAGATAATTCCAGGAAATTAGATATTGTTTTTAACATGTTCCTGAGACTAAAGGCTGCTACAGAATTTCAATGATTTGTAATTTCAATGGATGAAATAACTTCAAAAACAGCAGTTGAATAAGTATCAGATGATAACTATAATTTCCATAAAAGCAAAGAAACAATTATATTACCTTATCTATAAGCTACAGTTGGACATTTGTACTGATATTTATTATATTTATATATAGTCATTTTTATTCAATACTGAAATACTACAATACATATACAAAGGATTTATTGTTATGACAAAATTGATTTTATTATATCATGCATTTCTGATAATTTGAACATATACTATTTTCTTTAATTTCATAATAGTAGCAGTACAAACTGTTAATGTACAGTTGCAGAGCAAGAAAATATTGAGTTTCAATCTATCATTGAACTGATTTACTATTTCATTTCATGAAAATATATATTTAAAACTACTATTATTAAAATTATTAATTATAAAGTAGTGTAATTAAATGGATACTTAAATGTTTAAATTTCCCCAGAAATGATTAAGCAATTTTATAAAATCACACTCTTCAAAATGTACTCAGAAAGTACTTCAAAAAGAAATTAGCTGACCTATGTTTCTGTAACTCCTCTGTACATAAACTTTACAATAAAAATAAATTTAAAAAGCACTATTGAAAGGTGTTGATTAGATCTACAAATAATTATGTTTTCAATTATCTAAAACCATTAAATTTTAATATATGCCTTTACAATCATATGCAGGACCAAGTAATGGAATAATCAATTAAGTTATGTTGAAGTTTTAATATAAAATTCATCTATTTTAAAAATGTACATTTATAGTTTTTTTAAAAATTAACTTCCTCACACATTTGATTTAACATTAAAATTATCATCCTAGGTTTTTTTTCATCCTTGGTTTTCATAATAGAAAAACATTCATCTGTAATACTACCTCGTTTAAGAAGAAAGAAAGAAAGAAAGAAGAAATAAGAATGGCTTATAGACACATGAAGAAAAACTCAACATCTCTGGCCATTAAAGAAATACAACTCAAAACAACCCTAAGATTCTACCTCACTCCAGTTAGAATGGCCATGGTCAAGAAATCAACTAACAATAGATGTTGGAGGGGATGAGGCAAGGAGGGATCACTACTACACTGTTGGTGGGAGTGCAAACTCGTTCAACCACTATGGAAAACAGTACGGAAGTTCCTCAAAAGTCTAAACATACAGCTCCCCTATGACCCAGTAATTCCATTACTAGGCATTTACCCAATGATTCAGAAACAAGAACATACTAAATCCACTAGCACAACAATGTTCATTGCAGTACTATTTACCATAGCAAAGATATGGAACCAATCCAGATGCCCCTCAGTTGATGAGTGGATCAAAAAGATGTGGTATTTATACACAATGGAATTCTATGCTGCTGTCAGAAAGAACGACATCATCCCATTTGTAAGAAAATGGAAAGACTTAGAAAAAATCATATTAGGTGAAGTAAGCCAAACTCAAAGGAACATAGGCTCAATGGTTTCCCTCTTTTGTCATAATCAGAGAAACTTTGGGCTCTCTTAGCAGAGATTTACAGTAGAACAAAACCTAGATACATAAGGCCATATAGAATGATGCTAAATGAAAGGACCTTCAAGATATAGAAACAAAAGCCATTTAATGAGTGAATGTTGTCATTAATGTACTATGTTATCTCTCATCTCTTTTGCTGTCCCTTGGTTATCTTATATTGTTACAGTATTTCACCTTGTTACCTGATATATTGGGTATATTATATTTGGTTATTTGTAATTGGGTAGGAAGGGGGGAAAGAAGATGAGGGGGCGGGGGCAGGGGGAGGGATATGGGGACCAAGACGTGAGAAAGGTATCAGTGTATGTGAAGTAATGTACTCTCTATCTGGTGAATATAATGTAACCCTTCTATTACTTACAATAAAATATATGGAAAAAATGAAAACCAAATAACTTGCTATTTATAAAGTGTTTATAAATAACTTGCTATTTATAAATAACTTGTTATTTATAAAGTATATATTATATCTCCTTGTAGAATTCCTTTCTATTAACACTTGTAGCTGTTTAATGTAAAGAATTAACCACAATTCTAACAAAATGAAAAATGATGTTCTAAAATAAAAATAGAAGTGCTGTGCCTCAGCATAATTAAGACTTTCCATAGTCAAATGTATAACAAGTTTACAGTCAAAATTATACTAAGAGAAAAAGCATAATACTTTTAACATAAATCATGCTAACCTTTTAAAATAGATAAACTGATGTATATTTTCAATGATAAAAGATTTATAAATTGTTATATATTCTGATTATATAGTGAATAAAACACATGTAAAAACTGCATACATATATGAAAGCTGCTTACTTTTAAAAATTAACCATTGTACATATTTTATAAATGTTCTTTTATATGCCAATTTGTCAGCACCAATATTTCAAGAAATCAACAAAATTAATAAAGTTTAATTATAGCTATTTTTACTCTCTCATATCATATTATGGAGCAGAAATATTATAATCAGTGTAGTTATAAATGAAATATTATGCTTTATCTTTTCCTAATTGTTCTGCAAAATATCTTTAGATACAATGGAACAATTTTAATTTTTTTCTCCAGACTTTAAAGCATCACTTTATACTCATAGATTTTTCTTTTTTTTTTTTGCCAGTCCTGGGCTTGAGCTCAGGGCCTGAGCCCTGTCCTTGGACTTTCTCAAGGCTAGCACTCTACCACTTGAGCCTCAGCACCATTTCCGGCTTTTGTCTATGTATGTGGTACCAAGGAATCGAACCCGGGTCTTCGTGCATGCTAGGCAAGCACTTTTAACCACTAGGCCAAACTCCCGGCCTAGATTTTTCTGTTCCAACAAAATGCCTAGGTTGTTCAGGCCTGTCAGTAATAAGTCAACCCTTTTCTCACTCATTTGCCATTTCATCATATCCCATGTTATATTGCATCATTCATTCATTAGATGAGCCAAGGTGCTCAAACATTCTGGCAAGCCAGTTAAAGTATTTTATTTTATTTTTTTAATTTTTTGTTTGTTGTATTTTGTTATTTTTTTTCCTTCAGTTCATCTTCCTCTCACAAGAATTCTGGTGTCTTGATGGCATGCTATATCCAAATTTTATTTATTTTTATTTTTTACCAGTCCTGGGGCATGAACTCAAGTCCTGGACTTTCTTAAGGCTAGAGCACTACCACTTGAGCCACAGAACCACATCCACCTTTTATTTTTCTATGTATGTGGTAGCAAGGAATCAAACCTGGGTCATTATTCATGCCAGGCGAGCACTCTATCAAACTCTTTGCCCTATATCCAGGTATTAAGAGGTCAAGATTACTCAATGGAATTCTTCAAAAGTTTTCCCTTCCAGAATATTTGGGATATCTATAATCTATATTTTAATTACAAGTTTCAGTGTACCTTGCGGATGCCCTAACTCTCCAAGTTCCCTATTCTGAGAATAGTGGTAGTGCCTTCTCTGAAGGCAGAGAAACTGTTAAAATGATAAGGAGTGATAAGGAGTATTTCCACAATTTTGCAAAGGGTCAGATCAACTGTCTCCCAGGAGTCATGAAACCTAAATGTTACCTTTCTCCCAGAACATAGCTGGAAAAGAAAGAAGAATGTGAATCACATTCAGTATACAAAGTGCTTCTAATACAGAACTGCACTCATTCTAAGTGCACCTTTTCCAAAATAAAATAGCATGAAGTCACTTTCCAGAATCCTACAATAGGCCCTAGGAACTATGCAATAGACATTAAAAAGTTATGAAAAGATTTCATTCCCAATTATATATTGTTGTTGTTTCCAATATATATTTCTTTTTCCAAGTACTCAAATATTGAGCCCTTTCTAAGGAAGTAATTGTTTCTGAATCGCAATCTATTACCAGTAGATTACAACTCTGACTAAGCATGAACTCCAGGCTTTCTAAAATCTGTGTGTGTGTGTGTGTGTGTGTGTGTGTGTGTGTGTGTGTGTGTTTGCTAATACTAGAGTTTGAACTCAGGGCCTGTGCACTCACTGTCCTTGAGCTTTCTCAAGGCTAGCACTCTATCACTATGGCCACAGCACCAGTTCTGGCTTTTGATGTGCATGTCGGACCAAGGAATATAACCCAGGGTTTCGTGCTTGCTAGAGAAGCACTGTACCACTAGACCATATTCCCGGGCCCTCAAATCAGTTTTTAATGTGTCAATTTGTGACAATACCAAATTAGACTGAGAACAATAAGTACATTGATTTTTAAAACCACTATCTTTAGATGACAGATTTTGTTCTATAGTGTGATGGAGATTGGCAAAAGGGTAAAAATTAAAACACCAAAGAAAAATAATTTTATTTGTCAGCTTTCTGTGGCTATGTGGAAATACCTAAAATAGTTATCATACGTTGAAAGAAAGGATTACATTGATTCACAATGTTTGGAGATTGTACTCTGTGATTGGGTAGACTTACTGTGTGGGGCCAGTGAAGGTTATGTCAGATGTCATTGACAGGCTGGAAAGAACTGTTTAATGTGTGAGGCAGAGGTAAAGAAGGGATAGGTAAAGAAATTTCTCACAATCCCCCTTACAGCTACCTCATCACGAGTCCAAGATTTCCTACCCACCTCTCAAATTTGATTTAGATCCCAATAGAAATAACTCTGAACACACTCTGCTCTGTAAGACCGTCTCCAAATTTTAAGCATTGACAACGACAATACCAAAATTTTAAGATAAAGATCTGGGGCTATTAAAGTATATCACAAAAATTGTATGCAGCATCCAAAGCATGTGACCTGACAACTTTCGGAAAACTTATATATGTACTCCTGCATAGAAAAGTGGATAAAAAGAAATTAATGTGTTGTGAATATACAAAAGGTAGCAATATAGAGTCATAAAATAAAGACCTATAAATCTGAGTAGCAGCAAATCCAGTCTGTTATTTCCATAGGGAAAATATATAGAAGTCTAATCATAGTATAAGTGCCTTCTTATTTCTGTGAATAGCACTTTGTAGGTCAGGGAAATGCTTTGTAATCCAAATGTCAAGACTACCTTGCAGGAACTGTACTGTTAATAGTGCTAGAAAACCTTATTTTAAATCTATGTATTTTTCATTTAACTAACTTACAAATAAAATTAGACTATGTTCACTACCTTAAAGAGATACCATGAGAATTGCATGATTTCAACAATCACTTGGATTTTCAAAATCACAAAACATCATATAATTCAAAATAAAGTAATAAATGGTTTCAAATGAACTTCTACATCTAAATAGCATTATAAATTATATATATTATGCATTTTCCAAAGACATAATGCCAATAATTCCAAAATGAGGATAAAATAACACTCTTGGGAACCTGAGAATCTTGTGATAATTCTGTTTGTTTCAACATATTTCAATTATATGTGTGTATATGTATATATAATTATAAATTACCTGTCAATTAAAGATATATATTTACTCACTAGTGTTTTTAAAATTGATGTTCTTACTATGTTTTGCTATGTTCTTGCTAAATTTTGGTAATGTCACAAATTGACAAATTGAAAATATTTTTAGAATATCATTTACATGATTCTATACAGTTTTTCCCTCTTGAGCCAACCAAATGAAAAACAAATACCTGGAAAAAGTTTCAGCTCTTCACTATTTTCCAAATATCAATATTTCTTCTAATTTTTATGACATTTTGCACATTTCTTGCAGGTTCTTAACCTATGAGAAATTTTTGGTTTTTCATGTGTACCTAGGAAAAACTTCAATTTACTCTAAGGTTATCTTTCTCCATCTTGTTTCCATAGATGCTCTAGGCATGCCTGACTGAGCTTTGAGTTGTTTTTTTCAGCCTCCAGATTGCTGTCTATAAACTTGACTGAGACAGATTAAGTTTTGAGTTCCAACTGACTACACTAAACAGAAGGTATGAATTGAAATGGTGAATTATGACTCAATCGATTTCATTCTAGTGGGAACAGGCACTGCTCAAGCTTCCTCTGTTTTTATGCCTTTCAGCTCTTGCCAAACCTCCCATTCTCAGCCCTGTTCTGTGTGAAAATAGTTTTTGTTGTCTGGGAACTTTTATGTATCTAAGGAAACAGAAAAGACAAAGTAAAAATTTGTGAGAGTAATCAGAACAGTCATTATTTAAAACTTTCTTGAAAATGCCCAGGGATTTTTTCGCAAGATGAAAAATTTTAAAAAGATAGGGAAAAAAATCAGGATTTTTAGGATACTTTGAACAGTGTTAATGTGATGAATTTGTTTCTTGCCTAATTTTCTCTATTTTATTAACCTGACAGCAGCGAATGTACAAGTATGCATAACAGAAAATGTTATATGCAAGATTATAATTGCTTGTAACCAAGGTTTCATTTGCTTCTGTAATAAATTATACAAAATTATTTTATGATATATATCACAAAATAAAATTACATGTAGCACATATATTTGTAGAGGTCTTGATTATATCCTATGTTGGAACCAATTGTTTTAACATGAGATTAGTTAATAATATTAAATTTTAAGACTGTTTAAAGTACAGATTTCAAGTGCTCCTTGAAGACGTATATATATATAAGAAGTGGTTTTTTTTTGTTGTTGTTGTTTTTTTTGTTTTTTTGCGGGGGGCATCAGGGGGCTTGAACACTGGGCCTGGGTACTATTCCTGAGATCTTCAGCTCAAAGCTAGTGTCCTATTCTTGGATCCACAGCACAACTTCCAGTTTTCTGGTGGTTAATTGGAGGTAAGAGTCTCACAGTCTTTAATACCTGAGCTGGCTTTGAACCATGATCCTCAGATCTCAGCCTCCTGAGTAACTAGGATTACAGGCATAAGCCACCACACCCGGCCCAGCTTATATGAGGAGGGTTTAAAGACTAATTTAACAAATTTAACCATTCCATTATATGTGTGTATTTTACAGATAGTAACAAAATACAGACCAGTAGTATTTACCAAAAATAAAATGTAGCAATACTCAAAGAACCCAAATTGCTTGAGTAGTACCTATAAAATTCAACAGACTTTCATAATGAAATCTGGGAATATTTTATCCCACTCTATTGCATATTGGTTAGCATATCATAAATGCACTTTTGTAGCTATGATAATTTTCTAAAACAGAACATTTGACCTGTATTTGTTACAGTATATCATGAGCTCCATCATTTTCTTGCAGTTATTTATCTATAGTTTTAGCATACAGTGTTTTTCTTGGCTTAAATATGAACTATGTTATTCATTGAAACTTGTATGACTATATTTGACTCATTCCCAGGCTTTTCCTGTTGTAGTGATATTGCAATGCACCTCTTGATGTCTGCTTGATTATGTACTAGAAGAGTTCTACTCACAGAATAAACTTCCTAAATTGTGCTGATAATTCAATGGGTAGAGCACCATGGTATCAGCACCTATTTCTACATTTGTTTCCATAAGTTGTGCTTCATTTCACTTAAAATAGTAATATATCAGGGTACCTTTTATTGCTTGGTTAACAGTATCAGTTTTTGCAAATCCAATATTTATCAGAGTTTTAAATTTTTATGGTGAGATTCTGTCTTGCCTATTAGAATCTCTGACCACCTTGCTGTATTATGTGTGAATACAGTATTTTCAGGGATGAAGTGCTGGAGAGACATGTCTGACTGATTTTCCTCTCAATGTCTTATTCTAGTCTTTTAAGAACTTTTCATATGGTAAAATATGGAAATAATACAACATAAAAACAACCAAGCAAGCCAAAACCAAAAACAATCAAACAGCTTTCTTCCTTTTGGACGAATTCCAAGAAAGTTTTTTTTTCTCCAAGTTTAGATATAGATAACTACAAACTAACAATTCTAATATCTGTAGGATATTAGGATTTTATATCTATATAAGAATTAGAAAACAGGAATAATTTTGTGTGGTAAATGGCAAACTAAAACTTGGCAGGCAGGACCTCTACCATTTAGATCATGCCCCCAGATCCATGGCATATCTTATTTCTCCAGAAACTTTCATTTTTTTAATTTCAGAATAATTTTCAATATTTCTTTAGGCTATATTAAAGCATAAAACTTCTGTGGAAATTATGTGTTGGTTGCTGATGGCAGAAATATCTAGTTTAATGATAATAATACTATTTATATACAGAACCAAAAGCATATCTATTGACTGTTGTGGAAGTAACACAATCACTGAGTTATGTTCCCTGCTTATAGATTGTTCTTTGAAGTAATTTTTTTCTAATTAATCTATATTGTATTTATTTCTGATTATGATATATTTCTTGTTAATATTATTGCACCTATTTGGATTGCATAGAAATTGAGTAATCTTTGTGCAGATCTGGTATTTCACAGGTAATACTCTATAAAGAATTAAACCTCTAGCAAGGATTACATGAATTCAGCAATAACATGGATAATTTTAGTTTTGTTAGAGAAGGTGGCTTAATGATCCAGAGCATATTATATCCCATATTTACAAGCTCACTGACTGAGTATTTTGATTATACTACTTAGTTGACATTGATATGTAATTGAAATATATATATATATGATTAAAATGAAATACTTTATCAGTCATATAAAGAAAAAATATCTTACAGTAAAGAAAACATTAAGGAGAATCAGAATACATAGAGTATATGTTCCATGCTTTTATTCCTATTGCTTTAGTTACATTCCTATTGCTTTAGGTACATTTAGTTACATTCCTATTGCTTTAGTTACATTCATATCAAAATAAACAGAAAGAATATAAGCAATACGATTTTGAGAGCACAAAGTTTTGAAAATAGAGAATAAATAAGTGCTATAAAACATATTGTATATTATCAAATAAGATCTAAAATAGAAAATATGTTTTGCTAGTCTTGAGGCTTGAACTCAGAGCTTGAGCACTGACTTTCTCAAAACTAACACTACCAGTTTAGCCACAGCACTACTGCCATCTTTTCCTATGTATGTGGCACCAAAGAATTGAACCCAGGTCTTCGTGCATATTAGGCCAGTACTCTACCACTAGGCCAAACACCCTCCCCACAGAACAGAAAATATTGTAATCATATATATAAAATATTGGTTGTACTGTAGATTTATATTAAATATTTAAGTAAAGTAAAAAATGAGACGTATGAACTGCAAGAGTAATGAATACATTTATGACAGTTCATGATTATGTTTTCATCTCCTCTCTTTAAAGTGTATACATGTATACATATATTAAAAACTATCTCTAAACTATCCAGTTCACAACTTGATATGGGCAGCTTTTGGTATATCATCATACTTGAATCAAGTGACTGAAATATTTCAATATCTTAATCAAACATTGTATTCAGTTTTAAGCAAAATGCTTGGTTTCTTTTGCAATTCCAAAGCATATACTTTAATCTTGGATGCTAGTTTTTATTGTTATCACAATTTTGAGAAACACAATTAAGCTCATGCCTGTAATCCTAGCTACTCAGGAGATTGAGATCTGAGGATCCTGGTTCAAAGCCAGCTGGGACATGAAGGTTTTTGAGAATCTTATCTTCAGTGAACCACCAGGAAACTTGAAATGGCTTTGTGGCTCAAAGTGGTAGGGATCTAGCCATGAGATGAAAAGCTCAGGGACAGCACCCAGGCCCAGAGTTCAAGCTCCATCATAGACAACAAAAATATATAAATAAATAAAAGAAAAATTAATAAGAAAATAAGAAAGAAAGAAAGAATAAAGATAAAACACAGCTAATTTTTTTTTATCATGAAAACTTTCTGGATGGTGATATCATTTCAGAGCAAGCAGTCATCATGAGTATCTGTGCCCTAATATTTAAGGAGATGAGTGTGTGTGTGTGTGTGTGTGCGCCTGTGTGTGTGTGTGTGTGTGTGTGTGTAGTATTCTCTCTTTAAGGTATGCTGCATCTCTATGTATGTAATAATCACAATGTTTAACTTAGATTATTTTGAAAAACACAATCACCATGCTAAAAGTGTACATACTTTTTTTTTGCAGGTCCTGCCTCTTGATCTTGGGACCTGAAGCTTCTGAGCTTCTTTTTGCACAAGACTAGCTTTTTGCCTCTTGAGCCAGAGCAATATTTCCTCCTTCTTTCTGAATTGTTTACTGCTGATAAGAGTCTTGGAGAGTTTCTGGCTGGGCTGCCTTTGAGCCACAATCTTTAGGTCTCAGTCTCCTGAGTAGCTAGCATAACAAGCATGAAACACTGGTGCTCTGGTGCTCTGCAATTACTTTGAGTATTTTTGTTATTCTAGACAATTTATATGCAATGCATTATTTGGTAGACCATGAGGTAAGCCTAAAATTTGAATAGTAAGTATACTAGTTAAATTGGAAAAATTACCTCATTTATTTGCTTAATCTCAATTTTTCAACCCTAGAGCACCTGAACTGTTGGAGATTTTTCTACAGGTACTGTTTTATTTTTAATTTTGCACATACATATTTTTGAATTATAGGTAACTGGAAGTGGAGAAATAATAAGCATAGGACCCAGAATAAAATAAGTGTGGTTCAATAGCATAGGTTGTTGTATTATTTTCCTTATTCTGTCACTTGATGTAGGATTATTTTGACAAAAATAGATATACATATAGGCAGAGATAATAGTACTGAGAGATAGTACTTAAACAAACATCATATGCATTCATATATGTGTGTATGATGTTTTATGAACTAAGGATTGTGAGTTATGAGTCAACATTATGCAAGCTATGCACACAAAATTATTTAATGTAAAAATGAAGAAACAGGAAAATAAATCAAGTTTTAACTAATAAAAACATTTATGATACAATCTTTGGATTGAAGTTCTATGAGATTATTGTGAATAAACGGGGATTACCATTTAGCGCTTTTCATACTACTAAATACCTTCAATATATTGTCAATAAACTCTCCAAGTCTGTCAATATTCTCTCCAAAGGCTACTAATAACTTCTATGGCTTCAAACATGTCTGTTGTGTAAATAGAATAATGCCATTTCTTTCTAGATTTTGCAGAAAGATATGCATCTCATATAACCATGAACCAACCTAACATTGGACAGAGACTAGAGAGATCGGTAACAGGATCAGAAAGAACAAATGAGGGGCAAAAAACAAAGCAATGTCATTCTTACTGAAGTAGTGAAAACAGAAGTAGATGCATCTTGTCACCAAGTCTAGAGGCAAATGCAGCTCTGCTAGAGAGACTGATGCACCAAACCAGCAGAATTTATTAATATTACAAATTCCTCTGTTACAGTTTTCATGGATATCAAGCAAGCAATTGTTGTCAACTTCTAAGGCAATTCCATCTTCATAGTGGGAAACATTAATTTGAGCAGAAGTAAGTAGATTTCTCATTGCAAAATAGTAAATTGACATTTGAACTTGTAAATTAACACCCAAGAACTCTACTGATTCAGATTGCCAGAAAAAAGAGAACCACTCCAACAGGCTGAAAAGAGTAATCTGATTTCTGCCACAACTCTCCGTGAAAAATTAGGTACATTTTTTATTTATTTTTTTATTTTTTCCCAGAGTAAAGTTATCCTGTTGTGCCTCTTGGTTGACAGCCAACCTATTTCTCTTGATGACACTTTGGCTTTCCTGTTCTGGCTATTCACACTTCAATAGGTTCTGCTTGATTGAAGTGCCCCTCCAGTCTGCACAAATGGAGATAAGCCTCTTAATTAGAGTTCTCAGTTTGTGCCTGAAAATCTTCTGTGAAGACACCAATCACAAACCTGAAAAGGAAATGGGAATTAGAAAAACACATGGCAGCAACTCCCTATGAGGACATCTTTCTTGCTTTGCCTCATTATCCTCTAGTAGTTTTTCTTTCTGGCTAGGCTATCTATGCATGTTCAACTCAGATCTTCCTTTATCTTCAGCCAGAGGAAAGCAGTCTTAGGCAAGTCTAGGTGAGAAAGGAAAAGATTAGGTTTTAATTTCAGTTCTAACTGCAGCAGAGGCTAGTCCTTGATTCAAGAAGAATTTCTCTTCAAGTATTTATCAAATATTTTTTTCAAGCTTGTAAAAATGATTGACTATTTAATACTCAACTATGTTGTAGCTACTATTTTGACATAAGAATACTTTATGAAACACTAAAATGAAATTTTGAATTCGCTGACATCTTTGACACAACTATATATATATATATACCACAAATGGCCAGGTGTCATGGCTCATGCCTGTAACCCTAGCTACTCGGAGGCTGAGATCTGAGGATCAAGGTTCAAAGCCAGCCAGGACATAAAATTAACCTCTAGAAAATTGGAAGTGGAGCTTGGCTCAAGGGTAGGGCGGCCCAGAAGACACACACACACACACACACACACACACACACACACACACACACACTTCAAATACAGCCAATCTTACTATTATTTTTCTTCAGCAACTTACTTTCCTCTTGTATAACTCAAGTAATTAACACAATATTGGTGTAAAATTGCACAGTAATTACTCAACATTGTGTAATTAACAAAAGATTGGTGTGAAGTAGTGGTAATCACTTGATTCTGAAGGGTGAGTGAGAACTATGGTTGCAACAAAATTGTGTCTCTCTGGGTGACAATCAGCTTACCAGGTACTTCTTTTTTTAATAAATTTTGTTTAAATTTTTATTTAATGTGTGTTGTACTGATGGGATTACAGTTTCCTAAGGCAGGTAATGAGTCCATTTCCTTTTGCACAATGTCATCTCTTCCCTCCTATTCTCTGAATTTGTTCCCTTCCAGCCCTCCTCGCATTTAAGTTGTAGAGTTCATTTTCAACATAGTGTCTAGTGAGTATCCCTTCTGCATTTGTTCACTTCACTTCTGGGGAAGCTTGAGAATCTTTTGAGATTTTAATCTCTATTTTTTTAATTGAGGGTATGTATATCACATGACGAAATAAATTTGCATATTCTGGTAAACAAATTTATGATAACCGAACTATTTCTAAAAAGAAATTAAAGAAATGAAAGATAAAGAGTAACTCAAAAGCTTGTGGTAAAGCTGGGCGCCGATTGTGGCTCACCTCTTTTCTGTAGTCTTTACTAATCAGGAGGCTGAGATCTGAGGCTGAGACCAAAGACAGCCTGGCATAAAAATCCATGAGACTCTTATCTCCAATTAACCACCACAAAACAGGAAGTGGCGCTGTGGTTCAGGTGGTAGAGTGCTAGCCTTGAGCTGAAGAGCTCAGGGACAAGTGCCCAGATGCAGAGTGCAAGCCCCATAACGGGCAGGGGAAAACAAAAAAATTCTATGATTAACCATGTAGTCTCCCTTTAGCCCTATAGATAAGACTTCAGCAAGCCCGATTCTTCCCAACAATATATTCAAATATTTTGTAGGTACAAAGACCTTTTTATAAGAAAAGAATGAGAATTTATAACATAATTTAAAGAGAGAGTATCTGCACTAGTTTTTATCCTCTCTGTCTCTCAAACTTTCTACAATCACTCTTATGTATTCAAAACAAGCATTAAAGGTCTAAAAAAGTAAAGCAGCACAATATAATTATTTTTTACACAAACATATCTTGTTTTTGTCTAATAAAATCCAAGGCTTGAATTTTTTTTTATAGATTTTTTTTCTTTTTTAGTTTTTTTAAGTTAGCTTTTATTGTAAAAGCGATGTGGAGAGGGGTTACACTTAAATCTCAGGTTATGAGTACGTTGCTTTCTGAACAATGGTACTGTTCCTTCACTTTCTCCCCTTTTTATACATTTGTTAAAAAATGATTACTTTTAATGTATCCAGGTTAATATACCATTAAATATTTAAACTTTGTATTGCATTTTTTAAAATTCATATTGGTCTTACAAATGTCTGATTTGGACTTTTTCTCTCTGGTATTTATTTGGTAAGGGTTATTTTGACTTTCTAATTTACGGTTTTAGTTGCAACTCAACAAAATCTTTTGATAATTTGTAAAATTGAAAAGTAAAGCAATATGAAATTAGGAAACAAGGATTCGATAATTACATCTTAAATCATTTTTATTATTTCACATTGTCTGGCCCTGTGTGAAGTATGGCATCTCATATGAAAATGAGAAAAAACAGCTATTCACTAACACATCAATGTTGATAGTAGTTAAATAAAAACTATCAGGTATAATTCCAGGATTAAATATACAAGTAACCCAGAATCACTTTGGCTTGATTTGGCTTGTTTATCCTTCCACATTTATCACAAAAGAAGTTAATTATATGTAATAGATTTAAATAAACATGGGCCAATATTAATGGGCCAACGTTTAATCAGAGACATATGACATGGGGCAAAATATTCTAAATTTATCTCAGGATTCTTGTATTTTGAAATAAAAAATGCCTTACTTTAAAAAATATATTCTAATTCATTTGGAGTAATATCCCCTTTAATATACTGTTGATTTTTGGACAAATTAGTACTTAGAATATATTACATATTTAATGCTCTCAAATTTATAGGGCTCAAACAGTAAGTTTTGGCTAATGAAACATAAGGAGTTGTAAGAAGTAGAATTATATTTTAGCTGTGAATTCTTGAATGTTACCAACATGCAAGCTATCCATGAAACTTGAACTTACAGAAATTTATCGTGCCAGTACATCCTAAATGGTATTGAAATGAGTATGTAACAATCAGTCTCTATATTGTCTATGGAAATAAAGGTGTACAAGCAAAGAGAACCCGAAGCACAACATATTCAAAGGGAGAACCCACGCCCTGCTTAATTATTGTTACAATATCTTTGTTTATGAAGCTTAACACGGATTCTGGTTCCACAAAAAGATATGCAGTGTCATATTTAATGACATAGGTGCATGTTACTGACAAATACACTGTTAACTAACAGTAAAATTACAAGAAACATGATGTCTAAAATTAGAAAAACTTGTATCATTAAAACATTATTTTACATAAATTTTTAATTGTTTAATTTAAAATTACCTTCATCCCCTGACTTTTACACACCCAGAAATGGTTATCCTATTGAATTATAGTGATTGATCATTATAACCCAAAGAATTGCTTGCTATAACTTATTACCATTAATTTTTTATATTCTGTAATATCACCAACTAACTACAGGCCCATAAACATGAGGTTTTTGCTAGTAGAATTCTATTTGTCATTTCAGTAATGAATATCACTTGAAATTTACAGTTCTATAATGAATATGATATATTCAATTAAAAACATTTAAATAATCTAGTAAAACTAAGGAAAAGCTATAAACATAGAGCAAATGTGTAGTAGTAGCTGAATCACTGCTGCCTCAGTGTCATGAAATGCTACTGTTGCAGACTTAACTCTATTATTCTTTTTTGGAATAATTCACAAGTGACTAAGTTTGATATTTCCTATATGTATGATTGGCAGTGGTATTAAATATGAAGTTTGAAATATATACTTATCCTTTTATTTGATGTATAAGGAAAATTGAAGCATGTTAGTAAAGAAATCTTATTGAAAGATGTGTTATTAAAATTCTATCATTGGAACTATTCATTTAAATTATTGTAGAAGGCATTAAAATGATTCTGGATTAGTGAATCTGCTCTGTAATTTATATCTGTAATCACATATTTTTATGCTTTATTTTACATCACATTAAGAAATATATAAGCATGGAAGTAAATTTATTACATAATTATATCAATCTTATAAAATAGTTTTTTTGTAAGTAAGACGCTGAAATTTGGTGATCTATATTTTTTTTGTAAGCAAGAGGCTAAGAATTTGGTGGCCTTCTTGACCGTGTGTAATGTGATTTAGAGGACAATTCATTAACTTCTCAGATGGGTGTTTTCCTGTGTACCTCCTTTGGAGGCTGGCACCCAGGGAAGCCACAGCAAATATCTCTGGATTCATTTGCACCCTTCAGCAGGGTGACTCCAGTACAAGCAATGTTCCATATCATTTTGAAACTTCCTAGTTGGTCACAAACAACTATCCGCATGAAACCACATAAATGATGTCTCAAGAAGACAGATTTATAAACATCTTACATGAAGCTAGAAAGCTATCACTTTGTAGATTATCATTGTACCATGAAGAACTGAACTGATAATAACTAATTGTTGGCTATACAATGTGTTGAATTAATTTCTTACATTCTTTTGAATTTTATACAACCACAGGAATACATGGAAACATTAGGGATTCCTTGGTGAAAGGCATACTCTATTTAGTTGAGAAGCATTACTTTTTATGTGGTTCAACAAATACCTTTTCACTCTTGTATCATTCTATATTTAGTAAAAATATAAATAATGTATTTAAAAATATAGTGCATATTTTAAAATATAGTGGTATTTAAACTGATCATATATATATACTTGTGTAGATGTTTATTTAGGAATAAATTTAATAAAAAACAGTATTTAATAAAAAATACAATTTAGAAACAGATGTCTTCTATTAAAATCTTTTACATTACAGTATAATGATGAAAAAGATTCATAGTTAAGATGAAAATAAATTACCAATCTTTAAAAACACAATGAGAAACATCTCAAATAGAGAGACTGCTAAGATATTAATGTCCTTATATTGTCTTTTCCACAGAAAAATTAACTGTAGTGTTTATGTTCAAGCTTTTCTTGTAATAAATTAAGGAAATCACATAAGAAACTTGTTAAATCAACTACAAAATTGGCATCTAATCAAGAAAAGACTGATATGATAAGCAGAAAAATTAAATATAGGCAGCAACACTTCAGTCTTCTTGGAAAATGGTAAGTAACCTAACTACTTTTATTAATTTACCCACTTGATTTTCATGTTGAAATTAGTATCTAATACACAAAACTGTTTTGTTTAACTACAAGAATCTCTAGAGAGATACACTAGAGATTACCTGAGCTAAGTTGATTTCTTTTTTACCTTTATCCTATGCTACATTACATGGAGTTTCAGAATGCTCACCAAATAGAATAAATTTAAATAAAAGTAAAACTTTTACATTCTTTTTTTGTTTTTATTTTCTTTAATTTTTATCTTATTATAAAGGTTATATGTGAAGGGGTTACAAGTACATAAATAAGGTAATGTATACATATCTTGGTGAACAGTATTACTCCTTGCCTCACTTTCTGCCCCTGTTACTCCCTCCCAATAGTTTACATTCCTTTACATTATAATGTGATTTTGAAATAGCACAGATAGTCTCTGGAAATGTTTTATTATGAGTTCAATTGCCGGAAAATTTTGGGCTTTCTTTCTGAAAAGAGACATGATAATTCTTCCATTTTGTGTGTGTGAGTGTTTATGAGCCTGGGTGTGTATATGCCTGCGATCATACATATTGAGTGAAGGTAGAGATAAAAGGGAAGGATGGAATTATGGCGATGAATAAACAAAAAAATTGAATCTTGCTTATAAAACAAATTTAGGGCCTTATATCAATTACATCTAGTTCAAGCATTTCAGGGTAGATCTTATAGTGTCTCACATTTGCCATAGATTCAAATTTCTGCTCGTTATTTGGTTGTGAAAATTACAATTTTCTTTATCCCCTTCCCTTCCTGATTCAAATAAACAAATAAAGTATATATAATACACCATGTAGCAAAGTTAGATATAGCAATAACAGAGGATAAACTATAGAGTGAGAAAAAATATTAAATAATTAACTTCACATAGTGCATTTAAAACAATAACCACATGGCCGGGAGTTTGGCCTAGTGGTTAAAGTGCTTGCCTAGCATGCATGAAGACCCGGGTTCGATTCCTTGGTACCACATACATAGAAAAAAGCCGGAAGTGGTGCTGAGGCTCAAGTGGTAGAGCTCTAGCCTTGAGAAAGTCCAAGGACAGTGCTCAGGCCCTGAGCTCAAGCCCAGGACTGGCAAAACAAACAAACAAACAACAACAACAACAAAAACAATAACCACAGGAGTAAAACTCTTGTTTCTCTATCCTGGAGTTCATTTCAATGAGACAAAGGAAATAGGGTGAACAAGTGTAACAGTACTATTCACGAGATATGTTAAAAATGAGAAATTGGAGTGGGGGAAGGGAAAGTGGGAGTAAAACATTGGAAGGGGTAATAATGTTCTAGAAGTAATGTACTCACTACCTATGAAAGTAACTGTAGCACCTCTCTACACATCACCCTGATAATAAAAGTTTTTTAAAGATTACAAATTTAATATAGAAAATTAACCAATATTTATGTGTCAGTTCTTTCTCACATTAAGAATGTTCTAAATAATTTTCATCATTTTAAAATATTTAATTTTATATGTTAAAATGTAGGCCTTTCTAAATCTGTGAATAATTATCAAGAGTATTTCATTCTTAATTTTTAATTCATTCATATTATTTTAAGTAGCTGTACAATTTAGATTTTTAATTTACTTTTTGTTATTTTAAGTACATTTAAAAACAGTTTTGCTTCAGTGTCAGTATATGAGTAAATTCATTACATTCAACATCATCCCATCTTTCTCCCTCTAATATTACCCCACTCATCTCCTTTCCTTAGTTCCATTTTCACATATGTACACTGAATATTATTATTACACTTGTTCACCATTCTTTCCATAATTAATGTAGGAGATGGAAATTTTACTTTATTTTTCTTTTAAATATTTAACTAGATTTGCATAGTTTTAAATTAAATAAAAATCTAACAAAAGGAGATAATTTTGGTATATTATCAGAAATAAATGATATACACTGAAAATTCATGTAACATGTTTCCATATTTTTGATGGGTAAGTGGTAGCCCTTCTAGCCATGTAATGGAATAAAACTCTTAGGAACTATTATTAAGTCATTGATGTATTTGTATCTTTAAATCTACTAGTACCTCCATTCAGTTTTGTGCACACATTTTTAATAAATATTTATTAAAAGACATACAATTGTCTTTTAATTTTTTATTAGCTTTAAGCAATTGTACAAAGTATTGGCCTTTCAACAAGGCAATTTTTGAATTCTGTGCCTTTTTGTCCTTTCCACATCCTCCTGCTCCCCTCCCATAACACTCCTCTCCTTACTTATCTTAATTTCAGGTTATATGTTGTATTTTTGCCATTTCAAAGGCAACATTATCTTCTGTCTTCTCTCTTTGCTCTGGAAGTTTTGAAAGTATGTATTTTTTCTTCCAGAGGGAACTTTAAGACTTTCTACTTTCATTCTCACACTCCGAAATTTTTCAGCACTCTAGCTCTTTTCCTTTCTTTTTTTTTTGAAACTGTATCTGCAACTATTTCTCAAGAATATAGGAAAAGAACTAACTAATGCTGTAAAATGTTTTCAGAATTTGTGATAGATAAATGCAAAATACAAGAAGAAAAACTTTGTCTTCAACCATCAGAGTCGAGAACAGTAAACAGTCATCTTTTTATCAAGAAAAGTAGAAAACATAAGTTGGCAGTGATAAACCAGCCAGAGCCAGCACCTCCCTTGAGTTCAGTGGTGTAGTTGGCACTACTTTATATGTGAGGCTGGAATTCATCAAAGTGTACTAGACCAAAGGGAAATGAAATCAGCTGTTAACTACATAAGGGTGCATTATTGGTCTCAATTCTTCACTATCCTTAGGTAGTAGTATTATGTAACTATGCACCATGCTACCTTTCAATTCTGGGCTTTTCTTCTGCAACTTGCTAATTAGATGTTTGAAAAATGAAGTGAGCATAAAATTCTAATATGATTTTGCAGTAAAGCTTCCTGTGCATATTGGCTGGAGAAAAAAGAAAGAGATAGCAAGTGCCTCCAGTACTTGCTAATTCAATAGAATGAGACACCTGTGATACAGACCTGGCTTCAACTCAATGGTTGGAATCAAATACAGTGGAGTCTTTCCAAAATTAGTTGAAGCCCAGAGAACTAGATGAGACTCAGAATCACATCTTGCATTTACTTCTCATATTTCTCTTTAGATTGTATCAGTTTTGAACAATTTTCCAGGATTCAGTGTCTTCACACTTCTGAAGGTTATCTCTCTATTGTTTTTCAATACATTCTGATTAGTACTTTTTATACTAAATTGTGATTTTATGTTTTGGAAAATAAAAGCAAGAAAACTATCCCATATTCCTTTCATTGCATTGTATTAGATGCTATATGACTTTGTTGTGATTCACTGTTGGTAATATTTACATCAAACTCTTGCTTAAATATTGGTTGAGCAGTCATTTTCTCTGTAGACCTAACATATTCTTTTTGTTTTGAGACAATTGGAATGTTTTAAGTGTATTTAAAACAAAACAAAAATGTTTATTTATTATGCATCAATGTATTGAAGCAAAATTAAATGGACATGTGGCCTGAGAAACTCATGCACAAGCAAAATCAACATAAAAATACATCAAAGTAAATCTCATTGAGCTTTAGACTTAAAAAAAAACAAAAACTAGTAAGAAAGTTGATCCCCAAACTGGAGATGGTAGGGAAAGCAGGGGTGATGCAAAATTCTGCCACCTGAATAAGTAGAATGTCTAGTGTTTTGTGGCACAGAGAGTAGAATGGAACAATAATACATTGTATGGTACATACTCAAGTATATAGAAAGGTTTTGATTTTGATTTTGGGGGGATAGTTGATGTTGGTACTAAAGTTTGAACTTGCACCATCATTCACACTAGGCAGGTACTCTCCAATAGAGCCACATATCTAGCATTTTTGACTATGATTATTCTTAATATACAGTCTAATTTTGAACTTGGTTATATCAGAGAAAGGTTGAACAATTGGGACTGCATTGAACTGCAGAGCTTCTGTATGGCAAAGGACATAACCAGCAAGATAAATAGAAAGCCCACAGAGTGGGAGATCTTCACTAGCCATACAACAGACAAGGGACTCATATCTAAAATATACCTGCAGCTTACAGAACCAAACTTCTCAAAACCAAACCATCAAGGAAACAACAATCCCATTAAAAGGTGGCTAAAGACCTAACACGAGATTTCTCTTAAGGGGAAATAAGATTGGACCATAGATACATGAAGAAATAAATGCTCAACTCTGGTCACAAAAGAAATAGAAATAGAAATAGAAATAGAAATAGAAATAGAAATCAAAACAACTTTGAGATTCCACCTCACCGCGGTTACAATGGCCATGATCAGGAAAACAGTTTTTGTCTTGTTTGTTGTCAGTTGCAGGGATTGAACTCCGGGTCTGAGCACTGGGTTTGGGCTTTCTCAGAGCTAGTGCTCTACCACTTGAGCCACAGCACCACTTCCAACTTTTTCTATGTATGTGGTACAAAGGAATCGAACCTCGGTCTTCGTGCATGCTAGGCAAGCATTCTTACCACTAGGCCAAGGTCCTGGCCCAGAAAAAGGTTTTACTGTAGGAAAAGAGAGGGAACTAGAACCATTTCAAGTGTGTCTTCCTCTGAGCTACTTGCTTTATGATCCATTTCCTAACATGAATGAGTTGTATTGAATGAGGATTGAATGTATTCTCTAACTTTACTGTCAACTTCTTATCCTTAAATCATTTATTCTATCAGCAAATGTATCACTCTACATTCTTCCTGCAGAAAAAGAACTGAGGCAAAATGGAGAAGGCCTGGCCCATTTGCATGTAAAACGGAGTGAAATCAGATTTCTGAAATGAGGCTCGTTCCTTGATTCTCTACATATCAAGTAGGAAATTTTGCATCATATGCATACTATTTCTATTCTATTTCCATTCTTTTTTTTCTATTTCCAGGTATTTTCCATCTTCTCTGATGATAGGATCAGGTATTCATTTTTCATGAAAGCTTCAGACTTTAAAATGTGTTTCCTCCAATATACAGACATCACTATTTTAAGCAAGAAAATAAAGTGTAAGCTAATCTAATACCCAACTCCATTAATTACATCAAGTCTGTAGATCCAATGAAAACATCACAAAATAACAAAATAATTTCTCTTTCTTTTGCTACTTTTGGAAAAGAGCTGGAGAAACAAAAGAGTTGCACAAACTTGATGCACATTTGCAGGAAACCATCCTGTTCAGTCCAGGATAGAAACAGGTTAGGGATTAAGCAATAATCATGATTTTCTTTTGTTGAAAAAGCACCCTTACATGCCTTCTGTTGCACCACTGTTGACTCTCTGAGAAATGAATCATGATCAGTTACGGACAAATTCCTGCTGATTTTGTCTGTTACTCTTTCTAATCTTACAAGTCATGGTAGTAGTCTTAGCCTTCTCTCTTCTAACAATCGAACACTTTTATGTGGTCTCTCTTATTGTACTTTAGTTGATGTTGATAAATCATTTCTCTGTCTTCAGATCTTAACTACCATGAAAAGATATGGTCAGATTTTCTTGTGAAATATTTCAACTTCAATATGTTGTATTCTGGAACATACCCTTCGTGTTGGCAGCTTATACTCCTATTCTCTCCTACTATCTATCATTAATTATTTGATATTCCACGTTACATTCAGCTACTTTATCTTTCCATGTAGCAGATAATGACCTACTTGCATGCTACAAAGCAGCCTCACTTTCAAACTCGGGAGATATTAATCACCGAAGTCCCATGTTACCTCTCTGTAGAACCTCACTAACTACCTCCACTACAGTTAAAAGGTTACTCAAAAGTCTAAACATTGCAATTTATAGGAAATAAAACATTTCTCCAATAGGTGATAATGATGCCTGGCATCTGAAGGAAACATTTGTCAATTGGGCACACAAAGACACAGAGTCTGTGTCATACACACAGTTCTACATAACACCATGTTTGCCTGCGAGGAGATGAGTAAGCAGTCTCAGCATGCCGTCTATTTGATTCCCATCACTTGTGTACCCATATGCTTGCATTTGACTCCTGCAAGATGAGAGGAATGTATACAGTGACTCAGAAGAAGAACTAGCCAGAGGTCAGAATAATTTTAAGACCATGATACATATTGGAAAGAAAAAGAAAATTTTGACTAAAATAGTTCCAGAAAAATTATATATGTATTACATTAAATATATTATATATAAATAGATATGAGAGGAGAGCAATCTGTTAGACATATATTATCTTTCAAAGGATGATTAAGTTGAAAAGCTTTGATGTACTCAGATCTTAGTTTGAGAAATTTATTGGAAGTATTACTTTAACCATGTGCAAAGATGGTTTACAACATACAGAAGGGCAGTGTTCAGTCAATTTTCCTGTCAGAGAATGAGGATATTCCATTTTTGGGACAATCATTTATGTTTCCTGATTTGTTTATATTAATATGAAGTACTTACACTTGCAATTGATTCTAGCCATAAAAGAAAATTGCACTGGTTTAATGTTTTGATGTTGACATATTGCAAAACCCTTTAAAATGAAATTTATCACTTTATTTTGATGTTGGTCTCTGAAATTCCTTACTTAGTACTATTTGTTAATGCAGCATGAATTTATTCTAAGAGAAATTTCCCATTTTTCACTTCTGCAAAATATGGAAACAGAGAAAGTACCATACTGTTATTAATCCGAAAGTATTTTAAATTTAACAACTTGATCCATCAAGATTTCAGGATTGTGTTATTGTGATATAGTATAGGCAGTATCAATAACTATCTCTATATATGTACACTCATGCAAAACTTAGTTGTATTTGTTCCAAACTTATATAAATTTATCATTCCAGACTTCAATTTAACTAACATCAATTGCGCAAGAGACCTTCATTTAACTAAAATGTTCACTTACATATTCAAAGTTGATCCTGATCAGTTATACCCTCTATCATTTTCTCTTCCAACTCCTCCAACTCAGTCTCAATACACTTCATTAATCTATTTTTACAACATATAAAGTATGGTTTGACCACGTTTTTCTCTCTCACTCTAAACTTCCAACCACTTTAACCCACTAATAGCTACATATGATCAAATAAACGTTTGAAATGATTAATATTATTTTTTTAAAACCACATGTTAACACTTCAACTACCTCAGTCTGATTGGTTGTATGTATATGGTTCTGTAACACATATATACACATATATACATATATATACATATATATATGTATATATGTACCTTTTAGGTTTAGCATCCACATATAAGAATACTGCTTCTTGTTTCTGTGAACTTGGCATATGTACATATATGAATATACATTTACACACATATCTATACATGTATTTACATAAATATGTATCCATATATTAAATATGTATTGAATATTTTAAACAGTGATGTAATAAAGAGTGTTGCTGGCTTCCTGTGTTAAAAGTACATTGTAATTGAACTTTTTTGTTTGTTTGTTTCTGATTTTTGAATGTGCATTTTTTGCAGATATTGGAGCTTACACTTAAAACATCACACTCATGCTCAAATTTTTTTACTTATAGCTGGTACCCTACCAATAGAGTAACACACCTTTAGTTCTGGCTTTTTGATGATTAATTGAAGGTAAACATCTCATAGTTTTCTTTCTGAAATATCTTCCAATCTTGACACTTCCAACTCAGCTTCCTGAGTAATTAGAAATATAGGCATTTTTATTCTTTGATGGTGGTGAAAAATCAGAAACACATGTATATTCTACAAATATAACAATGTTTGAGAAGAAATTTACTCACTAAATTACATATGTAATTGTTACCCCTCTGTATATCATCCTGATAATAAAAGTAAATTAAAAAAAAAAGATCTTATTTTAGAAATTGTGTTTGTGGTTCAGACTATCATTATTTGATAATCATTGTGTTTCGGTTAAATGTTTTAACACTAAGTTAAAAGAAATATAAATAATCAGCAAATTCAATTCCTAACATGAATTTTAACTAAGTTCCTAATATCTTCAAAGAA
The DNA here is from genome assembly GCF_031878675.1 of Megascapheus bottae. Taxonomy (NCBI): domain Eukaryota; kingdom Metazoa; phylum Chordata; class Mammalia; order Rodentia; family Geomyidae; genus Megascapheus; species Megascapheus bottae. The sequence continues at coordinate 16,919,189 of NC_143519.1, forward strand.
AAATCATTGAAACTTCTAGTAAAAACAAGTAAGTACTGAGAGGTCTATCAATCCAGAGACAATCCACAATACATCCTTGTTGTTTACCGTCATTACATAAATTTTTCAACATTCCAAAATGTGAGGATCCCTGTTATCTACTATTAGGAGTCAAAATAATTTTATTGGTGTGACTCTTTTAAATTAAACTATGATGATTTATGTACAATATCATTAGTTTTTACATACATGAAACTCTTTAGTTTCAGAGTATTTAAATTTCTGATATTATTCATAATTTGTAAGGCTCACTTTTACTCATAGCATAGTATCAAAATGAAATTTGGAGATTTGAACTCCATAGTTACCCCTCTTCTTTGTGTCTGAAGAGTTGGCAAAGCAATGTCATCGTATTTTTGTACTAATAAATGAATTGTATTAGTCTCCATACAAAGGTTAAGAAAGGCTCCCATAAGTATTGAGTCAACGTGAAGAAAGTATTATATAATTATATTAAAAATACTATATATTTGTACAGGGCTGGATAGTTTTTTGAGGGGCTTTTATCTCCCTTCAACCATTGATGTCTACAATAACAGTACATAGGTGTTTTAGATTTATTCATGTCAGACATAATAACTGAAGAATTCAGAGGAATTATTTAAGGGACCACAAAGGACCTAGAACTCATTGGAAATAAGCTCATCTCTGAGTTAATAAAATACATAAATACAGACATCAGACAGAGTGGAATCCTCTCTACTATAACAAAAAGCCAAAACTTGAGCTTTGGCTCAAGTGTAAATAACTAGACCTGAGTAAAAAAGCCAAAAGAGTTTCCTAGGCACTGAATTCAAGCCCAAGCACTGGCATTTAAAGTTTTTTTCTTTTTAAATGAAATAAATGAATTAATATATAATATAAAATCTGAAAACTTTTGCAGGTTTATTTTTTTGAAAAACATTTTCATATTCACTAGAAACAAAATCATTACCCTTAAAAGTAGAGCTTGCCATATAAATTTGAAATCTATCTTTTCATCTTATGTTCTTTAGCACTTTCATAACCATATGAAACTTGTATGTATTTGATCTGTATCAGGAGTATTATCACCTATTACATGTGTAGCTTTCTATATTTCACACCCTGTCCTTTCTACATTACAAAGATTCCTACTAAGCTATTTTGTCCACAGTTATTGACAGTTATTTTAATTCTATTTTATACTGAATCCTACAGATTAATTTTCTCAGAACTTTTAACCAGACTTATTTTCTGTGTGTTATTACAATCACAATTCTGACTTCATTTTTTGTTTGTTTCTTTGATTTTTGTATGAAGTTCTTAATCCTTATTGTTATTTTTAGTCCCTATCATTACTTTTTTCTGGGTGTTTGTAAAATTTGATTTTGATAACAACTTGATAGGATTAAGTCTATAACAGGTTCTAACAATTTAATTCTTACTGTTACTCTAAAATCATCTTGTGACATCTTTCTACTCCCTACTCTCTCTCATCTTGCATTTAGTTTTCTACAGTGGAAATACGTCTATCTGGTATGTAAGATTAAGCTTTCCCCAAAATGTAAAATGTTCATGTTAGTGCTTGTAATAGAAGAATCCCTTGCGACATCAGGGATTTTTCCTCCCTTCTACTGGTTTTTATTAATATCAACAGCTTACAAAGAGAATGAATGGTAATATTCCACCATTGTGATCTCTTTTATCATAACTTTAGATGAATAGTAAGTTGAATCTTTCCAGCCCTTTTCTGTGTTCTTTATAAATGCTCTTCAATTTCCTGAAATGTCTAGTCTTTACTTATTAATACATATGTATGTTTGTGCTTCCCAAAAGCAAAAAGGAGATATGTTTAATAATATGATGTTTTCTTTATTCTTACATTCCTTAAAGATATGTCTATAATTTTAGCAATTATAATAGTTAAAGTTAAATATTTAGCATATGTTTATTTCCTCAGCATAGCCTAGGGGTAGAAGTGTGCTCCCCTAGTACACAGGAAGCCGTGGTTCAATTTCTTTGTACCACATCCTCAGAAAGAGCCAGAAGGGGCTGTCGCTCAGGTGGCAGAGCACTAGCCTTGGGCAAAATGTGTCCAAAGACAGTATCCAGGTTCTGAGTTCAAGTTCCAGGACTGTAAAAACTGATAATCAATTAATCAATCAACTCATGCTAAAGTATAGTTAGAATAATGAAAAAAATAATTTTGTCACAATTTGCATGTATTAATAGCCTTTCAGTAATCATTGTTTCCTCAGCAATATGGAGATAAATTTAAATATGTTGTTTTTGCAGATAAACTGCACTGCAAAACAAATAAGTTATTTTTAGTGAGTCTAAAGAAGTTTTTCTTTAGCTTCATCCTTTATTAAATAATAATGGAGTAAAACTACACTGTTCTTTACTAAGTGGATATACAGCTCCTCCTGCAGCTTCATTTTTTCCATATATTTTTATTGTAATTAATAGAAGGGTTGCATTATATTTGCCAGATAGAAGGTGCATTACTTCACATACCCTTTCTCATGTCTTGGTCCCCATTTCCCTCCCCCCCAACCGCCACCCCTGATCTTCTTTCCCCCCCTTCCCTATCAAATTTCAAATACCAAATACAAATATATCCAATATATCAGCTAACAAAGTGAGATACTGTAACAATATGAGATAATCAAGGAACAGCAAAAGAGATGAGAGATATCATAGTACATTAAGGACAACAATCACTCATTATATGGCTTCTGTTTCTATATCCTAAATGTCTTTTCATTTAGTGTCATACTATATGGCCTTATGTATCTAGGTTTTGCTCTATTGCAAATCTCTGCTATGAGAGCCCAAGGTTTCTACTGATTAAGACAAATGACAACAGTGAGAGGAATGAGGCAACAATCAGGAAAGCAACTCCTTTTTCAATAGCCTCAAAGAAAATAAAGTACCTAGGAATTAGCTTAACTAAGAATGTAAAGGACCTTTTTGATGAAAACTTTAAAACCCTGAAAAAGGAAATTAAAGCAGAACTGAGGAAATGGAAAAACCTCCCATGCTCCTGGGTTGGAAGAATCAACATCGTGAAAATGACAATCTTGCTAAGGGCTATCTACAAATTCAATGCAATACCCATCAATATCCCAATGTCATTCTTTAAAGAAATAGAAGAGGCAATCCAAAATTTCATATGGAATAATAAAAGACCCCGTATAGCAAAAACACGTCTTAGCAGAAAGAACAGTGCAGGAGGAATTTCAATACCAAACTTTTGACTCTATTACAGAGCTATAATTATCAAAACAGCTTGGTACTGGCACAAGGCCTGAAGACCAATGGAATAGAACTGAGGACCCAGATATTAAACCACAGATCTATGGCCACCTAATCTTTGAAAAGGGAGCCAAAAAATAGAATGGAAGAAAGACAGCCTCTTCAACAAGTTGTGCTGGCAGAACTGGTTAAGCACCTGCAGAAAACTAAAGTTGGATCCGTCTTTGTCACCCTGCACTAGAATTAACTCCAAATGTATCAAAGACCTCTAGGTAAAAGCTGACACACTGAAAACTTTACAAGAATGTATAGGAGATACAGTAGGCATCCTTGGTATAAGTTGAAACTTTCTTAATAATGACCAAGAATCACGACAAACCAGAGAAAGGCAGGATAAATGGAACTGCATTAAACTGCAGCTTCATTTTATTTTTCAAGTTTGCTAGTAAATTTCTTCCTAACAAGTGGTCTCTTCAAATTGGCATTGAGAGAATAGAGTTTTTGTCACGGATTCTGCAGATTTTTACTGTCATATGCATTGACTTTGACTCATTTAATTTGCAAATTCAATGAAAAAATATATACATGTTGAATTTGTATTTTTCAAAGTTTTATGTAGATGTAGGTTAATAGTTAATATAGCTAGAGGCAAATTATTTTCAAACAACTTGATGAGTGCTATGTTATGTGGTCGGTGGATATTTTAAAATACATCTAAAACTAGTTAAACCCTGTCTCAGAATCTATATTCAATACAATGTTAAGAAAGACAGATAGCATAAATCATGTCAGTATTGCACAAAATAAAATGATATCTTAATGTCATGGTTTTAAGGACAATAAAGTTTTAAATTTCCCTTTAGGCTGCTCTCTCCATTTTGGATATGTTGTTCAAATCATGCCTTCTTTAAAGGGATAAATTCATTATAAACAATGCTTTCTAAACAAGTTGATGCTTTGAACATGAAGTTAGGATTTTATTACTGAAACTGTATATACAATGCAAGGCTACTTATAAAAAATCCCAGTGTGGAAATGTTTCTTTTTTTGTTGTTGTTTTAGATTTAAATTATTTCCACCAAGGGGACACACAATGTGCAGGGAGTATCAAATTTCCTCCACTTAGGAGTAAAATACCTCTATCCAAATAAAGTGTTGTGATCTTTTTAATACCAATACAAAAGTAGTACTTAGGATCATATTCTGTGTAGCACTTATCTCTGAATGCCAATGTGTGGTGCTTTCCTTTTAAAAAATGTGGTTTATGTTCAGTGATGCCAATTTCTAATTAGAAATTCCATCATTACCAATCTAATTTTGTCTACTCCTGAGAGATATTAACGTGAAAATTTCATTTGCCATTTTGCCATTCTGTGTCTAGGGGAATTTCCCAACCATGATAAACAATTACCATGAAGCGTAAGTTTGGAGTTGAAAAAAAATCACCCCATATTTTTGCCACCTACAAATAGCCTTTAGAATTTTCTCTTAAATCATTAAACTTTCTCTCATACTTTATGATGATATTTACATCTCATGAATCAAGTTTCTCCCTTATTAGTTCCTTGGAATAAAGAACTCACATAATTTTTTCAGTGATAATATTAGAAACCTTATGACAAGAATTTTCAAAGTTGGTATAAATATTTATCCATATTTATGGATAAATACAACCATTTTATATGCATTTTTTTCATTTTATAGCCATATATCCATTTAAAAGCCTTTCTCAAGCTATGACTAACTCCCATGAGTTCCCAGTATTATAAAATGTCGATCCCTGTTCTATAAAATCTTGAGTAGATTTCATAAGACACCATGCTGTGAAAAGGGCAAAAATTAGTTTGGAAGGAGGTCAATTTGATTTTGACTGATGGCCCTGAAAACGCTATAACTTTGGGAACATTCTTCTCCCTGCATCCACTTTCTCACCTAAAAAAAATGACACCTTTTCTTAGTATTATTTATGATAAAGAAAATTGCCATGTCAGTACTTAGACCATAAGGCTGTTCAATATATATGTTTTGGGTTATTTGAGAATAAGGAAAATATGGAAAGATTTGTTGAATAAAGTATGATCTTGATTTGGAAGGATGAATGGAAAAATTACAGCAGAAAGATGAATAGTAGCTAGGTCAAAGTACCCAAAGCCACACATAAACAAGTAAGTATAATTTATTATCCTGTTAAGAATGAGTACAATGTCCTATGATATGAAAAATCTAAAAACATTCATAGTAGACAGGTCATGAAGCATAGAAAAAAATGAATCCTATGCAGTTGATCTTTTATATAAAATATTGGAATTGTTTTATTACATAACTAGAATTTTCTCATGATCTTGTTGTTGGTTTATTTATTGTCAACTTGAGTCATTCACTGTGAAGACAGATTTCACTGGCCAAAGAAGGCAATTGAGAACCAATTTAGGACTGTCATCATGAATGTGTGTCTGAGATATTTGAAGCCATGAATTTGTTCATGGGTACAGGGAAGGGAGTGATTTCATACAAATATAGAGTGCAGTGGTGCTTGAAGTATTGCAATACATGAAGGAAAAAAAAACCTTATCTCCTCCCTTAAGTATTTTTCCTTTACACCAATTAAATGTTACATGTCTTACACATATTGTTTTATCTTTTGGGAGGAAAGCATACTAACTGAACATAAATTCAGAATTTTGCACATGTGATTGACTTGATTACTGATAGCTGTTTGTGCCCTACCACCTGAAAAACACCTTAACCCCAGAACATTATTAGTTAATTGGAGTTGACTGCCTTGTGAACTTTTCTGCATGGTCTCATACTGGACTGTGTTTCCCCAGATCTCAGTCTTTTGAGTTGGAATGACCTACTGAAACGTGGGCAATGGATGAAAATGTTATGCGTATTGTCTTATAACTTTTTTATCTAAAAGAAAGTTCTCTTAATATTTATGAACAAATGTTTGTTTAAAATAAATTACGTGGTTCCAAACAGAGGTGTTTACCAGTTATCTAGTAATACTCATCATTTGGCCAGGCAAATCACAAAACATTATAGTGGTTATTGATTTAATATTGACTGACACTTTTTTCTTTTTTCTTTTTCTGTTGGTCATGGGGCTTGAACTCGGCCTGAGCGCTGTCCCTGTGCTCTTCACCTCAAGGCTAGAACTCTACCATTTGAGCCACAGCACCACTTCCTGTCTTCTGCTGGTTAATTGGAGATAAGAATCTCAGGACTTCTGTGCTTGGGCTGGCTTTGAACTTTGATCCTCAGATCTCATCCTCCTGAGTAGCTAGAATTACAAGTTTGAGCTCCCAGTGCCTGGCCTTGACTGACTCTTAATTGGATATATTGATCCAACCAGTTAAGTTTTGTTACAGCATGACTACAAAACTCTTGATGAGATCCATTAGAATAATCACAGTATGGTAAATCAGAAGATTCTTGCCTTGCTTTATTTTCTAACAATGATTCTGCAAAAAGAAAACACAGGTTTGAGCTATGCACATTTTATTGTCTTTGCCTATATTCTGAGGGCTTTAAGCCTGAAAAATCAGAGAATAATGATAATCTTTGGAGTCTGCACACATGCCCAGTATTTGGATGCCAAACTTTTTTGTTGTTGTTTGTTTTTGTTTTTTTAATAGAAGCTGAGTTGTTATGTGCACACAGTCTTTTCGATTTCTCCCACTCTTAACTTTCAGAAGTTCACTTTCTGGCTTTTTAAAGATAAGCTTTCAGAACTGTTGCTCTCTCCGTCTCTATGTGCTCATTTTTATAACCCAGGCTTTTAGTGTTGAGTCCATGCAAACATCAGAGAAGATCTGGTGAATCTTTGAAGGTTTCTTGAATTTTTTCCAATCAGCTTTTACTTTCCAGGCCTTATGGGCAGACATCGTACCAGTGAGTGAGAAAGAGTTGCATGAACTTACTTCTTCATATCTTGAATAAGAAAAAAACTCTGCTTGTATTTTGAGAAGAAAGGATACATACTAAAAATATATAAATGTTAAAATACTTTTGGCTTAATGTTATTAAATACCACTATTTTCATTAATATTTATTAGTAAGACAAGTCTGTCATTCTGTTTAGTAATTTCTACACTTTGTCAAATTATCTGTGCAAGTTCAGAGCTAAGAAATGTATGTATCGATAAATTATGAAATCTGCCAGTAAGAATTTGTGGCATTAATTTCAGGACTTTGCCATGGTTTAGTGGTTGCATTTTCAATTATGGATACTCTATTTTACATTTCAAGCCTTTAAATATGTTATTGTTTAACAATACTCATTATATATATATATATAAAACATACATATATGTAGGTCATCATTTATACATACGTATAATGACATGAATCTCTCAGTACATCTAGGTGTATATCCATTTAAACTGAACAATTACAAAGTTTTGGAATTAAGTTTTTAATTAAATATATAATGTTTAGTATATAATGATCTTCTATATGGCCCAGAATTTGGCCTAGATGGTAGAGTGCTTGCCTGGCATGCATGAAGACTCGAGTTCAATTCCTTGGTACCATATACATAGAAAAAGCCAGAAGTGGTGCTGTACCTCAAGTGGTAGAGCTCTAGTCTTGAGAAAGTCCAAGGATGGTACACAGGCCCTGAGTTCAAGCCCCGGGACTGGCCAAATATATATACATGTGTATATATATATATAAATACACTATATATATGTATATATACACTATATACACACATGTGTATATATGGTATATACATGTGTGTATATATACACATGTATACACATATATAGTGTATATATACTGTATACATACTATATATATACTATATATACCATATAGTATATATATATACTATTTATATACTATATATACACACTATATACATAGTATATCATATATATACAGTATTGAAAGCTCTAAACTCCTTTGATAAATGTCAAGAAAATTCATACATAACCTACAAATAAGTAAGGTAAGGGACAGGTTGGAAGTGGTGAGAAGAATGTTGAAAAGAGTAATATTGACCAAGATAGACTATACTCATAAACTTTTGGTGAGTGACAAGTGCTTTAAACAAGTACTCAGTGATACAGAAGGTATTCAAAAATATTTAAAAAGCTTCTTCATCACCCAACAATAACATATAATTTAAAAAAAGCATCTTCATCAAGCTTTTTATGTATTCATAAAAATGGATATTAACTTAAAAAGCCAAGATAAATGGTATCTTTTTATTAACAATATTCTTTTTTAAGCTAAATATTTATTTTGTGGGGGGGGAGGGTTGGGGTATAGTTGTACTAGGATTTGATTAAGGATTTGGGGCTTGCAAGCCTAAAAAAAGTCTAAAATTAAACAGGGAAGGCTGTTTTTAAGTAGTATTGTTTTTCTGATATCAGAATGAAGTAGATGACCTATAAGAAGTTTTTCTATGCTATTTTTAATATAGCTTGGGGCTACTGAGTAGGCTTTAAATTCTTCTTGCTTAGTGGTGAGACTTAAAGATTAGTATAGAGTATGTTCTTGAATTAATAAGGACTAAAATAAGTTGGACCAGTTCAGAATACTGTAATTCTGAAGGTATACCTAACAATGATGCTTACAATTATCACTCAATTTTAAGAAGGAATAAAAAGTGAACACAAGGATACTTAGGCATTTTAAAGCAAGTGAGAGACAGACCTATCAACTTATCCATCATATTAGAAAAAAAGAATGATGCAAACTGTTTCATCTAAATCCGGTAACTTTCATCTAAATCATATAAACATTCTGAACTATACGGTAAGACAATATACAATGACACATCTGCAGACCACCAGTGTGAGTACCTAACATAAAAGGATAGTGAGGACCAGTCTTATTCCCATATTTTCAGCTCAGGTTGATTTCTTGTCTGGTGAGATGCTTACTAGTTTGCTTTTCTCTGGGGGTCCAGTAGGCTTAATCAGCTATATGCCTTGAAACAGCTCTATGCCCTAGATCTGCCTTTGGAAACCACTCCCTCTGTGGCTCTAGAATTGGGTTCCTATGGTTAACAAATTATGTTACTACCCTCAGAGACTGTCTTTGCATCTGCTTAGAGTCTGTGTCCTAGCTTTCTTCAAGCTATGTTTGAGATTAATCACCTCAGCAATATTTTCTGATAAATTTTATAAATTCTGTATCATTGTATAGAATACACAATTGGAAAGCTAATATTAGTAATTAAGTTTAGAAGAACTGCTTTGACTTTAGATGATGGTTGTCTAATGAAATTAGTATTACTGGAGCATTAACAGCAGCAAATTTAAATAGTTTGGGACTATCGTAATCCAAAAAAAAAAAAATCTGACACTGTGATAAACTCAAGTATATGGATCTATGTTTCTAAGCTTACTTATTCCCAAGAGGTGCATAACTCATTGAATTAAGTGAAGTGCATAAAACCGAAATTTTTGAATTACTTTTCAAATTTAATGAGCTTTGCCATCATTATAGAAGCTGGACAAAACACAATTCCCTGGGTTCAGTGGCACGAAGGCCTGATTATTTTTGTAAGTTGTAAGAATGAAAGTCCACATTCATACCAATACCAGTAGCACCTTGTTCCACTGCCCTCATTTTCACCAGCTCATCTGTAGCAGATGTTGTTTCTGTGATTCTATACCAGTGGCCTTTGCTCAGATTTCCTGTGAGAATAGTGGTCATTTCCTATATCAAAGCATCACCTTCCCATTTAAGTAGGAGTCACCCCTGCCTAGACCATTGTTTTTCTGTACTCAAAAGAAAGAATTTCCTTGTTTGTTTGTTTATTCATTTATTTTGCCTATCCTGACCCTGGTCCGTAAGCCTCTTTGAGTTCAAGGTTAGCAGTCTAGCTCTTGAGCCACAGTCCCTCTTCTGGCTTTTTTCAAGTACTTTCCTAGATAGGAATCTCAATTACTTTTGTGCTTGGGCCGAGTCTAAACTGTGATACACAGATCTTACCCTCCTGAGTACCTAGGGCTACAGGCCTGAACCACTGCCTGAAAGTAGTTCTTTAAATACTTGTGTTAATACAGGGTTTAAGCCTTGCATGCTAATTCAGCCCACTGAAATTAACCCTGTGTTCATTTCTTTATTCCTTGGGTTCATAGTTAGAATATATTCCAGGCTTATTGACAGAGTAAGCCATTATGATGGAATAAACCAAAAGAAGATGCCAAAATTCACTTCCTTAGTTTGCACAAGAAATTAAAAAATAAAGAGCTATCAAACAACAGGTAACATTGCAAGGATACAGAACACAGTATGAGGATTAACTAATACAGTTTTGATTATCTTCATTTAATTTTTATTAAATTAATGGGTTTGCCTAATACTAATTTAGTAAATATAAAGAAAGAAACAATGAGCAATACATGACTACTATGTTGCCCAGTTTGTTACAACTCCTGTGCATAATGTGTTATTTTAATTTTATTGCTTATTTATTTTCTGTGCTGCCTGGCATCAAGTTCTGTTGAAGCATTTGTCAACTTCTCTGAGAGAGAGAGTCAGATATTTACATTAAGATGTAAAAAACAGTAGTGCATGCCATCCCACTTTCCCTTCAGCGGTTAGGACTCTGATTTTAGTGACATAATATAAAGGATAGATGGTCACTTGATTTTGATCCATGATATTATCCTTGCAACGTACCTACAATCTAATGATATAAAACAATAGTGTCATTATTTTGTGTAACTAGCTGAAAAAAATTATTTGCCCAGAAAAATGAAACTGTGCACAAAGAAATGTAATTAAACAAAAACAAGGTAGCTATACAAACTAAGGCAAGTGATATGTTTTCCATTCAATATACCCCATTTATACGAATGTACACCCGAGGCTACTGGTTAATGGGTGAAATATAACTCATGAAAATAATGAGAGATATTTCTGGACAGGTACAAAATAAGGAAGAAAGTATATCTAATGTTGGTTGAAAACTTTATGAAGGTGATTAATTGGTAACCCAGTTTGTGTATGTGATTCTGAAATTGGCCATAATGGGCTACTGTAGTTAGAAAATGAGTGTCAAGTGACTGAACTTACAAACCATAAGATAGTTGATTTAAAACACATCAGTGATCTAATCCTTCCACAGATTGTTACACCAAACAAAAGGGAAGCCCTGTGAAAATATTTTATACATTAAACGATTATCAATATACTAAGATATTTTAAACATAATGAAATCCTCCATAGATAAATTGCAATTCAAAACTGAAATCAAACAAAAATTTCCATTGTTTTGTTAAATATTCCTCATTCTGTACAGTGACTTTTCCACCTCATAGTCAAGACTAGCACCACTTAGTTGCCAATACTTTAATTTTTTCCCCAGTTTTCTTTGGTGCAAATCCCAGGGATTGAACTTGAGGTATGGGTTCTGTCCCTGAGATTTTGTGTCAAGGGTAGTGCTCTACCACTTTGAGCCACAGTGCCACTTCCAGGTTTATAAGGGTTAAACGGAGACAAGTATTTCACAGTTTCCTGCCCAGTCTGACTGGGAACCACAAACCTTACATTTCAGCCTTCTGAGTAGCTAGGAGTACAGATGTGAACCACCAACATCTAGTTTACCAATAATTTTTAATATCTGTACATTAAAATCAACAAGAAATAAAAAATGAAATAAAATCAACACACAAAATATTTAAACCTGTAAAAACATCCATTCCTAGTCAAATACTTTATTCGGTTTTTACAATTGTTTAGAGTGCCTATTAAAAATCTACCTGCCAGAACTGGTTAAGCACCTGCAAAAAACTAAAGTTGGATCCTTCTTTGTCACCTTGCACTAGAATTAACTCCAAATGGATCAAAGACCTGGAGGTAAAAGCTGACACACTGAAAACTTTACAGGAAGGAATAGGAGATACACTAGGCCTCCTTGGCACAGGTCGAAACTTTCTTAATAAGGACCAAGAATCACAGCAAATCAGAGAAAGGCTGGATAAGTGGGACTGCATTAAACTGCAGAGCTTTTGTATGGCAAAGGACATAGCTAGTAAACTAATCAGGAAGCCTACAGAGTGGGAGAAGATCTTCACCAACCAAACAACGGCGGACAAAGGCCTCATATCTAAAATATATCAACAACTCAAAAAATTGAATCACTCCAAAACTAACCTCCAAAGTAACAACCATCCCATTAAAAAATGGGCCAAAGACTTAAAGAGAGTCTTCTCTGAAGAAGAAACAAAAATGGCCTATAGACACATGAAGAAATGCTCAACATCTCTGGTCATAAAAGAAATGCAAATCAAAACAACTCTAAGATTCCAACTCACTCCAGTTAGAATGGCCAGGATCAGGAAAACAAATAACAACAGATGCTGGAGGGGATGAGGCCAGGAGGGATCACTACTACACTGTTGGTGGGAGTGCAAACTTGTTCAACCACTATGGAAAGCACTATGGTATTGCCTCAAAACGCTAAACATAAAACTCCCCTATGACCCAGCAATTCCACTACTTGGCATTTACCCAACTATCCAGAAACAAGAACATACTAAATCCACTAGCACAACAATGTTCATTGCAGCACTATTCACCATAGCAAAGATATGGAACCAACCTAGATGTCCCTCAGTTGATGAGTGGATCAACAAGTTGTGGTATTTGTACACAATGTAATTCTATGCTGCTGTCAGAAAGAATGACATCGCCCCATTTGTTAGGAAAAGGAACGACAGAAAAAATCATATGAAGTGAAGTAAGCCAGACTCAAAGGAACTTAGGCTCAATGGTTTCCCTCATTCGTCATAATCAGTAGAAACCTTGGGCTCTACTAGCAGAGATCTGCAATAGAGCAAAATCTTGATATATAAGGTCATATAATGTGAAGCTAATTGAAAGGACCTCCAGGATATTGAAACAAAAGCCATATAATGAATGATTGTTGTCCTTAATGTACTATGTTGTCTCTCATCTCCTTTGCTGTCCCTTGGTTATCTCATATTGGTATAGTATCTCACTTTGTTATCTGATATATTGAATTTATTTGTATTTGGATATTTGAAATTTAATAGGGAAGGGGGGAAAACCAAGACGGGTGTGGGGTGTGGGGTGGGGAGGGAAATGGGTACCAAGACATGGGAAAGGGTATCAATGTATGTGAATTAATGCACCTTCTATCTGGCAAATATCATGTAACCCTTTTACTAATTACAATAAAAAAAAGAAAAAATGGCAAGAAAAAAAATAAAAATAAATAAAAATCTACCTGCCAGATCCAGATATTCTGACTCCTATAGCCATTCAGAACATAACATTAAATGGAACAGCACAGTAGATCTATTTTAAAAGGGCCCCCAAATCAGGTACAAATATTAATACCCAATTTAGTGTGGACTAATAGCCTACCTGAATAATACCAGTTGAAATTACACACCTATGGTTATCAGAAAATAGATGCTTAGAGGATTCTGGGAAATACAGTCTCAAACTTATTTAGCTGGGACAATTAATGTCATTGCTTTCTGATATTAAACATCCTTAAGAAACACCTATAGTAAACCTTCAGTTCTTAGCAGAATATAGTGATCTACCACTTCATCTTAATGTCTCTGTCACTATAACAAACAAAAACACCAGATAAAAATCCTTCTAGAAATAACTTGGACATGTCAAAATGAGACCCACTACGACAACAACTTCAGGCTTATGAAACGTAAAAAAGGTTGCTTTGATTAGTAAACATGTATTATATATACATATATACTACAATATATTTACTTACTATATTTACATACTATATTTATTGCTGAGAAATTTAAGGGAATAAACTCCCATTATTCATTCTGTTGTTGAATGTTTGGATTGTTTCCAGACTCTGGCTACGGAAATGTTGTAAACATTGGCTGTGTTACAAATATTCTTGTATGAGTGCCTAGTGATTTCCTGTGTTCCTAAAATTATCTGTGAAGAATTATTGAATTATTGAGCAGACATATTTTAAAATTTAAAATCACATTTTTACAATGTAATTTTTTTCTTTGACTCTAATATATTACAATAGCCTCAGGATTTTTTTCCAGCTACTAGTATTTCAAGCTAATATTTTCAGTTAGTTCAGGGTTTTCATTTTTACAATTACAATTAAATTAAAAGCTCTCTAAGGATTAATGATGTTATTCATCTCTTATAGTATTTATTTTCTATTATAGTGTGTGTGTTGATGTATGCGTGTGAGTAACAAATGTGTACTTTTTAATTCTTACTGCTTTATAATTACAGTTTTGATGTTTAGAATTTAATCATGCATTCTGAAGGAAGGGCCGTTTTGGGACAAATATTTTATAAATATTCTAAATGTACTTTCAGTCAGTCGTTTGCCATTTCAATTTTAATAGTGTTTTTGATGAAGTGACATATAAATGAATGAAACTTGATTTATCTTCTATGGTAAATAATCTGGTCCTCTTAAAGAAATAATTATTCTAGGGGCCGGGAGTTTGGCCTAGTGGTTAAAGTGCTTGCTTAGCATGCATGAAGACCTGGGTTCAATTCCTCAGTACCACATACATAAAAAAAAAAAAAGCCATAAGTGGTGCTGAGGTTCAAGTGGTAGAGCTCTAGCCTTGAGAAAGTCCAAGGACAGTGCTCAGGCCCTGAGCTCAAGCCCAGGACTGACAAAAAAAAAAAAAGTAATAATTATTCTACTTGAAATTTGTGAATATATGTATAGAAACATTTTGGACATATTTTGTATATGTATTCATTATTAAATAAAAAGCCAAATGTTATCCTAAAATCTAAAAAAATGCACATTTTGTGTTTTTAAGTTTGATAGATATCTACTACTTTTCAATAAAATTGTGAAATACAATATTGTTTTTGTCTTTTAAGGGTATTTTCCTGGAAATAAAAGAATTTCTAATTTTACATTCTACTAAGAATTTGAAGTCCTTGTTTTTCTTCCTAATTAATATGACAACCTTTTCTGTATATCATGAAAATAGATCCAATATGAAAATAAACATAGCCAGGTGCTATATCACAACTATAATCCTAGTTTTTTCAGGAAGCTGAGATCTGATGATCACAGTTCAAAGCTAGCCTGAGCAAGAAATTATATGAAACATTTAACTCCAATTTATCACCTCGTAACCGAATATGGAGCTGTGGTTCATGGTAAAGTGCTAGGCTTAAGCAAAAGACTTTAAGAAGAGTACCTAGGAAGCATGTCCAAGACTCAGGACTGAATTAACTAACTAGACAGATGTTTATCAAATTTGTGTTAATAACAAAATTTATAACTCAATACAAGAAAATATTCACAACATGTGATTAAGGATCTATCACAAATATTTAATTACATTAAATATTTTGTAAGATAAACGAGAGTAAATTAAATGTCAAAATTGTAGCACCGTTATATACTTTAGGAGGCATTTTTTTCCTTTAAAAGATATAAAATTTTGGCACAGAATATAACCAAGTAATTATTTTAGTCATGACAGATTCTGTAATGTAGTATTAGCATTTTAAAATAATGACAGTTTTCATTTTGAGAGAGGAGTTTAAACATCACTTTGTAGTTAATGAAATGAACCTAATTATCCTCTTGCATTTGTATTAGTGGCTAGGTCATTTGAGACAAATTTTAATATTTGCCTTCATTTCTAGTACTAATCCTTCTCCAAAAGAATGGACTATGATGATGAGTCTCTCTCATATGCAAGCATCTCTTTTGACCTGTGCTAACTTAATAAGAACCTAGTTACCTTGTTTTTTTTTTCAATTTTATTAAGATATAAGTTACATGCAATCTCTGATTTTAATACATTTTTATTGTTGCTATTAGTGTTCACAATTAGCAACAAGACTTAATTCAAATACTATAATTTTTTGTTGTTATTATGACTTATAGTTTTGTTAACTGTTATTAAGAATTAAGTATTCATGAATGTGTTTTCTTTTTTTAGTTGTCAGCAATGATCCAGTATCTTACTAGGGACTAGACTTTCTGTGGACATTATTATTAATCAAGAAATGCAAAGTATTGCTCATTGAAGAAAAAAGAAATTGCTATACTAAAACATTGTAATTTTCTTCTACAGATCCTAAGGTAAATTCTTCAAAACTCTCAGCAATAGAGTTTATTTAAATAAGAGTTTATTTCAAAACTTATATTGTTAGTCTACTCCTGATAAATAATAACTTAAGTAGTCTACATACCTGTGTGAAGTCTTCACTTAGCTACTCTCAAATTTAATTTTGAAGTATATACTTTTTTTGCCAGTGCTGGGGCTTGAACTCAGGGCTTGGGCACTGTTCTTGAACACTTTTTACTCAAGGCTAGTGCTCTGCCACTTGAGTTGCAGCACCACTTCTGGATTTTTCTGTATAGGTGGTACAGAGGAATCAAACTCAGGACTTGGTGCTGCTTAGCCAGCACTCTATCACTAGGCTACACTTCTGGCCCAATTTTGAAGATATATACTACTTTTATACATATAATTTTAAGAATATGCTCAAACATAGGCATATGCATTCAGCTCAAAGATAAACGTTGTAGAACACTGAACTAATAGTATTAAAATATCTCTAACTATATCTTCATTGTCTGAGGATGCATAATAATGTAGACTTAACTTTAATTTACATTATTTATGTAATTTTATAAGAAAAAGCTTCAAAATGTTTGTAGGCAGTCCAGTATTAGGAAATTATATATTATATATATATATATATATTAACATGACAATTAGGAAGCAATAGAAATTCATCCAAAATGCAAACCAGTTTAAAATTCCACGGACAAAAGCATCTTGATATCCCAAGACAAGCCACATTTTAGGATAACTGAGAGTCTTTGTTGGAAAGTCTTTGTTGGAAAACCAGCAAATGATGGTGAACTTCTGTCACAAAGACCTGAAATCCTTCAAATACACTTAGCACTGTTAGAAAACTGAGCCATGAAAGTATGCGAGGACAGAAGGGGCAGAAAAGCTAAGAAAGACAATCAATTCCAGTGAAAAGATGAAGAGGGATGCCTTGGTGAAGAGAAGAGAACCAGGAGAGACACAGGAGACATTAGACCCGACTTAATGACATCTGAACTACTCGGTGCCCAAATAGGATTAGGTCTGGGAGTAGGCTCACAGAAAGCTTGAGAATTCCTGACTCAAAAATGGCAGGTAGAGTAACCCATTATCCAAGTCCTCATCCCTACCCATCATGTGAGAGGCGGGGCTTCCCTTTCCTCCACCACTAACACGAGATGGCTGAAGTTAAACCCAGTTTCCCCACTCACCACATGTCCAATATGATGCCAGCTTGACCCAGCCTCCCCATTTCATTTTGAACCTTACAAAATATATTTTCAGTCAGCATTTTTGATTATCGTTGCCAGTCTACCAGTCTACCACTTAAGTCATACTTCTATTTTCAACGTTTTTGAGAGTTAATTGGAGATTATTGATATTGTATTTTTTCTGAATCAAAATTCTCAAACTTCAGTTTCATGAGAGTGTAAGCGTGAGTCAATGTTATGTAACTATTGGTTATTCCTGAGATAGGTTCTCACATTCTTCCCAGAACATATGCCTGGACATATACTCCATCAATAGGCTTTCCTTGTGACTAAGCTGTCAACCATGAACCACTTCACTAGCCATATCTTGAATGCAAAAGATTTTTGTTAAATGTTCATTTATATAAAAGAATATAACACAAATGAAAAAATTGTTAATGTTAATGTATATAAATATGTAGTATATATGTAAATAAATGAACTAATATAAAAACAAAATTGGGTTACTTTAAATCACAATGTTCTCAACATCTGTCAAGTAGTTAAGATACAGGCATGAGCCACTGGCACATGGCTTCATTTACAGTTTTTTAAACACATGACAAACTATACAACTTCACCGTTAGTCAGGCAAATGAATATTGATATAAAATATGATTGGCAAAATATAAAATGACTATAACAATGAGTTCAGAAAAGTTTGAGGAATGGGACCTCATGCATTATTGATGGGAATACACATTATTTCAGGGCAATTGGCAGTATCAAATAAAAAAAATGTACATAAACTTTGCCTCAGCTGATTTTTGTTCTGAACCAACTTTACTCCATAAACCATTCATAAGGATTATAAAGATGCTATTTTTGTGTCATAGTAATAAGAATACTGGAGTTAATGTACACTGCCAATTATTAGAAATAAAAATGACTAACTATATGTTGTATTCCAGTTAGGAATATTTCAGTAATTGCTAAGAAAACTACTAAATTTGTTGTGTGTAAAAATATACCTATAAATATGATAGTAAAAAATGGAATAACTATTATGTGATAATAGTAATGAACAAAACAACTATACATGGATATCTATAGAAGGATGACATGATACACAGATATTTAGTAATTTCAAATAAAACTTGGATGAAATGAACATGAGAAACTAGATGTGCTTACATTTTATAAATTCTATGACTACATACTTATTAATGAACTTTGAAATTGTAACATTTTGAGTAATTTTGTATTTAGTTTTAAAAGTATTAAAGAGTAGTGGAAAGGCTGTGTGTGGTGGCTCACACCTGTAATCCTACCTACTCAAGAGGCTGAAATCTGAGGATCAAGATTCAAAGCCAGCCAGGCACAAAAGGACTCTTATCTCCAATTAACCTCTAGAAAACTGGAAGTGGGACTTGGCTCAAGGGTAGGATAGTAATCTTGAGCTGAAGAGCTCAGGGACAGAGCCCAGGCCCCATGACCCGCAAAAATCAAAACAAAACAAAACAAAACAAACAAGAAAAAAGAGTAGTGGAAAATAGGTTGACACATGCACACACAAAATGACACACACAATGACACACACACAATGACAGTGTAGACAAGCTTCCTAATTGTGGGGTGCATAATAGAAAGGTTCATCAACATTTTTCTCTATGTGACTATGGCAGAAAGTAAGTAAATCACCATGTAGGTTAGGCCTTATGTCTCCTTTGATTTCTTTCCTGGAAATGTTCCACTGTGTGGAGCAGTGTTCTGCAAAATTCACCCTTCCATTACTCCAATACTCTCCCTAATCTCCTGTTCCTAGCTAAGATGCCATATGCTTTTTATAGTTAATAAAATACATAAAATGTATTACGTATCTTATGATACAAGCACAAGCAAATAAAGTTTTCACAAATATTTCATGCAACATTCACTTTAAGCATATTGTTTATAGGGTTATACATTTAATTTTTTTGAATTAATTAACTATAATTATATTAAAGCTTTGTTAACAAGGCTTGTGAAAATGTAGTATAATAGTTCATTTGATTTATATAACTCTAAGAATTTATCATATATCAATGGATATTTTATCTCTTTTCTTTTTTTCATATATTTTTATTGTAATTAATAGAATGATTACATTATATTCACCAGATAGCAGGTACAATACTTCACACATGTTGATACCCTTTCTCATATCATAGTCCCTATTTCCCTCCCCCTCCGTCCCCCCCACTCCTGGCACAACTTGATTTCCCTCCTTCCCTCTCCTATTTCAATTAACCAATCAAGCATATATAAAATATATCTGATAACAAGGTAAAATATTGTAACAATATGAGATAATCAAGTGACAGTAAAAGAAATGAGAGATAACATACCACATTAAGGAAAACAATCACCCATTATATGATTTTTGTTTCTATATCATGGAGTTCCTTTCATTTAGTATCATACTGTATGGCCTTATGTATCTAGATTTTTATCTATTGTGAATCTCTGCTAGGAGAGCCCAAGGTTTCTACTGATTATGAGAAATGAGGGAAACCATTGAGCCTATGCGCCTTTGAGTTTGGCTAACTTCACTTAATATGATTTTTTCTAAGTCTTTCCATTTCCTAACAAATGGGGCAATATCATTCTTTTTGACAGCAGCATAGAATTCCATTGTGTAAAAATACCACATCTTCTTGATCCACTAATCAACTGAGGGACATCTGGGTTGGTTCCATATCTTTGCTATGGTAAATAGTATTGCAATGAACATCGTTGTGCTAGTGGATTTAGTATGTCCTTGTTTCTGGACGATTGGGTTATTTTTCTAAGCATTAATTTATTCAGAAAAATATTTCAGCTAAAACTCATAAAGAAATGATTAAAATTACATTATTAAAATCCAGAATTTTATCAGAGCAATACATTTTAATAAAGATATTACAAATTGAATCTATATATATATTAATTTTTGTTTATTAAGTATTTGAAAATTTAAAAATATGTACTAACTGTAATCCTTTCCTATGAAAATATCTAACCTTGAAACATACAGTAGTATAACTTGGTCATGATTATTTTTTCTCATATTTGGTACTTTACTCTTTGTGCCACAAATGTACTTCTAGATTTTTCCTGGTTAATTGGAGGTAAAAATTTCATGGGCTTGGTCTGGCTTTGAACTGAAGTCCTCAGATCTGTTTTTCATGATGAGCTTCTAGAGAGATACTAAATCATCTACATTTTGGTTTTACCATTTTTGAAATTATACTAATTTTCTTTATTTTAAACAGAAATTGTAGATGAGGAAAATGATTCCTATATTTCAATCTAATTCAGTGAATTTTAGTCATTTTGAGTCTCCCATGGAAATCTTGAGAACCACAAAAATATGTTGAAAGGTTCTTTTGTACATTTTCAACCTGATTTTAAATAAATAGAGATATAGATTACAGATCATTAACACTCTCCTTCAAATGTGTGGACAAGTTGCATTGGGTTTTCCAGTAAGTAGGACATAAAGGATTTATTTTTAAATAACTAAAATAGGAAGTATTTTTATCATTTATAACAAGTATCAGTGTTAATAGAATGCAAAATTTAAAAGTAGAGTGTTACTGAAGGATACAATGCCTATTTCAAATCAACAGCACCTGATTCCCTGGGAAACTTACAATAATAAATTTTAAAACATAGTAATTTTTAATAAAGTTTATAAATATTTTTATTCCTTTTTTCATGCTTTTAGTTGTATTTTATTGTCAGAGTGATGTATGCAGGTTACACTTGTCAAATAGTGGGTACATTACTTCTTGAACATTGATACTCTTTCCCATGACTTTATCCCACTTTTCCTTCCCTCACCCTCTCCCAGTCATTTTGTTTTTTCCCCTCCCACAACTGGAGATAAAGCATAATAGGATAAAAAAGAAAAAAACAGTACATTATGAAGAGCAATCACAAAGATAAACTCTTTTTTCATATCCTAGACTTCATTTCTCTTAGCCTTTTCTTTATGGCCATATGTACATAGCGTTTGAGCCACTGTGATTCTCTGCTAGGAGAATCCTATGTTCCTTTGGGTTTGGCTTACTTCACATAATAGGACATTTTTCCAAATCTTTTTATTTCCTTACAAATGGGGCGATGACATTCTTTCTAATGATAGCATTGTATTCCATTGAGTATAAATACCACATTTTGGCTATCCATTCACCTAATGAGGCACATCTAGGTTATGGTAAATAACAATGCAAAGAATATGGTTGTGCTGGAAGCTTTATTATGTCTTTGTTTCTGGACATTTGGATAAATGTCCAGGAGTGGGATTGCTGGATCATAGGGGAGCTCTATGTTTAGTCTTTTGAAGAGCCACCATACTGCTTTCCTGAGTGGTTGAACAAGTTTACACTCCCACCAGCAGTGTACTGGCAGCCATATCCATGCCAGCGTCATTAGATTTCTTGACAATGACCATAATAACTGGAGTGAGGTGGAATCTTAAAGTTGTTTTGACTTACATTTTCTTTTTTTCCAGAGATGTTGAACATTTTTTTCGTGTGTTTATTGGCCATTCTTATTTCCTCTTCAGAGAAGTCTCTCTTTGGGTAAGTCTTTAGCTCGCCTTTTAATGGGATGGTTGTTTTATACAGGATTTGTTTTTGAGAAATTTAATTTTTAAGTTGTAGATGTATTTTAGATGGATATAGCATATGTCAGTGGATTTTGTAAATTAACATCTACTCTAGAACAGTTAATGGTTGCACTTATCATAGTTCAACAGACATTCATGTACGTATTTTCCAAATCAGTTATATATATATACATACATACATATTAGAGTCAATAATATTTTGCAGAAGACTTTCCTCTGTATTGGATAATAAGTTATTGTGTGCTGAATAATTAAAAGACTTTATCATGAAGGCTGGCAATAAATAGATTCTTCAAATGTTTAGCCTAATAACCATCCTTTCTCAGAACATTGATTAGTAGGACGGTTGGTGATTTTAATGGAATTTTAACATAATGATTTCAACATAAATGAGATTTTTAATATTTTAATAAGCTACATGGTATTTTCAATAGAATCTATAATTGACATCTCAAAGTAAAACTTTTTCTGTAGGCATGTTATGCTTGAGGAAACTTTGGGAGAACATTTTTTAGTGTACTTAATTATTTATATTAATATTTGACACTAAAAGCAAAGTCAGTACCCCAGAATTCTTCACTTTTCAAATAAATACTCTGCTGAATAACATTGAGATAAACATTTTTGGGATTTCATATCCTAGTATGACTTTAAAAGTTAAGGAACTTAATATTTGAATTATGATGTAAAAATCAGTTAATAAAATATTTTAATAAAGAGAAAGAATAGGCCTGGAAGTTTGTCAGGAACATGGCTGAGAGTGAACAACGAAATAGCGTAAGTTCTCTCAAGCCAAACAGTTTTAGTGTTCCATAAGATATTACCTGTCTAAAGAGTCACATCAAGTAAGATATAACTATTCAGAGATGTACACCTTTGTATTAACAATAAAAATTTCTTTAACATATGCAAATACTAAAAAAATTCATTGTATGGTGAGTATGTTGAAAGGACTGACATCAATCAATATATATTGTATTCAGAAACTGCTTTGTTAAATGGTAATTATTTTGTACAATTATTTAAAAGTTTTTCAAATGAATATTAAATTCTAAAATAACTAAATTCTAAAAATTAAATTAAGGAATGACAGGTATTCAAAAGAGTTTCTCAAAATTTTCTATAACTGTTTACAGAATTGTATTATTTTGAGATTTTTAGTATAAGGACATTTAAAACCCAAAACCCAGTTGTGTATTGTTAATAGCATTGTAATAAACAAGTTACATTGAGAATACAAATTTTATCCCCCATCTTTTAGGCTCTTTTGCCACAAGTCTATCCAAAATTCCATCCATTTTTTTTATATTTCATCCCAAGTATGATTGCACTGATCTCTTTAATGTTTTACATGTTCGTACCTTACAAAAGATATTAAAAATTGCCGGCATGGTGGCTCACACCTATATTCCTAGCTACTCTGGAGGCTGAGGTCTGAGGATCAAGGTTCAAAGCCAGCCTGGGCATCAAAGAACCTAACCTCTAGAAAACAGGAAGTAGACTGTGGCTCAAAGGTAAGGTGGTAGTCTTAAGATGACAAGCTCAGGAACAATGCTCAGGCCCAATTCAAGCCCCAAGAGCCTCCCCACACACAAAAAAATATTAAATATTTAAATAGTTAAGGTGCAAAATTGGAAGGGACAATGTCAGAACAAAGACAAATGATACCATATTCATGTCCACTGAAGTCTAATCTGAAATATTTATATTTTAAGGAAATGAAATATCAATGTTCCAATAAATGAATGAGAAATAGAATTTAGATAATCTTTATAAATTAATGAGTCTTAGTCTTGTTATTGACGTAACTTTGAAGAAAGTTAATGCTTTGGACTACACAGTCTGTGATAATATTTCTATAGTTCAATTAACTTTAAAATATTCCATTAGAATGCAATGGAGAAACAAGTTTAGCAAGCCTCCTGTTTGATTGGTTATAGGTCAGGGCGCGGTCCTCCAAGAAGTATCTCCAGTTGCAAGCTAATCCAGAATCATCTATTTATTTTACAGTCCTGGCAATCATGAACTAACAAGCATTCATGCCTGAGGCCCACATCTCTGCCTACCACTCACTGAGTTTCTTTCATCATCCTTGTCTACTTCCCATTACTGGGCTTGCTGGTGTTTTTCAGTTTCACAAATATGGCTTTATTTCTTAAGTCTTGTAATAGTGACACTCCTTTGAGACTCTTTACTAATGGATGCTAAACAGTAAAGAGAAAAATGCTGGATATAATTTATAATGTAACACAATACAGGAGATATGCTAGGTACTTAATAAAATCCGAGTAAATTAAAGAAATATTCTTGAGGTGCCTATGTAGACTGTAGTTTTACAAAGACACAATATAAATCTATAAACCTAAACCTTATTCACTTATAATAAGTAAGCAGACTATCAAACTGAGATTATCATTCCTTGGGTTCTTAATTATCACATAACACCCCAGAATCTAACAAGTGCAGTAATTATCTGACATTTTACCAATCATAAATAACTGGCGTTAATTCTCTCAAATATAGTCAACAGATGATACTATTTCATTATAAAGTAAACAAAAATTTTTAGCAATTGAGGTGCTCTCTCTATTTTATGTCTTAAAAATTCATTACTTAAACTTGTATGTGAAGCAATTTGAACTTTTCCTGCTTCTGAATCTTAGCAATTTCTGAATTTTATGTAAATCAGATGTCTGCTGAATTTACTTGGTTAATATTCAGTACATCAGAGACCATCCTGACAAATGAACATTGAGTAGAAACAAGTACATTTCATCACCTATTTTTACATTATCACCATTTTAACAAGAAGAAATAATGTCTGTGGCTATTTTCCATCTTTATCTAGATATAAATCTGCATAACATATTGAACATGTCTCCCTCATGCTTTGTCTAAGGAAAATTCTCAGAATCTGTTGTAATTTTCCATCAAAGCCTATTTTGGCAATAACATTCCTCATTTTTCCATTAAGTGTACTAGATACATTTCAACAATAATCATTAACTACCCTAAATCATCTGATTTCTAACACATTGGTTTGCATTTTCTTCATGTTGTAATGTTCTAAATGCCTACTGAGAAAATAATTGTGATTCATAACTTTAAAAAAACTTCATGACTCATCAAATATGTTAGCTCACGAACTCTATATTTGGCATGCTAATCCTTCTCTCAGTATAGGCAGTTCTTATTATATGCTTTATATGTGTCAGATTTTGTGAAGATAGAAGAAAGTTTATGAAACAGAAATTTTGTGACTCTAATTCTGAACCAATATGTGACATTAGAAATCATTATGGTTGCCTGCATGGAAGAGTAACAATGTGATTTATGTAACTCATAATCCACTAGTTGATATAGTACTTTAGAATGTGAACATATTATTTCAACCTGCAACACTTGAAAAATTTCTCTTAACTATTCCTGGTGTCTATTTGAAGAAAGAGTATGTGATTATAAACATCTCTTTTGAACCAAAAGAAGTTTAATCTTTTCAAATCCTTAAAAATTTGCTTCTTCCTTCCTTTGAGTCTGATTTACTTCACTTAATATGATTTTTTCTAAGTCTTTCCATTTCCTAACAAATGTGGCGATGTCATTTTTTCTGACAGCAGCATAGAATTACATTGTGTACAAATACCACATCTTGTTGATCCACTCATCAACTGAGGGACATCTGGATTGGTTCCATATCTTTGCTATGGTAAATAGTACTGCAATGAACATCATTGTGCTGGTGGTTTTAGTATGTCCTTTTTTTCTGGACAATTGGGTAAATGCCTAGTAGTGGAATTGCTGGGTCATAGGGGAGCTCTATGTTTAGTCTTTTGAGGAACTGCCATACTGCTTTCCATAGTGGTTGAATGAGTTTGCACTCCCACCAACAGTGTAGTAGTGATCCCTCCTGGCCACATCCCCTCCAGCATCTGTTGTTATTAGTTTTCTTGTTCCTGGACATTCTAACTGGAGTGAGGTGGAATCTTAGAGTTGTTTTGATTTGCATTTCTTTTATGACCAGAGATGTTGAGCATTTCTTCATGTATCTATAGGCCATTTTTGCTTCTTCTTCGAGAAGACTCTTTAAGTTTCTTTTAATGGGATGGTTGTTACTTTGGAGATTAGTTTTGGAATGATTCAATTTTTTCATCTGTTGATATATTCTGGAGGGTGAGATCTGAGGATCACCATTCAAAGCCAGCTCAGGCACCAAATATCATGAGATTCTCATCACCAATTAACCACTAGAACACAGGAAGTGGCACTTTGTCTCCAGAGTTAAGGCAGGAGCCTTGAGCTAAAGAATTCAAGGACAGTATCCAGGCTAAGCCTCACGACCAAAAAGAAAAGAAAAAGTATTCACTTTTTGGGCCTGGAGTTTGGTCTAGTGATACAGTGCTTGCCTAGCATGCAGGAAGACCCAGGTTCAGTTCTTTGGTACCACACACACAGAAAAAGCCAGATGTGATTCTGTGGGTCAAATGGTAGAGCTCTAGCCTTGAGAAAGTCCAAGGACAGTGTTCAGACCCTGAGTTCAGGCCTAGGGACTTACTGAACTCAGCCTCATTTCCTTCTTTCCATTTAAGGACACAATTATTTAGAAATTAAAACAGAAATAAGTCCTCTCTCAATAATAATATATTCCACAAGAAGGGTTTTAGAATTTACAATGGCTTAGATATTTCTTTAGCCATTTATAAACTAATAGTTTAAAGACTACCTATATCTTGAATAATGTAAATCTGTACTACAGATTTACATGTTGCAAGTATTTGTGTATAGCCTAATTTTTATGATATACCAATAAACTGAAAACAGAATAGTGGAAGATCAGTGTATTTTTAAACTTTTAGATAATAGATGAACGTGCAATTTTTTTTGTAATCATGAACTAACAAAATTATACAGCAATTTAGGACCCTTTAAATTCTAAATGATTCCAATTAAATCTGAAACATTTGATTTTTGTTCTGGAATTTTTGGATAAACTTTAGGTTAAACCAGATATTGAAAGAGCATACAATATATATTTGCATATATATATATATACACCTACTTGTATATATATATATATAGTATATATATTTTATAACCATTCAAAAGTTCAGCTACAAACAATTCAAAAGGACTTTTTATATTAGAGTTATATATTTTTATTTCAAACATTAACAATAAAGAATAAAACAATAGAAACCAAATACATAGGAAAGATAATTCATACAGCCACATAGATAATATATTACCTATGTCAGGGAATTATGCACTATGTACAGCTATGTGATTCTGGTACACAAATTTCAACTTCTTCCTGTGATGTCATGAAAATAATATTACCTATTAAAGTCAAATTGGAAAAAATGAGTTTTTAAGATTGCAACTTATTTCCTAATTTACTTTCAAACTTTCAATCCATAGTTTTGACAGTAATTTAAATTAGTAGTTGAGATATCATGCCTATGAATAGTAGTTCAAGGTACAGGCTTTTAAAGTTTTATTTTCATGAAGATTTTTTGATTAGCATTTACAGTTATACAGAAGTTTTTCTCTCTTACAAATTCATATAAAACGTGATACAAAATGAAGTTTAGGACAAATATAGAAACCATACCAACTTTAAAAATATTATCCCACAAATATAGGACTTTGAAACTCAGATGTATAGATATACTATATTTTCTACTCATTTGTTCTTTATTTGGTTGTCCAAATATATAAAGTAATGCTAGCTATTATTTCTCTTTTGCTTCTGAACTTTTTGAGCCTTGTAATTAAATAAATATATCAAAATTTAAACCTAAATGAAAAAATTATGTCTCACACATAATTTAAACATAAATGAAAAAATTATGTCTCACTATAATGTGTGAATCACGATTTTCTACCTCAATTGAAAAACATGTAAGATTCTTCTTACTTAGAAACTCGTCTAGTTTGTTAGACAGAATAATATTAGTTGAAGTCATGCAACAAAATTAGTTCATTAAGTTAGGAAATCAATCAGTGACACACCAGATTTTAATAAACTATCATAAATTCATCAGTTGTAACAGATTTTAACTTAAAAGGATCAATTTTTATAATATTTGCAATTATTATATACTAGTCAACAAATTAACATATTAATAAGAAGTGATAATTTAATATAGATTATCCTTTTAAATCAACTGAAGAAATGTTTTCTATGTTCAAATTCCTTAGAAATATTGTTTTTGAAAAATCTGTAACAGATATACCACTCTAATGTATACATAAAAACTTTTAATAGTAATAAATAACATGCACATTGCAGTATAGCAGTGGGTTTCATAAACATAATATATATAATACTTACATATTTTATATATATATATATATATTTATCTCTTTATATATTTGCCAGTTGTCGTGCTTGAACTCAGGGTCTGGGTAGTATCCTTGAGCATCTTTTGTTCAGGTTGAATCACTTGAGCCACGGCACCATTTCCATCATTTTTTGTATATGTGGTACTAAGGAATCACGGCACCATTTCCATCATTTTTTGTTTATGTGGTACTGAGGAATCAACCCCCGGGCTTCATGCATGCAAGGCAAACACTACAATTAAGCCACACAACCAGCCCTCATAATTTATACCCATACATATAAAATATATTAATTTATAATAAAGAACATATTAAAATAATTATGGACATATTACATATTATAATGAATACAAATCCAGTAAGCTCATCTATGTTGATGCTTTTGTTTCCTTTTGCAATTACGTTGTTAATTTGTCATTTAATTCCAATTGCCTTTTTCCCCCCAAAGATAGACATTGTAATCAAGTACCCAGACTTTTATCTAGGGCAAGGGAGTTTTTTTTTTACAATGAATCTCCACAGTATTATTTTTATTGTAATATACAGAGGGGTTTCAAGTTATATTCACCTGATAGTAGGTGCATTACTTCTCACATATTGATACACCACTTCCCTTCCCCCACTCCCTCCCAATCATCTTGTTTTCCCCCTTCCCTTTCTTATTCAAATAAACAAATAAACCTATATACAGTATGTCAGGTAACAAACCCAGATACTGTAACAATATGAGATTAACCAAAGGGCAACAAAAGAGAAGAGAAATAACATAGTACATTAAAAACAACAACCACACAAGGTATTTCTTATTCTTTCAATGAATAGTTTTTTTTTATGTAGCAGTACTAAAGATGTCCACAAGCTCATTTTACTTTCTTGTTTCCAACTAATATTTAAAAAAAATATTAGATGTCCATAGTTGAAATATATAGGGATTCCCATGTTATGCTTTTTCTCTAACACCCATATTTGGTTCATTTTTTTAAAAGCTTATGGCAATGTTTATTCAAGATGACAAAAATATATGCAAAATATTTGCAATGATGAATTGCTCTTAACAGATCAGTAAAAAAAATTTCGATTGAAGTCCATTGAATGGGAGACCGTCATTATACTACAGCCCTACTATAAGGGAAAATGTTGGAGTTTAAAAAGAATGAGATACATCTATATAAGTTTGTATGGAAAGTTATTTACCAACATTTAATAAAATGAGAAAGTCACAGTAAAGTAAAACTATTATTCTATTTGTAAAAAACTAATACACACACATATATATTTCTTTATAGGTTTGTAGAAAGCATTCTGGAAGTACATCAAACAATCAATAGTAGTCATCTCTACAAGATAAGGGGTGGAGAATACAGAAGAATCTGTATTTTATAACTGGGATTTGTAAAGGGGCATATATTAAATTTACAGTCTGAAAATTACATTAGATAAAGAAATATGCATATTAAATAACTATCTTCATATTTGGTTCATTTTAATACCTACTCATGTAAACATTTTCAATTATCATTTTATCGTTGCTTGAAAATTACCCTTTCATAATTCCCCAAGTAATTATATATGAAATGATTTCTTGCATGTTTAAAACTACTTTATGTTACCTGTGTACTTGAAGTTATATAAATTGATTATAAAATCTATAGCTCATATGCTCTTTCTCTATTATATACTGGGAATAGCTCAATTGGTTTATGGTTTTTGAATGTTGTTTTTGAGAAAAATGAGGCCAGCTGATTCATCATCATTTCCTCTGATAGATGTTACAGTTTTTAAGAATGTAATGTCCTTTACCTTTAGAGTCCAGTGGAATTACCTGAATTTGACAGTTAGACATTTTTATTCAATTTTTCTTGGTACTTTATGTGGTATTTCAAAAAACATAGATTTATATCTATTTTTTAATTTTAGAAAATGTTGTAAGTTTTAGAGTCTCTTATTTAGGTCTTCAGGCAGACAGAGGGACTGAAGAATTCTCTTGGGATGAAAATCTGTAAGTTCTTATCTTTCCCTTGTTTTTTCCTCAGAATAGAACATATAGTATGATAAAGAAGTGGATAATAAAAAATGTAAAAGTGAATTGGTTGTACAATGGGATATCTGGATAAATGTCTATTATTCACTGAGAAAAAAGATTTCCAAATCAGATAAAAATACACATTTTTTAAATTACAAAAATTCAAACAGATCAGGAGCATGGTCTAGTGGTAGAGTGCTTGCCTAGAATGCACAAAGCCCTGGGTTTGATTCTTCAGTGTCACATACACAGAAAAAGTCAGATCTGGTGTTGTGGCTCAAGTGGTAGAGTGTTAGCCTTGAGAAAGCCCAAGGACAGTGTCATGGCCGAGAGTTCAAGCCTTGCAGCTGGCAAAAGAATCAGACATTAATTATACAGAAGCAATAAGTTAAATAGACATGAGACAAGTAGATATGTGATAAGGATGTCAATGGTTTTTAATAAGCTTATCCTGAATATCATTTCATTTCTTGTTCTAGAACTTCAGATACACAGAATAATGTAGTAATTGTTGTTTTGTAACCAGCATTAGCATTAAAGTCATCAATGCCTCGAATAATATGCATCAAACCATTTTAAATTTAATTTTTATTTATTTTTACATTTTATTTTATTTTATTGTAAGTGTGATGTCAGAGGTGTTAGTTATGTAAGATAATGAGTACGTCTTTTTTTTATCTGAGACAAAACATAAAATTTTTATTTATAGATCTATATTTTAGCATTTCTATTTTAAGTATTAGTGTTATTTACTACACTTTTGCAGTCTTTGTAACTTGTTTCTATATATTGCTCACTTTTAAAAATTATAATAAATAGTTATATTGTCTAGATAGTAGATGCATTACTTCTCACACATTGATACCCCTTCTCATGTTTTTCCCCCACTCATCTCCCCTACACCCTCCCAATCATCTTGTTCCCCCCTTCCTTTCCTATTTCAAATAAACAAACATATGCATATACAATATACCTGGTAACAAAGTCACATACAGTAACCATATGAGATTAACCAAAGGGCAACAAAATCAAGAAATCTATTAACAACAGATGCTTCCAGAAATATGGCCAGAAGGGAACACTATTACATTGTTGGTGAGAGCACAAACTTGTTTTTATCACTCTGCAAAGTATTGTGGCTATTCCTCAAAAGGCTATAGAAATAACTTCCTTATGATCCAGCAATCCTAAGCAGCGGCATTTACCTAAATGTCAGAAACAAAGGCATACTCAAGCTACCAGTAAAACCATGTTTGTTTCAGTGCTGCTTGCTATAGCTGAGATATGGTGCCAATCCAGATGCCCCTCAGTAGATGAATGGATCAAGAAGGTGTGGTATTTGTACTCAATGGAATTCTATGCTACCATCATTAAGAATCACATCACCCCATTTTTAAGGAAATGAAAGTCTTGGAAAAAAATTAAGTAAAGTATGCCAGATCCAATGGAACATAGCTTCCTATATATCTTGACAAAATAGTTTTCAAATCCAGTGCAATGTCAATATCACAGTAAACATTTCTCAAGGATAGGTGAGATTAAAATGTGTAATGTCTCTTAGAGGAAATCACAAGGATCATTTAGAAAAAGTCTATTCCTACATTCCAATAACCTTTTAAGTACTGTTTTACTGAACCATTCTGATAGGAAAAATAACAGACATTTTCAGGAAGGGAGATGGCCAAGTTCTGCATGACAAGAAGCAATTTAAAACAGAATCACAGGCTCCCAAAATACTATAGTCATTTTAATATCCCTAGTTGAAGGATTTAGGAATTTAAGTTCGTGGAGGGATATTTCATAAAAGTGTGTCTTTGAAATTAGATTGAAATTTTAAAACACTTCAAAGGATTTATTTCAAGTATACATCCACATATATGATAAAATATACATCTTTTGTTTTCTGGAACAAGGATTACTTTCTCCTTGCCCATCCATTTATTTCTCTTCCAATGACAAAATTTCTTTCTTCCTGATGGCGAATAAAATCCATTTTTATGTATTCCCCACACTTTCTTGATCCATTCATAGATTTTAGTTCTTCTGGATTGTTTGCAAATGTTGGCTATTGCCAGGCACCAGTGGTTTCACACTTGTAATCCTAGTTACTCAGGGGGCTTCTATCTGAGGATTGCTGTGCCAAGTCAGCTCAGGGAGAAAAATCAGTGAAAATCTCATTTCAAATTAAGCACCAAAAAGACAGAAGTGGAACTGTGGCTCAAGTAATAACAAAAAATCATAAGTGTCACAATTAAGAGAACAGTACCCAGGTCCTGAGTTCCACCACCCAGTATAGAGTTTACTTACTGTGTCTGGTCTCAGTATCTTTGGTTCTTGTCCTAAATGGTGATGGCAGTGGAAATTGCTTCCCTGTTCTTTCAAACTGTTGGGACTTTTCCCTTATACATAAGATACTTTGCTAAGTTTTACATACAGATTTTTTCAAAAGTTGAAAAAATATATGACACAAGTAATATACATAATGCACTGTGAGGAAAGAAGGATAAAAGAGAGCAAATACTTTCCATGTATCAAATATAGATGATCTCAAACTACATTCCATCACATTATTTTATGAATCAAAATTAAAAATAGGAGATTTTGTATGTTTCTTTGGTCAGCTCACATGTCTTATAAAGACTACTTCTAGTACATTTCTAAGAGCTGTCAATTCTTTGCCCAGATTCTACCTAATCTCTTTCCAGTTGGGAATACTGAGAGTACGGAGGCATACACCCAACATCCTAAAGTTCAGTGTGTAGCTCATTAAGAAGAATCTCTCACTGCTATACAGTATCTCCCTAAAAATAATTTGGTTTCTGTTCAAAGTTTAATGTGTCTCCTGATTGTTCAATCACAAGATTAGATTTTTAACTGATATTTACTTTTTCCCTGTTCTTTGCACAAGGCAAAATAAATTGTTCTACTTCATTTTCAAGGGCCCCTTTTGGTGAAAAGGTCTCTCCAAGCTGATTTGTATATTTACATCCAAACTTCTCAACCTTTTTTAAACAAGTGTGTTAATAATTATTTGTCTCTATTTATATTTTCCCTGTCTTCTATGTAAATATATTTATGTACAATTTCTGAATAAGTACTTTAATATTTATAAAAATGCCCTACTCATTTTAATAAAAATGTCATCTCTCAGCTGAGTCCCATAATTCTGAGTCTGTAACTTGATACCATGTTGATAAGCCTATGCCAGTATTTCTTGCTAGTTCATCTATTAGATAGGGTTTCTAGAGAGTAGGAAGTGTATTTGCTTCCTACTTATGTCTGAGGCCAGACATAAAGCTAGCATATATCTCAGTTACTCAAAGGCAAAACACTTGAGTTGCCATTGGCATCTTCCTACTCCATTCTAATAACCTTAAGAGGACACTGTTTATTGCCCCGTGATATGATTGACTTCCATAAGAATTAAAGTCACAGGTTCCCAGGCTTTGAACATTTATTGAAGAACATGTTCTCTTGGCATTTTACATGTATTATGCTTATAATTCACAGGGAAAACCAGCACAGTAGAATCTGTGAATGTACTTGATAATGCAGCACATTGGGTTTTGTAAATGATTTCTGTTGCTTCAAGATCAAATGCGGTCAGTTTTTTGGTCATGTATATCCAGGGACAGCTCTGTAAAATAATGGCATCCCAAACCCATTACCATCAATGGAAGAATGACATAGATTTAAAGGGTAAATATCCAGGTGATCATTCAGAGTGAATATTTGTAACTGATGCAGTTAAGATTGACATGAGCTTTGGCATTTTACTGAAGTCGTTTAGTAAGCTTTGAGAGTCACTGGCCAGTAATAAAATGCTCTGAAATCTATGATAAATGTTCAAATGCTTATTATATTTTGTACTGACATAACTATGTAAGATGTGTAGTTTGCAGCTGAAAAGTGCAATGTTAGGATTATGATTTAAAGAGTTATTTAACATAAAATGAAGCCTAACTTAATTTTTCATAAAGGTATCTAAAATGAATATCAATAGTTGGTTCATTGTATTTAGAAAGAAGTTAGATAAATAAATTATAGTTTTACAACATACGATTGAACTGTAATGAAATAACATTATACAATAAAATTTGGTGGTAGTGAAAATTAATGTGTTTTTACATATGCTTTTTAATCTTTCTAAAGAAAAAACCAGTGCTTCCTGAAAATTTATTGAATTTTCCTTGACTGAATAATGCACGGTAAGAGGGCTGATATCAAAGAGAATTTATGTATTATGGTAGATCAAATAAACACAAAAAATAACTTTATACTTCAAAGCCAATGTATGGTTTTGAGAATGTGGTAATAGGCTTAGAATGGATAAAAAAAAATCTCAGTCCCAATCATGATAAATCAGATAATTCATCAGAGGGCAGATTTATCTTAAGCTGGTCATTAAATAGTTTGTAAAACACCTTATTTTACAAAAAATTAAAGAGCCTCATAAATAAACTAGAAGTAACGCTAGCAAAACCAATTTTCTGAATGATGAGGGAGAGAAACTTGCCGCGGGTAATTTACAGAGCTATGTACAAAAACAAAACCGTGATTGGATTATTCTTGAAATTTCAAAGGTGAGTCTCGTCTTTGACAATTCATCTTGCAACATTCTCCCCTGAACCAAACAATTCTAGACAAGAGCAAAAGTCACAGATCAGAAATGAAGAAAATCATGTTGATTGCATACAATTCTTGGTTCAATTAAAGAACAAAACAGCAGTGTTCCTCGGTCTCATGTTACTTTTAGTTTTGTGTCATTTCAAAACTAATATAAAAAGAGGGGAAGAATGCAGCCATGAATCCAATATACATCCTACCAAAGGAAGAAGAGTGAAGGAAGGGTGAGTAAGTGAGAAATAGGTAAAACTGTTGACAGTGATGATATTGCTCACAATAGAGTGCATTCATAAACTGCTTTATTAAAGAGCAAATGACTCCTTTGCACAGCTACTTCAAGGTAATGTTTAAAAATCATTATTAAGCATAGTAATGTTTGAGATCATTTATATTTCAGTTTCTCAAAAGCATAAATAACAAAAGGATTACAGGAAATCTGATCAGGAAGGACAATTGTCAGACACCATGTATTACCTGTGAGCCATACTCCTCACAGTTCAGATAAGGCTCTTATTATCTTTGATATCTACTGGGATTCAATCAAAAATAATAAACCTGTTTCTGGGGATGATTTCTCATCCTGATCTCTGGCATAGATTGAGTTGAGGATTAAAACAAATCTGCACTATTTCTGGGAGCATTTTAGAGATGGCTTAACTCTCATCATGGTAAGTGGATTTGCTCCTGAGTAGCTGGCTAAGCAGTCAGGCAGAATGAAAGAAAGGGGAAGAGGGTGGGTTGCAGAGTAAGTAGCCTGGCATGAATCTTCCCTGCATATATTGGAGAACCTGACAAAATTAGTTTCCTTCTCTAAGCCTCGAGTTTTACCAATGTAAAACAGACAGATTAAAATGTCTTTGTAAAATGTATGTACATATAAAGTGGAATGATTTTTATCACATTTGATATATAGAATGTGCATAATATCTGGCAACTAATCCTGGGCCAGTAAGCATCAAGATTACAAGTTCAGATTTTCCAACAGCAATTTTCCCATGATAATAGATTTGTATCAGGTGACAGAGATTGTCAACACCTTTTATATTGACAAGAATTATAGGCTTAAGAGGCTTGTAAGTCACACTTAAATTTGTAAATTAAGTTATGAGTTCTTTGTAGTCAGGGACAAGGCTTGATTTGATTCCTTCATCCCTAGTGCCTAGCAAAATGTCTAGTAAAAAGAAGATGCAATAAGCACCTAATGAAAGAATCTTCTATAAAGGAAGAGAAAGAGCCAAAAAAAACACTTTCTGTCTATGAGTCCTGGCAAATGGGAATAGACCAATTTAGATAACTTTAGTAGACAAAATAAAAAGCAATTTCAAAGGACATCAAACAGCTGAGGTTGGCTTGAGCTGTGATATTCTGCCACATGTTGGAAGTAGTAAGGCAATGGTTCGGGGCAGAAGAGTTCTCTAAAGAACCACACAATGCTTTGCTATGGACTCTGACATACTATGATTCTTTTTCCTAAAAAATACTTTTTTCCATTTTGTTATCCCACATTATTTGATGTCAGTGAAATACATTTCTTTCTTAGTGAACAAAATAAATAAAAATCTATTTTAATTCTAACAATAAAACACTTTTCTCTATTCCTCCATACATTATATAAACATTAAATTACATGGGTAATTCTTGAGGGTAAGGATGGGAGGGCAAAATGGGAAAGAACAGCAAAAAAGGTGATATTGCTCAAGATACATTGTATTCATAACCTGATGAATATAACTAACCTGTTTGTAAAATGACTAATAAAGTGAAAATGAAAATATTTTCTCTGGATTCTTGTCATCATAGAACTTTTCCTTTCCATAGTCAATGGTATATTTTTACTATGAAGTATTAAAATTGTGTTCATTTTGTCTGAAAAATAAACAGTAGTTAAGCTTGCCACTCAAAGAAGGATTAGAGATGAATTATCTGATAATTGACATAATATACATTCAACAATTAATTTTTTTAACTTTACCCTAAATCTATAGTCAGATTTAGAGACTATCCTTCTGATATTTATTTCCTTGTTGGAACAGTTATCTGCTAGTGACCTAATAAATTTAATCATTTTTTTTCCTTTGCAGTTTCTTAACTCAGATTCTCTAGTCTCCTCCCAGTACTTCTTAATGAAATTACTGCACTTTTCTATTGGCTAACTTTGTGCCTTTTTATTATCATGTGATATCTAATTGTTTAACATCAGTATGAGAAATATATCCATTCTAAAATCCTGAAACTAATCATGAGACTATCCTCTTTTTTAATATTAATGAAAATTACCAATCATATTAGTTATTAATGTTGATGACAGTGTCAATACAGTTTATCTGACTCAGAAATAGACCTTTTCTCCCTCAATATTCTCTGTGATATGTTATCTGTTCTACTCAACACCAGAGGCTAGGTGACTTCCCTCTAGACTGTGCTTTGCAGAAGCCCACATACACTGATTTCTGCCTAAATCTGTGCAAAAGGACATTTTGGTAGGTCATTATGAGCCGAGAGTTTCATAAAAAGGAGGGACTTTTTATCATGGAAGGTCTCTTCATTGCCTCTTTTCTGGGTACATGCCAGATTTTGCAGCAGATCTCTGTGGTTGAGCCATATCCCATTTTCCTTTGTCTCTTTTGTTCCATTAACTTTAAAAGCAATTATTCAACCAAATGCTTATTACTTTACATTTTAAAGTAGTTTTTCCCTGAGTGAACACTCCCTAATCCAATTTACTCAGAAGAATCCTCCTTAGAATATTATTTTTGATATTTTTTTCCTAAGGAAATGGAGAAACTTAAATTGATAAATTAGCAAACTAAATTTACTAGAACATTCCAGTAGTTAGAGACTGTTTAGCCTGAAGAAGAATAGGCAAATAGGTAATATAAACTAGCTCAATCATATGAATATGAACGAGAAGGATAACAGTCAGCCTCTATTAATCTCCATGTAGGGACAAAATAAGTAAAGCAGTCAGAATGATTCAGAATAAGCAAACAGCTGCTAAGAATGAAATTACTTTAGAAGATAATGCAAGTGAATATCAGCAGGCCCAGAAAAGTGAGAAAATTATATTGCTTATGGAGGTGTGCCAAAGTCCCCCCAAATCATACGGAAGTCAGAGGAAGTTGTTAGGAAAAAAACTGTAGATCATTAAAAAAGGTGATAAAGGGGCTGGGAGTTTGGCCTAGTGGTAGAGTGCTTGCTTAGCATGCATGAAGACCCAGGTTTGATTCCTCAGTACCACATACATAGAAAAAAAGCCAGAGGTGGTTCTGTGGCTCAAGTGGTAGGAATCTAGCCTTGAGAAAGCCCAAGGATAGTGCTCAGGCCCTGAACCCAAGCCCAGCACTGCCCCCCCCCCCCAAATATGGTAAAAGTAGTACCAATCAACAAACAGCAAAGACATCATGTTGGCCCTTATTTTTAAAGATAAACATGAATACACAGTTATAAGGTTTTAAGTGAAGGTGATCACATTGATCAATTAAAAGAACATTCAATAAGTGAAATTAAACCCTGAGTTACATGGAATATACATAAAATTGTATGAATTCAGAGTAGAGTCCAGGGAAATCTGTCTTTTTACACTAATAAATTAATTGTACAGAATATGTATCGATGATGTTTGTCACTAGTCCAGTTTTATAGGTTGTGTGTTTTAGTATGACCTTTCAATATCAACATATAATGTGTGCTTATTATTTTCTTCACCTATCTCCTAATTTTCCCCTTCTACATCTCAGTGGTGACATCACAGATAATGATCATTTCATCTTTATGTCCTTTTCTTTTCTTTGGTGGGAGGGTAATGGGGCTTGAACTCAGCCTGGGGGCTGTCCCTGAGCTCTTCAGCTGAAGGCTACAGCACTAACCTTGAGCCAAGCCCCACTTCCGGTTTTCTAGAGATTAATTGGAGATAAGAGTCTCAGGTCCTTTTGTGCCTGGGCTGGCTTTGAACCTTGATCCTCAGATTTCAGCCTCCTGAATAGCTAGGACTGGTGTGAGCCACCATGCCTGGTTTTTATGTCATTTTCTTAAGGTTAAGATTTAACATATGAAATTAAAGCTCTATTAATCTTTCTGAGTCTGACTCAGTATAATACTATTAATCACCCTGTATTATATCCATTTTCCAATAAATTACATGTATTTAATCTTATTTAGGACTGCAGTGATCTATTGGCCAGCTATACTTCAGAATCTTTGTTTGTCATAAGACATGTAGTCTAATTCTATAACTTAGATATTGTGAATATTATCAAATTAACATGAATGTTCACAAATGACTACCATAAGGTGAACAATTTTTCTCCCAGAACAACTCCAAAAGTAGAACTCTTAGTAGTTCTTAGTAGTTGTATATTTACATATTAAAGAATCTCCACACATGTTTCCATAATGAGTTGTAGTGAGGATATTAATTTATACTCCCACCCATGAATTATGAGGAATTAGTTACCCAACAAACACCATCTCAAGTATTTGTTGTCTATTTTCTTGATTTGGCTGGAGTAAGAAGAAAATGTATTATTTTTTATTTCCATTTCATTTATGGTTAAATATATTGCTTGCATTTTCATATATCTATTGATTACTTATATTTCCTCTATAGAGAATCATCAATTCAAATTATTTGCCCATGTATTTTCAGATTATGCTTTGGGTTTGTTTTTTTTTGGTAGGCATTTGCATATTTTACCCGTTCATGTTTTGTCAATATTAAGCTATTGTCAGAGGTTGAACTAAAAAAGACTATCTCCAGTTCTGTAGATTTTCTTTTTATGCTCATAAATATGTACTTTGGTATGCACAAACATTTTAATTGGTTGCATTCTCAGATTTCAAACATTGACTTTATATTCTGACATTCTGGTATCCATGTTTTTCCCTGTTTTCCTCTTGTTGGTTCAAAGTTTCAAATTTTTTATGGAAATAGGTGTTTCATTTTGAACTATATTTTTGTAAAATATTAAAGATAAAAATCTATTTTCAGTCCTTCAGATGCACATTTTCAGTTTTTCCAGTACTGTTTATGAAGTGCTTGTCTTTTGTCCAATGTATAGCTTTGCCAACTGCTTAAAGAATGAAATGACTGTACTTACAAGTACAGCTATATAGCTGCAGTTCTCTGTTTTCAGTATTTTCTATTCTTTTATGCAAACCTACATGTCTCCATCATGCTATGGCTCTGTAATATAATTTGAAGTCTGTATTCTGATATCACTGGTATTACTCTTTTTGCTAATCATTGCTTTGGCTACATGGGGTCTTGAATAGTTCCATACAACTTATAGAATCATTTTTTCTGCAATTAAAAATAGATTTCCTTGAATTAATAGGTCCCTTTTTGCTTATTACCATTTTCACAGCATATTAATTGTGCCAACTCATGATTATAGAAGGCCTTTCTGTATTTTAGTGTCTTTTTCATTTTTCAAAATTCTACCATAGATATCTATTGCTCACATAAGTAAATTTTTTCTTAGATATTGTTGAGTCCTATGAATGAGATTATTTTCACAATTCTAGCATTGTTACTATTGTTATAGTCTTTTGGAAAAAAGTTATCACATCGCTTTTTCATATTTGTATTTCTGTGCTATGATTTGAATATGTGCTATGTTGGAGTCTGGTAATATTACTATTCAGAAGCAACTTGGAATATTATACTGATATCAAGAATTAAAAATATAATTGAAATAAACACAAATGAGAACTTTATGTATACCCCAATATAGGAATAGAAGCCAAAATGGTTCTTATACAGTAAGCAAAATAATTTCAAAATCGTAAACATAGTTTTTAAAATTAGGTACTAAGAAGTCATTTAAGGGAAAATACGAAAGACAGCAGAGGTTGCTAAAGTACATGGTTTAAAGGTCTAACATATTCTAGTATATTCATGAGCATGGTCTAATTTTATGATTTAAAGATTATTCCATATCCAATAACCACAAAAGCAGGGGAAACATTTAGATGTAATGTATTTCTAAAGTGGTTAATGCCTTGAACAACAACTCACTCACATTCTCCGCTGATAATTTGCCTAGTCACCCATTTAAAAATAAAATCATTTTAAACTGTTTCTTATAAGAGCTACTTCAATAGATTGTTCATAATTTCAGTTTAGTCTTAATAAACAGAAACATTTGGTGTTTAATTATAATTTTATATGCATTGGGCAACTTTTCAAAGCTCCATTCATTATCGTCTTCATTTTGGTTTCCCGTAATAAGTATTGCAGATGGGTTCAGCGTTTTTATAAATTTGTTTTTTTTTTCTCTCACAAACTGAACCTGAGAAACTCAGTATCAGGAAATCCAAAAAGTAATTCTGGACACTAGTTCTTCCTAGTTCCTAGATGGAGATGTTTTCTTTTTGTCATACTATGAAAAAATAAATATGTTCTGTGAGTCCATTATAGTAAAATAGTAATTCTACTCATGAAGTCTTCAGATCATCTAATAATCATCCATAGTATGCTCCTAATATTCTAGTATGGGATACTGGGGCATTATATTTTGTTATATGAATTGTAAGTTCAAACATATAAACTACAGGACACATATATCCACTCAGTATTCACAAGAAGTAGGAATTATCTCATTTTCCATGTAAGTAGAGAAACAAATCTTAGAATAGAAAGTTCTTTCAGAATTTTAATTTGCATTTTCCATCAGTTGTGTTATTTATTTATGTATTTATTTGTTTATGTTATGCTTGCTGGGAAATGTCAGAATTTGGACCCCATTCTTTGAACTCTTTTAAGAAAAAAAGATTGTTTATCATATAATTAAATTACATGCAAGCCAGGCACTCATGGCTAAGGTCTGTAATACCAGTACTCAGGAGGCCAAGACTGCATAAGAATACATAATCATGACAATGTATTTTTAGCTCTGGAAGAAGCATCACACGGACTTAACTCCAATAAATTACAACAGTAAAGCCAGAAGTAGAACTGTGGCTCAAATGGTAGAAAACTAACACTGAGCAA
The DNA here is from genome assembly GCF_031878675.1 of Megascapheus bottae. Lineage (NCBI taxonomy): Eukaryota > Metazoa > Chordata > Mammalia > Rodentia > Geomyidae > Megascapheus > Megascapheus bottae. Next base: position 16,961,313 of record NC_143519.1, read on the forward strand.
AAGAAGCTCAGAGATTCCAGGCTCTAAGTTCAAGCCTCAGGTTTGGAAAAATGAATTACATGCACAACTGGTGTGTCCTGATTTTCATTCTGATTTTCCTCCATGTCTCTTTCTTTACTTCAAGATTCATTAGTATGTTTTTCCAAATGGGTGGAAGTGCAATTAAAACAACATAAATTATATGTGTATGGATCCTCAAAAGCTCAATGAAGATTCAAATAAATAACTTAAAATAAATGATTCAAAATAAATGACTTCTCCTTTAAGCTGTCTGTCTCAGTTAGTTATGTGTCACAGAGATTTGAAAAAGATTCCAACAAAAACATTGAGTTCTTCATCCACCCATCCTTTCTTTATACAGATCCACAGGAAGCATTTTTTTAAACTTAATTTCACAAAATGTTATTTTCTCCTAGAGAAGAACTTTCTTATGTGCTTCCATTTGCTATGTCAATTCAAAGGGAAAAATTACAGTTCGTTTTGTTTTGTTTTTTGCCAGTCTTGAGGCTTGAACTCAAGACAGGGCCTCAGCACTGTCCTTGGGCTTTCTCAAGGTTAGAGCTTAAGTAGCAGCACCACTTCTGGCTTTTTCTATCTATGTGGTACTGAAGAATCTTACCCAGGTCTTCATGCCTTACAGGCAAGCACGCTAGCACTAGGCGAAACTCTGGCCCCTAAATCATAGTCTAAAAAAAAATATATTTTCTTTAGAATGTGTGATTTTTAATCATAGTATGCATACTTATTTTAGGAAAGATTTGTGGCAGTAATATAATTGTCTCTGTTGAGTCAACCCTTCCTGCTAAGAAATACAGTAGTCAAGACAGTATACAAATACATTGCAGGAGGCTAAGACTGCATAGTAATACATATTCATTACAATGTATTTGTTTTCCTAATGACACCCAATTGTAGAAAACTAATATTACTTTATTAATTCTGCATGATATGTTAAACCTGTAACTTCAGCACTTGAGATGCTGAGACAGGAAAATCTCAAGTCTGAGCTAAGTCTGCGATTAAAAAGTAAGAAATTGAATCAATAAAACAAATAAAATAAGATCACTGTTTAAGAAGATGAAATAAAGTGGGATAGTGAAACAATACGAGATTAACCAAAGGGCACCACAAGAGAAGAGAGAAAAACATAATACATGAAGAGTAACAGTCACTTATAATTAAGCTATTGTTTCCATGTCCTGGAGGTCCATTACTTTGGCCATATCCTATATGGCCTTATGTGTCTAGGGTCTGAGCTATTGTGATCTTCTGCTAGGGGAGTTCTAGTTGTGTACTAATTATTACAGATGAGGGAAACCATTGTTTGTTACCTGGTATATTATATAGATGTTTACTTGTTTATTTGAAATAGGAGGAGAAAAATGATGGGAGGGGATGGGGGGAGGAAAATGGGGACAAAAACATGAGAAAGGGTATCAATGTTTGTGAAGTAATGCACCATCTATCTGGTGAATATAATGTAACCCTTCTATTAATTACAATAAAAAAGAAAATAGAAGATGGAATAAGCAAATTTAACAAAATTCTTTGTCTGACAAAGACTTCTATAAACAGATACAATGACGATATATTAAGAGAAAATAGAAAATTTTACTACATTAGAATCTACAAATTTTGGAAGATTAGCATAGGATTGTAAAATGTATATAAATATCATCTTCATTTTCTGAGAAAAAAATAGTAAAAATCATAGAAAGTTAGCTATCAACAAAAAAGATGCACAATATATGTATATAAAGTAATGTAAACTAGAAGCTAATACCGAATAAGTTTAATAACAAATTAATAAAAGCAGGTGATAGTGCTAAGCCATTAAATTTTATATTACATATTAGTAGATTAATTTTTTCATTGCTGTAAATTTTAAAGTCCTGTAGGTTCTGTTATATTGCTTTACACTTAAATTAATTTCCCAAATAAGCAGTGCATGTCATTGTAGTACTGTACTGCTTCCATTTTCTAAAAATGGATTTCTAAATACTTGGGAAAATTCACATTACCTAAAACAGAAAAGTACCTATTTAATTGTACATATTAAGCTTCTATCCAGCTGAACTTTTACAGACAAATTTGGCTTAGCCATAGGAAGAAAAATGTTAAGCCATTTCTACTTGATTATTTCATAATGAACTTTTACTCTATTGGTTAGACAATTAATTAGAAAACAATGGCGTATAATAGCATCCATAATATCTGCTCATTTTATGAGTTAATTAGTCAGAAAGAATGGTATATTATCAAGAAGGTACAATATAATTAAATGTGCTCCTACCTCATCATTTTTTCCAATGTTCTAACTATGATCTATAACATATTATGCTATTTTTCTATGTACAGGTAGTATTTACATTAATGCACTATGATTTATAATTTTTTTCTTCATTTCCCTTTATTCAGTGGAGTTTAGAAATGATAAAAAGAATATTTCCAACAGGTACATGTTAATATCTTTGCACAAGTACTTGTTCCTGGCCATCAATGTTTACTTCAGTAGTTCAGAAATAGTAAATAGAAGCTTTTCCCCAGGTTCTTCTGAATTCATAGCACAAATTCTCCTTCCTTGTATCTGGCCTTCAATACTTCAAGTCTAGTTTGTGCCTAGGGAATGGATGAGTCATTATGAAATTTATATTTCAGATGTTCTAAGCTAAATTTCTGTTTAATAGAATAAAATTAAATTAACAAAATAGATCTCATGATGCTTCACTAAATTCTCAACATAGTTTATCCATAAAGATTCAATAAACAATTAGTTACTATCAAAATCTTTGCAGCTTATACAATTCTAATTCCCAGTTTGGATGTCAATTACTGCTCTTGTTCTCACTTTGTCTTTGAAGGTTAACTTCAAAGGTTAGCTATGTTGATTATTCTCTCCAGATATTTCTATTATTGAAATGAGGAGAACTGTTTCTTTGGTAGAAGCAGGAAGCATCTCTGGTTTCCATAAACGGCTGCCAATCAAAGATTCTTTTTTGTTCAAAGAAGCTGGTATTCATCTCATTAATAACCTATCAGAGAGATTTTTATTAAATTAAATTTTTGTCATTCTTCTCAAGGATCTTAGCCAAGGAAATCAGTGAGATAGTTGATGGTCTCTTGTTTCATAATACTAAGGATATTTTATTCTGTAAACATGTCTAGCTCCTCACCCTCTTTGCTATTGGCCATCACTGAATACAAATTTCAAAAAACAGAATATCTGGAAAATACAAGCAAGCAAATTTATTATAATCTAAACTTTTTGTAATTCTCTAAACATGAACCCAAGTCCAAATGTTCTAAACCTGTATCCTACAATATTTTGGCCTTACCAAGTCAGAATTTGAGATGCTCTTGATTTCATAAAATGTCTCCTGCAAGTTTAAATAGCAGATATGTCTGGATTATCTTTACCTCTAGCTGTGCTGTCTGACACTGGAAATCATTCAACAGACACTAGCAATACCCCCCCTTATATTGAGAAAAGCAAAACCATTAGTGAGGTAGAACAATTTCTTCATCAATCTGAAGACAAAATCGAAATTTTAAAATTGAAACTTTCCTAAAAATGAGAGTTTAAATTTGAAGATTCCATTTATCTTGACAAAGAAGTGTGTTTAAACAAATGATTGCATTACAGCTTGCAGTCTATAAACTTTTCTCAACTTTAGTAAACTGAAATTTTGTGTTCTCCTCTGGACAATCGGTAATCATAAAGGGACTTGTGAGGGACACATACACCTCTGAACTTGAATTTCTCTGCTGACATCCATAGAATTGGATTGGCAAGTAATTGACCACACTTTATCTAATAAGTCAAGAAGACAAACAACCATGAAGTAAATGAGTTGTCAGCCCCACATGCTATCTATGTCAAAATTTGGACAGCAGAATAAAGAATAGTACAACACAGAGAATGAGAATAAAAACTACAGGTTCAGTCACACATGCCCCTATCTTCATTTTGAATAAGTGTGCAGATCAAATTTCCTGGATTAGAAGGAAGATGAAGCATTTTGAATATATAAGCATTGAAAGTAAGTAATTCTCACATCAAAAATTTCTACATGAGGTAATGCATCTCATAGTTAACTTTATCTAATTTGTTCATAATGCACATTCACTTTGAACCAGCATGTTCTACACACAAACATCTAAAACAATTTAAAATAATATATCACAATGTATGTGCCTGACATACAAAACAGAAAGTGGAACAAAGTTGCTAAATAAAGTACAAAATGCAATACAGGTCTCTGTGAATATGTATAGAAGTCATGGTAATGAAAAATAGACATTTATAGCTACTGTTAATTGGGATATTAAGAACTTCAGTCTAAGTCTGTATTTGTCTGTTTATTATTGGTAATACCAGAAGGAAAGCAAGCAAACTGTATTTCATTTTTCCTATTATTTACTTTTAAAATGTGTGTCTAGAGATAAAGCATTTAACTAAGATCTAGAGTATGCCAATTATTTTTAGAATCACATTTAGTTTGTAGTTGATAATTGCTCTCAAATAGAGGCCTTCTTTCTATACGGTCCTGTGAATGTGTATTCAGATTGATTCAAAATAAGGTTAAAAATATAATGAATACTCCAAAATAGTCGAAGTAGAGAATGTGGTTAGCATTCTAGCAAAATCTATCTATATGGCCAAATCATACTACAATAAACCATAAATCAGTTTAAATATAGCTGTTGTATTCATGGCTGATTATGTAGTATTTGAAGATCTCAGCAGGTTTATGGTTACTCATTCACTTCATTTAACTAAATTTGTCTTAAGAAACATATTATTTACTATATAGTGAAATCACATGTATGTATCATTGGTGAAAGCAACATCTCATTGTTTTGACCCAGAAGGCTATGGTAAGTCATTTGACTAAACCTATATGAAGCACAATACTCACTCACCATATGTACATATTAGAAAAGAATGTCTAAAAATAGCAGCCAAAGAATTTCGGAATCACACACACACACACACACACACACACACACACTTACACATTTTGTGTAACAAAGATTGTGCTTCCAAAATAACTAGAAAGATAACAACAGCAGAAATATGAAAATTGTGCATTTTCTGAAAGAGACTACAGAAAGAAATGAACAGATGATTATTTTCTGTGGCTACCTTAAAATATATGGTGATTCTAGTTCATTTAATCAATATTGTAAATAATAAAGGCTTCCAGAATTAATTGCTTAAAGATAACGCTAACTGAAACAGGAAAGCAATATAAATCTGCCAACATAAGACTAATATGTTGTGTCTTCACAGTAAAAATCAAATGATGATCCAACAACTGCAAGACATGCTGTCATATGGAGATAGTTTTATAAAAAATCCATAAACAATATTATAGTAACCAGTTGCTGTAGCAACCATAATGTCCAATAAATAAATGAGAATTTCAAAGGCAAATTAAACAAAGCTCTCATAAATATTATATTCACATAGATTTTGAAAGATCTTCCTGAAACATGAATGTCTACACTCTTCCTCTCAAAGTATTTAAAAGCTTAAATCCACCTACTAGAAACAGAAAATAAAAGCTGTTTGTTATTTCTAAGACTGAGAACTTCCATTCAAACACTAAAAGGAGAGGAGACCTGAATGTTACCCAATATTATGAACTGAAAGTTTAAATGTTAGTACTGTCATTTACATATGGAATTTTCAAACTCAGATCTATTTACAATCCACTAAACAAATGTGAATTGTACTCTGCTAAGTTAACTAAAGAAGTAACAGAGGACACATACATGTGATCTCAAAGATGTAACACATAGAGGTGGCGTATACAGGGTGGAACCTGTGGCTGGGAATAAAAAAGAAAATAGTAAAGAATTAATCAAAGTTTACAAAGCATCTGCTGGCTAGTTGAAACACCTTTTGAAATCCTTGGCACAGAATGGTGATCATAGTCAAGTTAACAACAATGCATTGGATGTTTCAAAAGGATATTATTTCAAATATTCTACTACAAAAAAACCAATTCACTTAGTGTAATCATTCTACATTTCACCCATGTCAAAATATCATATTTTAAACATTTCTTAAAATGTCATTCTTTACTTCCAATTCTCCATTTTTTCTTTTTATATCACTTCATGTTTATTATTATTGTACACATCCTTTTTGTTTAAATTACAGTATTTTCATTAATATTTATATAATATCCTATTCAATTCATTATTGTATGAATTTTATGTTGAGATTCTTATAAAATAATAGAAAGATATTTTTCTGATGCTTTTGTGGTAAATGGCATATGATAACTATTCTTTCAGAATAGTTGCAAATTTTGCCTCTATTCATTTTGGCAGAACATGTCATTTCAGTGTAAAATTAGAATTGTGTAAAAAATATAAACAAAATTAATAAATGAAGCCTGTGTGGTGCTTATACCTTATTATTACTGCATTTCACATTTCTGGTACAGGAAAACCATAATCTTAGAACTCTAATTAGCACAATACCAATAGTCTAACAAGGAGTATATCTAGCATAACAACTGTGGTTTATATACTACTCCATGTCACTGCATTTAAAGGCAATTCCATGCTGATTCCAAAATCATATTTCACAGCTACCCTTGTCAGGTTGCCTCATGGATTGAACTGGCAATTGCTTGTTTTCCTTTATTTATAATAAAATGACCTTGCCATTTCTCAAGGTCAGATGAGTGTGAGAATGAAAGTCATGGCTTGACCACCATCTTCTTTATGCTTTTGGCACAACTGCATTTCCATTAAAAATTTGTGATTCTCATTTCTTTCTTTCCTGCTGATTTCCACTTTACCTTGTCCGGCCACCCGTGTGCCTATTTTGATGATTGCTTAACAGGTATAGAAGCCATTTTAGTGCAACTAGTTTAACAAAGAGAAGAGATTTTTGCCAATAACTTTTATAAACACAGCATCTGCATATGCACAGAACTAACTATGTAGCATGGAGTTAAATTACTGAAGACAGAATTTTTGTTCCATTCTTTCCATATAACTTGACTAAGTTTCTACAGTTCTTGGTGTCTCATAACCATCATGTAACTAGCAAAGCAGTAAAATGTAAATAGATAAATATTAAACAACAGGGTTTTTCTTATTGAGATATTGTAAGTATCAAATCCTGCAAGGTACCTAAAACAGAAGCTACAATTAAATCACAATTCTGACCAACAAATGACATTACTGATTTTCAAATTATAGTATTACTAGTTTAGTTACCACAGATATATTGGTAATATATTTTAACAATAGTGACATCCTTATTGTTTTGAAACATGTGAATCAATTTCACGTGTTAAGACTAATGTGTGAAAACTACATGGACTTTTCTGCCGGGGCTGGCTTTGAACTGTGATCCACAGAACACAATTTCCTGAGTAGCTAGGATTGCGGAGGTGAGCCACTAATTCCAAACTTAAATATACTTTGAATGGAAAAGTTTAATTTGTTTAATATGTAATATTACCCAGTGTAGAATGCATGTGAAAAAGTTGTGGTGAAATGATTAGTCCTTCATGAAAAATGATTTGATTAGGAAACCCAATGAATAGTAACATAAAATGTAATACAGAAATTACTAAACCAATCCAGTTTAGTGAGAAGAGCCGAGAAACATTTCCACTGTCAAGGCAGGCATGTGACCATTTGAACCAAGGACAAGCAGGGCCACGATTACATCAGTACATTTTATGAAAGGCTTTATAGACCCTATCTGTTTATTCCAAAGCTGTATGAAAGTAAAATATTTTCTGTAAAATATATGAATGTTAGAAGCAGCATAGTTTATGGTAAAAAATTAATAACACTTGTTAAAACATGATAAGGCAGACTTTAGGACTATTGCCAAAAAAAAAAAAAGCAGAGAGAATGGAACAAGGCAATTTTATAGTTAGGAAGAGCAACTGAACACAACTGTAAGAACAATTCAGACAGGTGGGTATTACAACCACAGAAGAGACTAGGTGGCCAGTAGATACAGAATAACTGAGAAATTAGAAAAAGAAAAGAAAAAAGGAGATTTCCCTGGCGAAACCAGTCCAATCGACTCTTGCTGGGGACATGTCCAAGTGATCAGAAATCACCTGGGAGTCTGCGTGTGTGTGTGTGTGTGTGTGTGTGTGTGTGTGTGTGTGTGTGTGTGTGTGTGTGTATGGTGGGGACCTTGAATGTTTTTAGCCAGGAGTTCATATGGATGAAAAAAAGGAGTGTACATTCTTTCTCAACTAACCAAGTCTTTGCAGAAACTATATCATTCAGGTGAAAAGAGGGCACAGTGAGGCCTAGAAAAAGTTTTATGAAACTGACTAAAGTTTTATGAAGCAAAGAGTATTTGTCAGTAAATAGATGATCCAAATTTCATGCATATCCGAGGAGAATTATTGCAATCCAGTGATAACGTGTGATGAGAAGAATCCTATAAAGGGCACAACCTCGCCTACTTTACAGAAAATGATGGATCTGATCACGACTAGCCAGGAATGACTTCAGTTACCTAGAAACTACAGGAAGAAAATGTCTTCCCAGCAAATAAGAAGTAATAATACAATTCTTACAGAGTTCTCCCTGTTTCAGGTCCTTTTGTGCCTCAATCCTGCCATCTTCTGGTAACACATATAAAAAAGATTAGATGGCAAAATAAAATACCTACGTATTTTAGGAAGACCTTAAAATTAAGATTCGAATGGAAGAAAGACAGCCTCTTCAACAAATGTTGCTGGCAGAACTGGTTAAGCACCTGCAGAAAACTAAAGTTGGATCAAAGACCTCAAAGTAAAAGTCAAAACACTGAAAACTTTACAAGAAGGAACTGGAGATACTCTAGGTCTCCTTGGCACAGGTCGAAACTTTCTTAATAAGGACCAAGATACACAATCAGAGAAAGGCTAGATTAAGTGGGACTGCATTAAAATGCAGAGCTTCTGTATGGCAAAGGACATAGCTACCAAGCTAAAGAGAAAGTCCACCAAGTGGGAAAAGATCTTCACCAAACATACAACAGACAAAGGCCTCATATCTAAAATATATCAACAGCTCAAAAAACTGAATCACCCTAAAACTAATCTCCAAAGAAACAACCATCCCATTAAAAGATAGGACAAAGACTTAAAGAGAGAATTCTCTGAAGAAAAATAAGAATGGCCTATAGACACATGAAGAAATGCTCAACATCTCTTATCATAAAAGAAATTTAAATTAAAACATCTCTAAGATTCCACCTCACTCCAGTTAGAATGGCCAGGATCAAGAAATCTAATAACAACAGATGCTGGAGGGGATGTGGCCAGGAGGGATTACTACTACACTGTTGGTGGGAGTGCAAACTTGTCCAACAACTATGGAAAGCAGTATGGAAGTTCCTCAAAAGACTAAATATAGAACTCCCCTATGACCCAGCAATTCCACTACTTAGCATTTACCCAATAGTCCAGAAACAAGGGCATACTAAATCCACTAGCACAACGATGTTCTTTGCAGCACTATTCACCATAGCAAAGATATGGAACCAACTGAGGTGTCCCTCAGTTGATGAGTGGATGAACAAGATGTGGTATTTGTACACAATGTAATTCTATGCTGCTGTCAGAAAGAATGACATTGCCCCATTTGTGAGGAAATGGAAAGACTTAGAAAAAAATCATATTAAGTCATGTAAGACAGACTCATAGGCTCAATAGTTTCTGTTATCTGACATAATCAGTAAAAACCTGGGCTCTCCTAGCAGAGATTCACAATATAACAAAATCTAGATAAAAAGGCCACATATTATGATGTTAAATATAAGGACCCCCAGGATAAAGAAACAAAAGCCATATAATGAGTGATTGTTGTCCTTAGCACACTATATTATCTCTCATCTCTTTTACTGTCCCTTGGTGATCTCATATTGTTATAATATTTCACCTTGTTATCTGATATATTTTATATATGCTTAATTGGTTATTTGAAATAGGAGAGGGTAGGGGGAAATCAAGTTGTGCGGGGGGGCAGAGGGGATGGAAATGGGGACCATGACATGAGGAAGGGTATCAATATTTGTGAAGTAATGTACCTTCTATCTGGTGAATATAATGTAACCCTTCTATTAATTACAATAAAAATATATGAAAAATATTCAGACTATAATAATGCAGTGGTTTATACTTTCCCAAAAGGTTAATGTTTTCTGAAAATATTTTCTTCTTTGTATAAATATTCTTGAAAAAGGAAATTAAAAAATCTGAGTAGCTGTTTTTAAGTACCCTTTTTCTATTGAGGATTTGATTTTTAATGGAAGATTTTTTTTTCACAGATCTCCAATGCTTCAAGGCATTTTAATGAGACTTCAAGCAATGGAACCAAATTTGATCTCTTCTTAGTCCATCTCTGTAAATTTGGACAAGGAAACTTAGCTGCAGAGAAGTCATCTAAGGAGCTACTCTTTCATTACTGCTCCACAGGATCATATAGGACTCTGGATCTAAGTCTGTGCTGAGAGAAATTATAGGGAGGCTTTAATTATGGTTTTCAAAACAAGTACTATAATTATCATTTTGGAAATTTAAGAAAACTTTTTCTTCACATTTACGAGAAGAAATCTTACATGCATAAAAACTCCTTCTTTTTCTTTTTCAGAAAATTACATACTCGGAAACATAGTTAGTACAATACTGATTAAAGTCAAAGTCTCTCATTTTACCCAAAGAATGCTTTAGAACAAAGAAAATATTTTTTATAATACATAAACATTTATTTACACGTTACATACCAATACCAAAGGGAATTGCTGTATCAGAGACAAATACAGTCATGTGAAGGAATTTTAGGAATTTTCACATATGCCTAAACCTGTCACAAAGATCTCTGTATAGCAGTACAAGCATAGAAGAATGTTTAAAACTTTCCCTAGGGCAATAAAGAAAATACTTTTAACAAGCAAATATTTAAAATAAATTGAATGAAATAAAAATTTCTTGGGCATAAATACTTATTTTCTCAATAATTTGTATAAAATAAATTATAATAATTAGACCTCCATAAATTAAAAAAAATAGCCAGGTACTGGGGATTTTTATTTGTAAATCCTGTCTATTCAGGAGGCTGAGGTCTGAGGTTCATGTTTCAAAGCCAGCCCAGACAGGAAAGTCCATGATACTTTTCTTTAATTAACCACAACAAAACCAGAAGTGACACTGTGATTCAAGTGGCAGAATTCTAGCCTTGAGCTGAAGAGTTCAGGGACAGAGCCCAGGTCCAGTGTTCAAGCCCTATGACTGACAAAAAAATTAAGTAAGGAGTTTATTTGGGAGTTCCAGGAAGCCAGCTTCTACACTCTGGAGCTTTAATAATAATAATAATAATAGCAATAAATAATAAAATAAAATTTGTGTGGTAATCATATAGCTCAATGTTAGAGAACTTGACTAAGCATGCCTAAGCCCTTGCATTCAAATTTCAGCTCTCTATAAAAAAACCATAAACAGACAAGATCGGGCACGTTCAGGGTGGTATGGCTGTGGACTTACTTAGAAAAAATCATATTAAATGAAGTAAGCCAGACTCAAAGGAACTTAGGCTCAATGGTTTCCCTCATTTGTCATAATCAGTAGAAACCTTGGGCTCTTCTAGCAGAGATTTGCAATAGAGCAAAACCTTGATACAAAAGGCCATATAGTATGACGCTAAATGAAAGGATCTCTAGGATATAGAAACATAAGTTCTTAAGGTACTATGTTATCTCTCATCTCCTTTGCTGTCCCTTGGGTATCTCATATTGTTACAGTATCTCACTTTGTTATCTGATATATCGGATATATTTGTATTTGGTTATTTGAAATTGGATAGGGAAGGGGGGGAAACAAGATGAGGGGTGGGGGTGGGAGGAGGGAAGTGGGGACCAAGACATGTGAAAGGGTATCAATGTATGGGAATTAATGCACCATCTGTCTGGCAAATATCATGTAACCCTTCTATTAATTACAATAAAAATATATGGAAAAAACATAAACAAACAACAAAGACTCAGGCACTTTTACAGAATGCGGAAAGTGAGACACTTTTCTTTGCTAGCTACTTTATTCAAGAAATGTGTTCCAGGGATGAGGAAAAGTAAGAGAAGAAATGGAAAGCCAAAATGTAGGAGGATTATAGAGCTGAGATGTTCATTGCTGACGTAACTGATGGGAAAATTTGTTAGAAATGCTTTTCAAAAATCCATGAAACTATCAAAAACATTGTGACTAGGAAGTCATGAGTTTTCTAACCTACATATAAAAATTAAAACTTTGTATGTTTGTGCATTTTTGTTTGATTTTTGTCAGTTATGGGGCTTGAACTCATAGCCTAGATTCTGTCCCTGAATTCTTTAGTCCAATGCTAACATTCTAACTCTTTGAGTCACAGTACAACTTCCAGTTTTCGGTGGTTTATTAAAGACAGAAGTTTTATAGACCTTCCTGTCTAGGCTGGCTTTAAACCACTGCTCAGATATCAGCTTCCCCAGTAGTTGGATTACAGGCCTAAGCCACTATCTCCCCGCCAGTGAAATTCAGAACACAATGTCATTTAGAAATACCTGAATGTAGTCATTATGGTGAGGGATTTGGTGTTTCAAAGGAGATCCACTGTGTGAAATTTTTGCTTAAGAGGCAAAATTATGACATATTTATTTAATAAATAAATTTGAATGTCAGTGATAAAAGTTTATTTTCTAAATTTTAATGAACAGATTACCTTCAAAAGTTAGATATGATTCATGAATAATTTGTTGGTAACACATTGGATAAATCAATTGATGCAAATATCGTCACATTATCATAGCTAAGTGAATTAGGTTTAAGATAGTGGGTTGTGATTCATATACGTTTTTTCATGTAAGTGATAATTTTACCAAAAAGAAGTATCATAAGACATTTGTATGTATGCTTGGAGCAATGCATTGCCTAGATTCTCTAGCTCATTGTCTATTATAAACCATCAGGCAAAGAACACCCCAGGTGGCAAGAAAAATAAGCAAATTTTTTATTAAATTTATCCCCTAATTAAATTGCAAACCATGTGCATTTTCCTTTCAGTATGCTAATGAAATTAGGATTCTGAACAATCACTGCAAAAAGCAAATAAAATCCAAGTGAGAGTTCTGTAAATAGTTTACTTGAGCAATGATGCCAGCTTCCCAGCTCCACTGCCATTTTCATCACTATCTATTCTCACTTCCTAAAGTCTCCAGACACTGCAGCTGATATGTAACATCAATCTCTCATCGTTTGGTCTTATTCGAACAAGACTTTCAGCTCTTGATTTTCAATTGCTTTCTAAAATTACTTATTCATACAAAATAAAGATTTTTCTCAAGTATTTAAAATCTGAATGAAAATATTGCTTCATGGGTTGTGAATGTGGTTTAAGTGATACAATGCCTACTCAGTGACTTCAGGGCCCTGAGTTCAAAGCACAATGCTTTCAGGGCAAGGTAAGCAAGGCAGAAAGGCAGGAAAGAGGAAGCAAGAAAGAAAGGAAGGAAGGAAGGAAGGAAGGAAGGAAGGAAGGAAGGAAGGAAGGAAGGAGAAATATAGAAATCCATTTCATATATAATTTTGTGATGAAATCAGGACAAATTGAAAGAAAAATAATACAATTCTTAATGTTGGAAAAATATGAAGAAGGTAATCATAATTTAAATCAGAGCAGAACTCTGGAGAGCATATCTATAAAATATCATACCATCCATAAGGCCTTCTAACAATACCCAACTATTTGTTCAGTTTCTCAAAGGTCTAGTAGTGTCAGAAAAGGAAAAGGAAAATGAGAAGTTCAGTTTAAGCCAGGACTTTGAATAAGAGCTCTTGATTGGTTTAGGTACATCTAATAATTTGGTTATTACCCTAGGATTAACAGAACAGGGAAAGGAATTTGAGAACTTCACCAAATCCCAGCTAACATATTACTGGTACTCACCATTGGAAAGGCATGGGCAAGTTGATTTAGAGTGAGACACTTTTATTTTAACTTTGAAAAGATACGTTAGAAAAAGTGAAATCAGTATAATGGAGTTCACAAGATAGCAAAATCTTGTTAATGTAGACAGACATGACCTGTGGTATAAGCATTTAGGATAGACGGAAGGCAAATAGCTTGGCCTATTCAATACCATCCTTACAAAGTATATGCATGATTATATTAAACAGAATTTTTTTAAAAATATGAAGTTGAAAAGTCCTTAAATAATATTGGAATACAACATTATGTGAAATTATATTGCTTTTGAAAATAATAGTAAAGCTTTTGTCTACCTACTGAGCAAATTGTTTCTTTGGAGATGATCCTGTTGTCAGAAAAAAAATTGAGACCACAAAGGATCAAAGAAAGGGGTGCGAGAACTAGGGAGAAATCAAGTATATAATTACTGACAAATTCTGATACAGTACAGATTCTAGCCAGCTTTACCCCTAGGGGAAAATAAAATTAATAGGAAGACAAAGAACCAGGGGTCTACAGAGACCTAGTTGTTGGCACAATTCATCTCCTTAAGCTGTTAAAATTAGCAGTTTTGCTTCTGACTGCTGTTTCTTCCTGACCAGTGGAAAAAGGATCTCTTCTTTCCAGACCCTCTTTCAAAAGGCTAACTTGATTATGTCCAGACTAACAAGGATAATTTATATTTCATTATATTGAAGTCAATTCATTAAAGACTTTTATTGAATTTGCAAAATCCCTTTATCTTTGCCATATCATAAAACATAATCACAACAATGCTATTCTCTCACTTTCGCCATATTCTGTTGGTAAGAAGTAAATTACAAAGCCTATTCAGAAGGATTATTGGAAACATTTCAGAATTTTGCCTATCCTCTGATGGTTATTGCATTCAAATTATTGATTAAAAAACTAAAATTATTTAAAGTACCATGTTTTGTTTATATAGATATATTTAAGTTGACTTTTGACATGTTTTATTATATATGAAATGGGTACTTCAGTCTATAATTTAGTCTAGAATTTCTTATTAGACTTGTATTAGATAGATTGGCAATAAAAGGAAGTCATACCTATTGAGGTGAAACAGTTTGAGGATATATTGTTCTATATAGACACTATTTTGCTATAGGCTAATGCAATGCTGTTCAACCTGGGAGGAAATTTAGTTACACTGAACAATTGTGAAAATGTCTGCTGACTATGACATACAATGATACCACAAATACTTTTAAAAATGTGTCCAGGCACATGTATGTAACAATTATTTCAGATGATACCTGGAAGTAGAATACCTAAATAACAGATTATGCACTTAATTAACCTCACTAGAAATGCTAACAGTATTCTAAGATCATAAATCTTAATCAGTGATATGTTTGTGAAGTAATGTACCTTTTATGGAAACCCTTCCATTAATTACACTAAAAATATATGAAAAAATATGTTTCCTTTTTGTACTACTTGTCTGCATTACCCTTGATTTTTTTTCATTTTCTAATCAAATGTATATTGTTATAATTTGTGGTTCCATTGTACTTCCTTTGTAACTATTCAGTTTAAGCATTATTTTACATTTTCTCATTTTTATGTGCCGATGTGAGACATATTTTAAAGTGCTTTTGCAAGATTCCTTTTTGCTATTGCATAGCTTTAAAATATTCTCAATCAATATGTACTGCATGATTTGTCCTCAGTAATGAGTTTTATTTTCACTTCTACTTATGGTCTTGCATTTCAAACATTCACATTTTTTAGGTTGATAAACAATTTTTCTTTACTTTTTAGTCTTCATTTGGTTAAATAAAAACCATAAATGTTGAAGTGATGATAGTTTTCTCCTATACTGTCATTCAGGGCATCATATTTTAACAAATCCATTATGAATTTTACTAGAGAGAATTCTGGTAACACAGCACATTTATAGCCATATAGGTATCCGTTTTAATGAACACTAGTAGTGAAAAGTTACTAATTCTTTTCCAGAGGTGGTTCAGAAAATCTATCTCTACTTTTATATCATGTATCCAGAGATTTTCGTGTCTTTGGATTGATAAAATGAAAGATTACAAAGTGGGTAGCTTTAAAAGAAGAAAAATGTGATACCAAGAAATAGAATCCGGGTTTTCGTGCATGCTAGGCAAGCACTCTACCACTAGGCCAAACTCCCAGCCCCTGACCTTGCCTTTTAATATCATACACCAGATATTAACCTGTAATTTTTTTCTGGCTTCCCATCCCACCCCCGTCTTACTCTCATGACACGCTCCAGGCTGCCCGGGGGTCCCGGCGGCTGGGCCTCCGCAGCTATGTCTCCTCTGCGGGTGGGCCTCCCAGTGTGGGGAGCACACTGCGAATCCGGGAGGCGGCTATGGTGAAAATGAGGCAGAGAGGAGAGCAATTCCACATGCCAAATGTCAACCAAGAAGTCCAGATTTTCTCTTGCTGAGTCTGTGACCTTTGATGATGTGTTTGTCAACTTCGCCCAACAGCAGCTGCACAGAGATGTGATGGTGGATACTTTCAGTAATCTGGCCTCCATACCAAAAGAACGGGAAGACCAATTAAAATATGCAAAAGCCCCAAGAGATGACTAAGAGTTCAGGATTGATGGAAACATGCCCTGTACCAGCAGCTCACACTCTGTAATCCTCAGTGCTCAGGAAGCTGAGATCTAAGGCTAGATCTCAGAAACTAGACCAGCCAGTTAAATTCATGAGATTCTTATTCCTAATAAACTCCAAAAATCCTGGAGTGGCAATGTGGCTCAAATGGTAGAACATTATTAGTCTTTGAACAAAACATGCTCAGAGACAGTGCCCAGGCCTTGAGTTCAAGTCCCAGGACTGGCAAAATGAAAAGAAGGTCTTCAAGGTGAAGAAAGACTTTAGTGGTACTCTAGATTCTGTTATGAACATTGAAACCCCTGCTTAAGTGGAAGCGAGTGTCTTTGACATCTTCCTGGGGCATTCATCCTTGAGTATGGCCTTCGGAACTTACTCTGACTCCAAACTCTCTGAATATGGGGAACTTGAAGAGAAGCCGTGCAAATGCACTGTGTGCAGGAGAGCCTACAGCAATGTCCAGGGCTTTCAGAATGCCAGAACTCACAAGTGTGAGCAGTGTAGGAATGTCTTCAGTCATCCCACTTCCCATAGGATAGACCGACGAACTCATGCAGGAGAGAAGCCTTACGTGTGTCAGCAATGTGGGAAAGCTTTTAGTTCTTCCAGTTACATTAAAATACACGAGAGGATGCACAGTGGGGAGAAGCCTTATGAGTGTAGCTTCTGTGGGAAAGCCTTTCAGCGGTCTAGTCACCTTATCCGGCATGAGAGGACTCACACTGGAGAGAAGCCCTCTCCAGTGAGCAGTATGGGAAAAGCTTCTATTCTCTGAGTGATGTTCAGAAGCATGAATAGATTCAAAGTGGTGAGAAATCTTGTCTGTGTAAGGAATGTGGCAAAGCCGTTAGTGATTCAAGCTCCTTGCACAAACATAAAATAGCTCACACTGAAGAGAAGCCCTGTGTATGTAGACATTGTGGAAAAGCCTTCAGGTCCTGTGGTTATGACCATACATGAGAGGACTGCACACTGGAGAGAAACCTTATGTCTGTAAGCAGTGTGGGAAAGCGTTCAGGCAATCCAGTCACTGTCTCATCTATGAGAGAACTCACACTGGAGAGAAAGAAGCCTTATATGTGTAAGCAGTGCAGGAAAGTCTTCTTTACCCTGAATTGTCAACGGAAACATGAACGAACTCACAGTGAAAAGAAACCTCTCCTCTGTAACGAATGTGGAGAAGCCTTCAGTGATTCTAGTTCTTTACACACACATGAAATAACAGACTGGGGAGGAGCTTTGTGTATGTAAGCAATGTGGGAAAGACTTTGATGTTCAAAAACATGGATTTGGGAGCTGGGAGCTGGGAGTGATAGGGTGCTTGGCTGGCATGCATGAAACCCTGGGTTTTAATTCCTCAATACCATGTAAAGGAAATCATTGAATAAAAAGGCATCGTGAATGCACTCACAATGAGAGAACCCATCTTATGTAATAAATATAGGAAAAATTCCAGTGACTTATTTTTTTGCCCAAAATAAATAAATAAACTGGACAGAAGCTCCTTCTATGACAGCAATAAAAGATTAAAAATTTTTACTTTTAAGGTGAACATATTGTTGAATCCATAGTACTACATACGTGTAGTACATACTTTCATCTATTAATTTATCTATGTTTATGTTAGTACTAAAACATCTAAACTTACATAGCTTATCATAATCATTGGAGTTTCTAGTAGAATGACTTTCCATATTTATTTTCATTCAAAGATCATTGTATTTGCTTTCTGAAGGAAGCTGAAAAAAAAGTGTACACGACTTAAGTTCAAGGCCACAAAGAAAGATGTTCTTAAAATAGGCTGAATGTATACCTGAGATCAACATCATCCCATGAGATGGCAGTTTTGCAGGTCTTCCATGACCTCAGCAGTTTCAAGCTTTCCTGATTATGTGGCACTGCTGCAAAGCAGTGTGAGGAAATGAGTACTCATGCTTCCAACATGCCTTCCTTTTTTAATATGAGTTCTGATCTTTGTTATTTTATGTTTTCATCACATTCAACTTCACTCAAAAAGAACTCTTTTCTTTGTCAGACAATTCATGTTTTAGGTGAAAGCCATCCTCAGGCTAAGCAGGGCTGAGATTTCAGTTAATTTTACAAAGATTGTCACCCATAATCATCGTCAAGGCAACTGCTTCTTCTATTCAGTGGATAGAGGAAAGGGGATGTTTTTCACAAGTGTAATCAGAAGTGTAACCTGCCACCCAAGGCTAAAGATGAATTTGTATGTTCTAAAGAAAGGTGTCCATTTCCTGAGGTAGAAGGAACTCAATTGTTTTGAAACATCTGATCATTGTTGCCTTGGAGCAAGGGATGTTTTCTAAGTCAGCATAGATAGGTAAACTATTTTGTCCTAAAGAATGTTTCATTCTCTGACATATGGCTGATGTATAAAAACATTATTCATGCTAGTTTTTATACATATAAAAAAGAATCCCCTATGCATGCTACTTCAGGGGTATTACTGTAAAGGAGAAAGCCATGCTAAACATTTGGCAAAATGTTCCACAGATTCAGACACCCACCAACACTGCAATTTTCCACTAGGTTCTAAGTCTCAAGCCTATGCCTTTGTGCTTGCCATTACATCATCATTCGAAAAAACTTATCTTTTTGAAGTGGTTAATATTTATCAGATTCAATATCATCATATCCATGCAATTATATGACCATTCAAAAATTATACTTTATTATAATAATTTATCCATGGGATAGTTGAAATGAAATTTGCTGTGTAGAAAATAGTTTCTTCAAAAGTGTTAATTGTTCTCAGTGTACAGGCATTAATTGAAAACAAAACATAATATAACCAAGGCTGAAAATACTGTTTATATCTTCTCTGAGATATGATTTCTCAGTAGTATAATTATTTGTAATAAATCCTCAAAGTCAGGGGCCTAGAGTTTGGCCTAGTGCCTACCTAGCATGCTCAAAGACCCATGCTCGATTCCTTGGTACCACATACAAAGAATCCAGAAGTGGTGCTCAGGCTCAAGTGGTAGAGCTCTAGCCTTGAGAAAGTCCAAGGACATTGCTCAGGCCCTGAGTTCAAGCCCAGGACTGGCAAAAAAAAATCCTCAAAGTCAGAGGGATATAGCAACATAATAAATTCTTAGCAGAAATCAGCAAGTAAAATATGGAAAAAATAGAAACAGTTAAAAAAAATACACAGAAGTGATGCTGTGGCTTGAGTGGTAGAGCACTAGCCTTGAGATTTAGAGAGCAGGGACAGTGCCTTATCCCAGAGTTCAAGTGCCAGTACCAGAAAAAAAAAAAACACAATACAAAATGACTTTTAATGGGGCTGGGAGTTTGGCCTAGTGGTTAAAGTGCTTGCCTAGCATGCATGAAGACCCGGGTTCGATTCCTCGGTACCACATACATAGAAAAAAGCCTGAAGTGGTGCTGAGGCTCAAGTGGTAGAGCTCTAGCCTTGAGAAAGTCCAAGGACAGTGCTCAGGCCCTGAGCTCAAGCCCAGGACTGGCAAAAAAAAAAAAAAAAAAAAAAAGAAAATGACTTTTAGGTCTTCATAGTTAATTAATATATATTTAAGTGAAAATTAGAGCTAGCAAAAGTATATTAAATAGATGTGGAAAATTATTTATATTTTTACAACTCTTACAATGTTATAAAAAGATGGAAATTGCAATCACTTTAGGTTAAATTTTTGAGATTAAAAATCACCAATTTCAAATAACCAAATGCAAATATATCCAATATATCAGATAACAAAGTGTGATACTGTAACAATATGAGATAACCAAGGAAATTGGATAGGGAAGGGGAGAAAACAAGAAGAGGGGTGTGGGGGAGGGAAACTGGGACCAAGACATGAGAAAGGTTATCAATGTATGTGAATTAATGCACCTCCTATCTGGCAAATATAATGTAACCCTTCTTTTAATTACAATAAAAAATATATGAGAAAAAAATCACCAATTCAGGAGCTGGGAGTTTGGCCTATTGGTAGAGTGCTTGCCTAGCATGCACAAAGGCTGGCGTTTCATTCCTCAGTGTCACATACATAGAAAAAGCCTGAAGTGGTGCTGTGGCTCAAGTGGAAGAGTTCTAAACTTGAGAAAGTCCAAGGACAGTGCTCAGGCCCTGAGCTCAAGCCCAGGACTGGCAAAAAAAAAAAAAAAACCCTGCAAATTCAATTATTGAATATTTTGACTTTTTGAAGTATGATACAAGAAAATTTTATCTTACTAATTTTGTTGAGTCTAATGAAAAAACAATTTTAATGTCTTAGGAACAGATGTGATTTTTTATTTTAGAAATTTTAGTGACTAGGCAAAAACTAGCTAATTACTCTGCCAGGTGATCTGAATCAGACACTTAACACAAATATTAAAATACTTTATGGAACACAGGAAGTTTTATATATTTATGTGATATGTACATTTATAAATATACATTAGATATAAAATATATTAAAATGAAAGTGAGGGCAGCAACAATCACACTTCAGAGGCAGTCAGATGGATGATTAGTAATATCTAATATTGTACTTAATTTGAAAGCTAATGACAATTGGAAATACAATGATATTAGAAGAGAGTCTAAATTAGGTACATAATAATCTGTAGACAAGATATAAATAGTAGTAATATTACATCATATAGCCTAAGGTAAAAATTTTAGAGTTGATCAATGTACATTGTAGGCATATTGGGAAACCTTACAATGTAATAAGTTGTGACATGTATTATATGCATTATGTTTGCATATATGCATGCATATATACCTGAAATCTATAAATAGAAAATAACAGTATGCCTGACTGACTGGATTCATTGCTTCATAGCTCCATATTAAAAATGTTATCTCAAGGAAATACATTATTAAAAATATGTACATTTTACTATACTCCTGTTTCTCTCTATTTCCTGTTTTATTCCATATATAATTTATTGTAATAGAAGGGTTACACTCCATGCTGTCTTACTCTGGTTCCCTGCCTTTCTTGCCTCTGACTGAGATCTCTGTGGTGCTAATGGGTTCTTAGGATCGATTTTTGGGTATGAACTTTCCCTTACGATGCTAGAACTAGTATCTTGCCGATAGCTCAGAAAGACTCACACTAGACAGCTGCCATCTTCCACTGATCTTCTATTTCTTGTTTTATTTATCTATTTTTTAATTTGTCATTTCTGGGGCTTGAACTGTGGGATTTGGTGCTATTGCTGAGGTCTCCAGCCCAGGCTAGTGTTCAGCCACTTGAGAAGAGTACCATTTCCAGCTTTTTCTATGTGGTACAGAAGAATTAAACCCATAGCTTTCAGCATTCTAGGCAAGCACGCCACCCCTAGGCCACACTCACAGCACCGAAGAACGATTTTCTAAAACATATAAATATTGTACTAGGTTAATTGTACTGAAATTAGTAAGAAAAATACAGTGAAATAATTTTGAAATATATTTCAAGATAAAGATCTATTGGCACTTCTTTCATTTGTGCTTTTTCTGTTTATTATGCAAGCTACTTGAGAAATTATAATTTTTGACCTTGTACATCAAACTCATATTTGTAACAAACTATGAATTTAAGTGCTGACTAATACTGAAAGATGAGTGATTTTACAGCCCCAATCTGTGTATACTAAACTATTGTAAGCAGAAAATTAATGTATATATATATATATAGAGAGAGAGAGAGAGAGAAATAGATGTGTGTGTGTGTGTGTGTGTGTGTGTGTGTGTGTGTAACAGGTAAGAGAAACCAGTTTTCATTCTGTAAAGAAGCTTTGAAAACACAGATAAGAAATGCGTAGAGAATATCACACTAATAAAATAGTAAAGTAAGAGAAGGGACAACTTATCAGGATTGTCTTTTCAATAGACAAAGTGAATATTCTGCTCTGAACTAATACTAGAAAATGCATTTTAAAACTATTTCAACATTATCTGTTTGGACATCCAAAGATAAAACTACTTCACAAAACCTGAAGAGTGAGCTTGATCCTTGGAGAGATTTATCTGAAATTAAAATCTTCCAAATGTTAGGCTCAGTTTCATTAAGTCTCCAAGTAAACACTTGGTGAAACCATTAAAGTGTGTATGTGTGTAGGGGGGAGAACTTTTATGCCATTATATGAGTAGAAAATAATTTCCATTGATCCTTACAGAGTATCAAAATGTATTTAATTTAAGCTTATCATTTTCACATTTGTTGTTCCTAGATTTATTGTATTTAGGATATTTTATTTATTTTTTTACTGGGGGGGTAGGGGGATTTAGGAAAATTTTCAAATATGGTTAATGAATGAGTAATGACACAAAGTCTGTCTGGTAAAGAGACTTTGGATGTCCCAAATGAAAATAAAATTAATAAATAAAAAAAATTATGAAAGGACGGAAGTTTCAGAGATTAAAATTTTATTTCAATATACCAGAAGTGTGTCTGCTCATTGTATTTTCCTTCAAGCTAATGTAAATGTTGATTTATTTCCAGATCAATAATAAAAATTCAGTGTTATTCATTTCATATCTATCTCCAGAAATGCTTTTGTTTTTATCTTTACTAAAAATACATGTCACTAGTATTTCTTTAAAAAAAACTGTATAAAATACAAAAATAAAAATAGAATAATAATGAAAGATGGAGACATGTTGATCAATAAGTCTGTAACTGGAGAATATTACATCTTATTCTGATTTTTATATTTTTTTATGTTCTTGAGGTAGGATAAATTTTTGGTTCCAAAAAGAATAACAGAAATATTCAAGGGTTCTGCATTGATACTCTAATCTTTCTTTAAAATATTAATAACATTGGTTAATCTTCAAATATTTAGTAAAATGTTTGCTTAAATATAATATCTTCATATCAAATTATTACCTCCTGTGCTTGGGATGCTATTTCTATTCTCCTTTGTAAGTTTGATATATAAATAGTATATTGAATATATTTATTTGGGATTCATTATTAAATGATCTTCATGACAATTCTCATATTCAACAACCAAAATAAAAATAAACTAGTTTGACTAGTTTTGAATCATGGTTTTTATTATTTTAAGAATTGGTCTGTCCTGTTCAGAAAAACCAGATAGTAGAATCAGCATTGGAGCCAGCCAATGAATAATGGATAAAGAAAATGTGGATAAATACAGAATGAAATTTTATTCAGCCAAAAACACAGAACAAATGTGTCCTTGGCAAGAAAATGGATGGAATTGGATAAAATTGTGTTATGTAAACTAGGAGAGAATCAGAAAATTGTTTATGACATATTTGCTCTCATATGTGAAATTAAAAGAAATAAAAATGACAAGTGTAAAAGAAGGTTATGGGAATATGAGTGTTAGGAAAGCATGAGTGAGGGGCTTGGACTCTAGGCATGGATGCTCTCCCTGAACTCTTCAGCTCAAGGTCACCACCCTACATCTGGAGCCAGGGAGCCACTTCTGGTTTTCTAGTCGTTAATTGGAGATAAGAGTCTCATGGATTGGCTTTCAAATGCCATACTCCATACTCAGAGAGCCACTGCACCAGGCTCTTATAATTTTTAAAAATATTTTTTTCACAGTCCTGGGACATGAACTCAGAGCCTGAGCACTGTCCTTGAACTTTCTCAAGGTGGGAGCTCCACTACTTGAGCCTCGGCACCACTTCCTGCTTTTTTTTTAATGTATGAGGTACCAAGAAATCAAATCTGGGCCTTAGTGCTCTACCACTCTACCACTAGGCCAAACTCTCGGCCCTCTTTTCATTTTTTTTTTTTTCCCAGTGAGCTCAGGGCCTGAGCACTATCCTTGGGTTTTCTCAAGGCTAGCGTTCTACCACTTGAGCCACAGTATCACGTCTAGCTTTTTCTATTATGTGGTACTGAGGAATCAGTCCTGGGCCTTCATGCATGCTAGGCAAGCACTCTACCACTAGGCCAAACTCCCAGCCTCCCTCTTTCCATTTTTGAAATTGCATTAAGTATTTTAAAAACTCAGCAAAATTGGAAATTAATTATTGGCTACCAATAATTTCTTGATAACCATTAATCACTTGTCGATGTTACATATAAAATAGATTTGTGGAAATTACAAACAGGAGAAATAGAGTTTAAAAAGTAGTGGCACAGAGGGAAATTCTATTGTAAAATGTTACTTTGTAATTACTTTGGTCAAAATTGTTCATAAAATAATAGAAATAAATACAGAATTACATTTCATTAAATAAAAGCACAACTGATATGATTTAAGTGATTAAATATATTCAGGTCAGATTAGTATGAAGTTAGATCACTACACACAAAATTTGATCAAACAGGTTCAGGAACTGAAAAAAATGTAGAAAATTATACAAGCCATTTTATTTGATGACATTTTTTTCACATCCCCGAATCCTGCTGTTCCATTTAATACAAAGCAGTGTGAAAATAGGAAAACATATTAGAACTGTGAGCAAAAGAGTGTATTCACATATTGCTAGTCCACAAATTTAATCTCTCAGTCAAAAGACAGATGATATGACACACAATTCATTGTGTTTATATAATTGGATATTTGACAAGTTATGGGATATTAGTGAACAAAGTTTAGTTTATCTTGACATCTGATCAGTAATATTAGCAGTAGAATTTGAGCAATGTACAATACAAAACAAGAGATAAAAGCAGTAGTGCTTCTCCTAAGAAATGCTACAAGAAAATATAGTAATAATAGGACTTGTAGATTGTATTTCTTATAATAAGCCCTATAATCCTAAAAAAAACCAACCAAGATATGTCTTTCACAAAAACATTTAATTTTCTGACACCATTTTATATAACTATTAGATAAGATTTTTGGGAGTCTGACACATTAAAATATTTAGGACATTAAACTTCTTATCAGTGCTACTAAATAGAAAAAGTGTCACTTTTAAGTAGGGAGGGATGATTGCCTTTGTATCTTCAATGAGAGGTAGTACAGTTTGTGTAATTTATCAGAGTTTACATGGTTGCTTTTTCAAGGAAACAAGTTAGGAATTGGAATAAAATTTTCTGGCATGGAAGGTTTATAGTACATTGTAATTTACACATTCTTACACAAAGCTGTGATTTTAAAGATTATGTTTCTGTACCGTATAGGAAATTAAGCTTGTCATTACTCAAAATATGGAACAGATACATTGTTTAAATCTGTCCATGTGATTGCATTCAAATTTTATGAAAATGAACATATTTTTGTCTAAATGTTGTATATATACAGAAGAGAAAGTATAAGGATTTAAATTTGTTTATGGTAATCATTTATTTAACCTACCAAACAATAGCAAAATGTATGTAATAATTAAAATTTAATTTTTATATATTTTTGAGATTAATTGCTGTGTTGCATCATGACATTACAAATAACTCTCATGTACTACAGAACAGAAAATTTAATTGTGATACTCAGGAAATACAAAAAAGTGATTAAAGTATATGAGATAGAGATAGAGAGGTCTAGATAAGAAATATTTGCTGTCCACAATCTATTCTCCCATTTGTTTTTCATGAACTAATCCTTGACTAGATAAAAACAAAACTAAACATAAAACAAGGAAAAACCCTTTTTAAATTACACTTGGGAAAAGTATCAGGGAAGGAAATATACTTAGTAAAATAAGTGCTTCAAAAGGAGAGATAGCAATAAAAATAATCTAAAAGAAAAGAAATAACCAACCAAAAGGAATATAGGGGCCACCAGGCCATCTCTGTCACCCCCAGCCAGCACCACCAGCTGGGCCTGAGCCTTCAAGCCTATTCTCTGGGAGATGATCCAAGTCCAAGTTAGAAAAAGTTAGAAGCAATTTAGTACAGATGACAAATATCATCTTTTTGCTTTTGAAAATTAAACTATGATAATAGCAAATAAATAAAGCAGAAGTGGCTTAGGAAAGCCCATATCCACTTATAGGATAAACTGAAGTTTGGAAATAAGAATATCTGTATTTGAAATATACCAAGTTATACCTTTCTGACTGGCTTACCTTCTTCACGTAGGGCAACAAAATGTTTACTAAATAAACTATTTTCAATGCAAACAATTACATTATTAGATAAAAATTTTCACCTAATAACTCTTCTGTAAAATTTACTTACCTGCTAATTTGAAATATTAGATGTCTGTACCAAAAATGTGAAAAATAAAAACACTAAATTTTTATTTTTTGTTAGTTGTGGGGATTAGTTGTGGGGGGTACTGCCCTACCCCTTTGTGCCTCAGTGCCACTTCCCATTTTCTAATGATTAATTGGAGATAAGAGTCTCACAGTCTTTAGTGCCTGGACTGGCTTGGAAAGTGATCCTTGTATGTCAGCCTCCTAAATGTTTTTAAATATTGAAATGTTGCACCATTTAATCAATATTACATTTATTGTACAAAGGATTTATTTTATTTGAAAGGTGATGTACAGAGGGGTTTCAGTTATATAAGCCAGACAATAAATCTATGCATGCATAAAATATAGTTTGAATAATTTACCTCTCCATTCAATGTTTTTAAAGTAACTTAGTAATTTTATTAATTTTTGAATATCTCAATACAGTCTATACTTACATAATCCACCAACAAATATTTCATTATTTGGATAAGATCTAAAATGAAAGGATCACTAGGTTTTGTTTTTAATATTGATGTTATTTAGAAGAATAGTTTTGTGATAAATAAATCCAGCAAATAAAATTATTTTCAGTGAAAAAGAGGGTAGCTATAATGATTTTGTATCTTATCGCCGGTTGGAGATTCAATTTTATGCCAGGTTTTCTGTTGTTTTCTAGAACTAGAAGGAAAAAGTCACCTTGGGGTACATCACCTTCCTTCTGCTGAGGAGTCATGTGATTACCCCTTTTATTCATTCCACTGCTTGCTAGGAGGCACATTCACAAGGGTAGGATCAGACTATGAAAGGATCTATTATATTCAAACACAAGCCTCTCTGTACAAAAGCTTCTGCTTTAAGAGCTGTTAGTAAAGCAAGAAAGGGGGAGTGCCTGAGATCCCAGGGCCTGCAGTGGGACTTGGCATCACCCTCTCACCCTTTCCATTCCACAGTTGAGCATTCCAAAATCCACTGGTGTATAGAGGGGTTTAGAAGAAGAAATCAGGTAGGGCAATGGTCTCAAAAAGTATTCAAGTCTCTTGCTTCATTCAAGTGAATACAATGTATTAAAGTTTACAAAGAGACATAGCCAGCAGTGTAAAGGGAAAGTATTAGCCCACAGGGTGGGGAGACATAAGCATCGTTACCTGCACATGTATGTGTTGCTGCATTCACTCCACTCATTGTGTTCAGAACTGATTTTGACTAAGCAGAACATCACATCAGCAGAGGATGAGTGTTCATTTTGAAGGGCAGAATCCATCCACAAACTTAATAACTCAGGCCACTGAAATGTGAGCTGTACCGTAGGGGAATCGCATGATAATTGGTTTCTCTTATCATTTCTGGAAACAGCATTACATTTATTTGTATATACAATGTATCCATAAATATTTTGAACAATTACAGAAGGTATTTATTTTTATTAGGGAGACATCACATCAGAACCAGGGAAGAAAAACATAGACAACAATCTATAAATTAAGCAAAGGGCAGGCTATGCTCTACAGTGAAATGACTTAAGAAAAGTATGCATGTATGTATATATGTATGTATGTACATGTAAATATACATGTATGCATTCTTCCCATGAGTATTATTTCAGATAAAATGGCATAATGAAATCACATGTCAGGCTGTTTTTTCACTCATACAACTATTTATTAGAAAACAAGGAAATGGGTACAGAATCAGCTCTGTAAAACTGATTTAAAATGTTTGTTTCTTTTGTTGTAGGAAAGTGGGAGAAAAGTGGAAGGAGCAACTCAGGGGTGGTGAGGGGAGGGAGAGAAATGAGAGGGAGGTAACATCGGATGCTAAGCCACAGGACTGAAAGGTACTTATACCCCATCAGGAAGAAATGATTTTATCAATAATGTTCCAAGAGGTAAATGTTTTTCTTATGTAAAATTTGTGTTCTTTGTATTCTATATTATTCCTAACCTTTATATATCAGAATGATGACCTATATCAATGTGAATAGAGAAATGATTATGCATATAATTACTTAATCTCATTGAAGGAAAAAAATACTCATTTTAGTATACAACAAATCTTGAGCGTTCAGTTCAGCCTCTAAATTTAGCCAAAGGATTCATATTTCATATCTATTGTTGCTTGTAGTTTCTGGTGTGATATTTCCTGGGGTTGAAATCCCTGAATTTTTCAAAAGGTAAATACTGATGATATGACTAAAACCTTTTAGAAGGTTAATTAAAAATTATATAAATTTATAAATTAAGCTAAATGTGAACACACACATCTGTATATATATAGAACACCTGGAACTACATCCATCGAAAGCATGAAGAAGTTAGGTGAAATAAATACTTAGGGAAGCTCATTGTAAATACAATAGCGCTTTCAGAATACAATGAAAACTTTAACACAATTACAATTTCAGAAGTGGAACATATATGTTATTTCATGTTTGTCCAATGCTTTTTAACTTGTGGAGCATAGTAGATTGGGTGAGTTAATAGTAGAGACAAAGGGTGTTTATTATTTTTAACTAAGTCTATCTCATTCAGAATGAAGGTTTTCAAATTTACTGAAGTAAAGGAAAAAAATTCCTTAGAACCTACTTCACCTTCAATGTCAGGAATGAGTATCCTTGCTCTTGTACTTCCGGTTTCAGCTCCTCCGGGAAGGCAGATCAGACATGGCCAAGTCCAAGAACCACATGACGCACAGCCAGTCCCAGAAATGGCACAGGAAATGACATCAAGAAACCCAGATCACAAAAATATGAGTCTCTGAAGGGGGTGGACACCAAACTCCTGACAAACATGCTTTTTGCTAAGAAGCACAACAAGAAGGGCTTTAAGAAGATGCATGCCAACAATGCCAAGGCTATGAGCACGCAGGCCATGGCCATCAAGATCCTGGTGACATCCAAAGTAGTGAGCAACAAACGCAAGCTCCCTGACCAGTCCACACTCACGCTCCAGCAACTGGACTACATTGCCACCCCAAGCTGGGGAAGCGATTCTGTGCCTACATCTCCAAAGGCTGCAGGATCACCTGGCCCAAGGCCAGGATAAGAGATAGAGTGCCAAGAGTAACATGGACTTTAAGACAATCGCATGTGCAGTAACAGAATCATTTTGAAATGCTGTCTTGCCATCATTGGCTTAGACTACAACAGGAAGACTGTACAATATATTATAAGTACATAAGCCTCAGTATTTCAAGTGCTAATATAAGTGTGATCAAGGCAGAATTTAAGATAGTGTAGAAAAGCATATATACAAAGTATCATAGCGCTTTTGTAAAATTACCCTGTTATGCATTGAAGTTATAACTGAATAAGTGTAAATTTATTTATCTTCTTAAGAGCTAGCTCTTTGGAAAAATCTTTGAATGAGTTCAAAACTAGTAATAATTCTATGTGCCTTTTTCTAATACAAATTGTTACATCATGGGAGCCGTAAACTGATTTCTAGTATTCACATCTTTGGCATTTTGTTTCATGCATATGTATTCATAATTATATCACTTAAACATCAAATCAAGGAAAAGACATGCTTTATCATAACCTCTGGAAAATAATCTCCTAAGAGGTCAGGAGTCAGCATCTATTTCTGGAATATTGAAATAGATGAATGTCTATTTTGCAATGACTGTCATGATAAATATAATGAAATTACAATGTCAATAATAATCCAAATTCTAAAGTCATATAGATTATCACACAAAGGTCCTCGTTCATCCCTTGTTAGGGAAAGACAAATAATTATAGCCTCATGAAGTCTCATGTGTTAGTTTCATTTTTACCGATCTAATGTTTACATCTTTTTTTAAAATTGCATGACTGAAAAAACAACAATTCTATCATGAAACAGTCATTCCACAATGAACAGTATATTTTATACACTGTTTTATCAATATCTAAAATTAACTAAGACCTATTTAAATCAACAATAAAAACTGAACAGGAATAAGATAAAAGAATTCAGGAAATGACTCCAAAATTACCTTTCAGATTGTCAGTATTTTATATCTAAATACAGAGGCAGATATTTAAATTGCCATAGGAACTGCATAATGTATATTTTATTGTAGTTTCAGTTATTCTGTTGTGGTAGTAATCTTTTAAGAATTATAATATGTAACTAGCAATAATTATTAAGACAATTGGAATAAGGAAATAGTCCAAATAACGTAAGATTTCCCACAGGGAAAATATTATATTTATTGACAATGTCAAATGATAATCCTTAAATATAGGAATAAAATAATTTAGCCTCATGAATATGAACTTTTGAAGATGGATACTTAAAATGTTTTTATAAAGTAAACATATGCATGAAAAATTTATTTGATACTTAGTATTATTTCAGATAAGGACATTTCTTGAAATATTTATCAGTATGTATATTTGAAAGATGAAAATATATATTTGGAACTCTACTACAATTTTAACAATGGAAATTTACCATTACAAACTAACAAAGGCAAGAGAGCATATATATATATATATATATATATATGAATGTATATATTTATGTATCTCTTTATAGATTACATATGGATGTAATTGTAAATACTATAAACACATCTTATGCCCGGGATGTAAATGATTAAGGATTTTTGGATTATTAACATGAATATAATCATACAACGTTATAAATTAGTAAAGAAGTTTGTGTGAATAGTTAGCTAAAATTTTATATAAGAGTTTTGGATATTATATAAATTATCCTTATATTGATATGGCATAATTAAGTTTAGCAGTTCTCTATTGAATAATTGATTAGTTATTAACAATAATTATACATAAATATGTAAACAAATGGTTCTCAGATGGGAAAATTTGATAGAATTATTGCTAAAGATAAATGTATCAGGGGCCGGGAGTTTGGCCTAGTGGTTAAAGTGCTTACCTAGCATGCATGAAGACCCGGGTTCTATTCCTCAGTACCACATACATAGAAAAAAGCCGGAAGTGATGCTGAGGCTCAAGTGGTAGAGCTCTAGCCTTGAGAAAGTCCAAGGACAGTGCTCAAGCCCTGAGCTCAAGCCCAAGATGGGCAAAAAAAAAAAAAAGATAAATGTATCACATGTAAAATTTCATTACATATGTTTCTTTTTATTTTTATTTTACTTGACTTATATAGTGAGTCATAATTATAGGTAGCATTTTAATATGATCCATTTGTTTGTATTGATTTGTTAGATAAGCATATGAACAAAAAATTACCTTTTACCATTCATATTTTCTCAAATTTGTCAATTTTGTTTGAAACATATGTTTATAGATGTGGTTTATGAGTCATGTGTGTATTTAAACAATGTAATTCTCCCTGTCTTCTCAAAGGTTTAAAAAAAAAAGAAGGAAAAACTGGAAAAGAAATTTCTAATACTCAGTAATGCAAATTTGAGTGTTGACTTTAATTAGCAGGTGACTAAAACTTGTCTTATTGTTATATTTATTTATTAGAATATATTAATTGTACAGAAGTACCCTTTTCAGTTGTTAAAGTACCCTTTAATATAATGAAGTGATACATTTAGAGGTGTACAAAGTGGTAATATTTTATATTATTACTTTAAAACATTTTCCTGTGAATTCCTGTTAAGTTTTAACATATGTTATAACATGAATATGCTTAACAAAGTGATTTTGAATGTTTAAAATGTCATAATGCTACTGATTCTGAATAACTTACTAGATTTAAAAACATTAAATTTCCAACTATTTCCTTCATAGTCTCAACACATTATTTCTTATCTTTTTGTATTCTCATGTCCTTTGCCAAGAACAATGTGTGTTCAATTTGACAGCAATTCTTCTCCAATTTTGGTTTTTGCTTTGATTGTTCTGCCTATTATTGCTCTTCGTTTTACTGTCTCTTAGAATATTTTCTTTGTATCCTTCAGGATCCATTTTTGGTTGTTTACTCTGTTCCACCCTTTGCCTTTTAGTGGTCTTTACCTTCCTTATTCTTGTATATTACTTTCATACTTGTCAGGGTATCCAATCAGTAGGAAACACATCATTAACTTGAGTTGGAAAATGCTGCGAAATTAAAAATCTTTTGTCTGGTGATTTAGAGAACAATGTACTTTAATCAAAATAATTAGCTTCAAAGCTCATGGCTGATTGCATTCATTTCCTCCCATAATTTTATGTCTGCTTATTTATAGCAATACATGGACATTGCCTTTTATACATAGTGCCATTTCTTTTAACCTTGTACTTAAA
Organism: Megascapheus bottae; assembly: GCF_031878675.1. Taxonomy (NCBI): domain Eukaryota; kingdom Metazoa; phylum Chordata; class Mammalia; order Rodentia; family Geomyidae; genus Megascapheus; species Megascapheus bottae. The sequence continues at coordinate 16,994,185 of NC_143519.1, forward strand.
TCTCCAAATAAGGGGAGGTGATTGGCTTATTTGGAAGGATGTTCTGTGATGTTGTTGAGAAACACAGGGACAATTTTCTCCCTCAACTCAAACCTGTGCCTGATGTCTTCTAAATTTTTTTCAGACATTTTTATATATTTTCTGGACGTATTGAAGGTTACACATAAAAAATGCTGGTCCTGGTGCTTGAACTCAGGGCCTCCTGGTGCTCACTTGGCTTTTTCTTCTCAAAGCTTTTACTATACTATTTGAGTCATGTCTGTACTTCTGCCTTTTCATTGATTTATTGGAGAAAAGTGTCTTATGGACTTTGCTACTCAGTCTGACTTCAAACCAAAGTCCTCCAGGTCTCAGAATCTGAAGTAGCTAGTTCTAAATTCATGAACCAATGTCTCCCCAAAATTGTGATATTTGATAATATGCTACTTGTTTTGATGAGGTAAATTATTGAAACAATGTTGTTTTACTTACCGCTGAAAGTCCTAATAGGCATAAGGGGCTTGTAAAGACAATCTTCTATATTAGCTAACTAGATGCATGATCAAAAGGAATTTTACTTTCTCCAGCACACCAAAATGCCTATGAATTATTGTAGGGGCAAAAGAAATGCAGAGTATGACTTCAAAGTTATTTATATTAAATCTTTTTCCTCCATCATCCTCAAGGAAATTTCTCATCCATCTGCATTTGGTAGTGCTGGAGATCCAAACAATTAAGACATTAGGCATAGTCAAAAATATGTAGCACAAATTTATTATGGAAGAACAGATGTATGGAAAGAGTGAAGTAATAAAAACCAAAACTTTATCTAACACAGATCAAATTATACTATCACTAGTGTTTATACAAGCACTCTTTTAAGAAGTTATGGAAATCTTTTCTTTTTTCTTTTTTTTTTGCCAGTCCTGGGCTTGAGCTCAGGGACTGACCACTGTCCTTGGTTTTTCTCAAGGCTAGAGCTCTACTACTTGAGCCTCAGCACCACTTCCAGATTTTTTTTTCTATGTTGTGGTACCAAGGAATCGAACCCGAGTCTTCGTGCATGCTAGGCAAGCACGCTACCACTGGGCCAAACTCCTGGCCCCAAGTTATGGAAATCTTTATACTCATCAACAGTTTGGAATCAGTGACTTTGTGGCACATACTTACAGAAAAGAATCATTCAATGCAACCTTCTTTAGGACGATGAACTCTCATACCTTGGTATTTACTGAAATATACAACATTATCTGAGAATTAAAATATATTAAATTATAATATTACCTGAAAGTATCTTGAATTTGCTAAATTTCTCAATAAAAAAATAATTGAATGATTTCAACCTAAAAGGGAAATGTTTGTAAAGAATAGCTTCTTTGGCAATAAATTTCACACTTCAAAGTAATTTATTGCTGCCTTGTTTGAAATGCTGATGATAAATCAAACATAAAAAATATATACATATGCATGGGAAATAATAACATTGTTCACTAAAAGGTTTACAGCACTGCACAATACTTTTAATTTTAGTGTGGGGGCTTTAAGAATCAAGATACTTGTGCCTCAACCAAATTATTAAGTTGTAATTCCACATGTCTGAAAATATAGTCATTTATTTTTTTTTCCTTGCGTGTATTTAGTCTAGTAGGTAAAGTCAGGAAATTCATCTCAGATTTATTTCAGCAATGGAGATCACAGTACTATTATGAGTCTACAGCATGATCACTTAAAATGAATTATGTTTATGAAAGTGTTAAGAGCTGTTTCTAAGTCTGTGTTTGCTCATTACTAAATTAACTCCTGATTTTTGGAAGTATATAATATTTTGTGTGTTTTAACCCAAGATTCTTTGGGAAATATTTTTCCTGCTGGATAAGAAAGATTAAAACTACTCAAATAAAAATCTTATATAATTAGATAAATCCAGTAAATATTGATCACATTTGAAAAGTCAAAAGTGCAGTCTTCAGGTCCTATCTATATAGCACCAATAAGATGAAAAGATTCATAAAACCTTGAAGTTCAATATCTAAAAGCATGAGAATTACGTAAGCTTTCCTGACAGTTATCTCTTTCTGTACTTTGAGAAATAAACCTTATATTGGTGAAATTGAAACAGAGCAGCAACCTGCTCCTTCAACCATGACCTTGAAGTAATGAAGGGTCAAGTTCAGTGATCATCTGTCTCCATCATTTCACTAACAATTGGCAAACACAATTTAGAAACTGCCAAAAAATAAAATCTATCTTGTTCTTAGAGAAAATTATATCTATCTGTTTAGATTTCTCTACTTTAGTACAATAGCAACAATGATAAAATAATTCATTCACATCCATCAATCAGTGTATGAAAGTAGTGCTTTGTAAATGGTTTGATTCAACTGATAGATCAGAAATCTCATTTAAATGATATAGCTTGAACTAAACTAGAAATGCTCTAATAGTTTTCATTACATTTTCCACATCAGACATAACTTTGAGACAAATATAAAGGGCAATTGTTATAAATTTTGATGATTCTAATGAAATTTGCATATTTAATTTCTGATAGACTAATACCTTTCCTGAAAATGTCTACATTAGAATAAATTATAACTAGAGAACAAAATGATAGCACCTTTTTTTGGTTTAGTATGAAATATACATAGGAAGAGATTCATATTCTATTAGTAGGAGCTAGAGTTTAGATGAATATTTAAGTTGATTTTTTTTCTTCAGTAAATACTGTTGGCTAAATCACTGTTACTACAGGTACATGCAAATCCAAAACCACATAATATGCACAAAAATCAATTGTTCTCTGCATTTTTAAGACTCATTCTGAACTTATAACTCATAGCATTTCTGTTTACCTATGAGAGTATAAATTACAGTTTTAGTATTTTTGCAGTATCTTACCTTAAAATATAATCAATACCTAGTAATTATATGCATTATGTAGAATGTAAGGATTTCCTATACATGTGTATAGGTCATAATGAAACCAATCTGCATATTTGCCATTCTAGCTATTAGGAAATATGTGGGATATTTTTATAAACTCTATTTTTTTGATAAATAGACTTTTCTCCAAATATCATAGTACAATGATTTCACTTTAATTTATTTGAAAATATTTTAATGTATGTTTATTCGGTGTCCAGTTTTATATGTCATATTGGCTTTGCTTTGTGCTTCACTGTCTTTGTTTTTTAGTTGCCTAATGGTAGAGTTCTTGCTTAGCAATCAATTTTTGGATAGATAATTTATTTGGTAGTGTACAATATTAATAACAGGATATAATATTGACATTCATTGCAGTGTTTGAGTTTCAATATGCTAGCGAAGGAATCATCTTTTATTTTTCTCTCTGTATCTCTATAGCAGACATAAAATAAGAGAATAGGATCAGTAAGAAACAAAGAGCTTACAAAAGACTGAAATATTTGTAGGAACTACAGCTAGGAAGAGATAAGGTGGACGGAAAGAGAGACATTACAGTTTATGGATTACTAACTCAAACACATACTAAATGTCCAGTCCACAGAAATAATTTGAATCAGCATTGCTCCTGAAAAGGAAAGAAAAAATATCTGCAGGAGAAATGAGGATTTTAGGTTTATTGAATGTCTGAACATCTAGGAATTCAGGAATAATAAACTCAAATATACATTACAAAATAAGCATCATATTGCTTCTTTTGAGACAGTAAGTTATTTTTCCTATGATGTCCCTTAACAAATAGACAGATTTTACCAGCAGAACCTGAAGAAAAGCAACTCTAGTTTCCCTTTGGGTTTGATGTAAGAAAAAGCAACTACTGAAACAGGAAAGGTGATTGGGAGGTGTTGGGGGAGGGAAAGGAGGACAAAAACATGGGAAGGGGTATCAAGGTTCAAGAAGTAATGTACCCATTGCCTGAAGATTGTAATTGTAACCCCTCTAAAATTTATCCCAACTATACAATACAATTTAAAAAAGCAACTCTACTTTTCCTTGACATTCCCGTCTTCTGTATTATTCCTGTAAGAGTATGAGTATACAAGTACACACACACACACACACACACACACACACACACACACACACACAACTATCCCACCGATGTTTAAGTTTTTTAAAAAATAGAAATACACTAGTAATTTTGTCATCCAGAAATTCATCAATAATTTACAGTTTGTTCAATTATAACAGCCAATATGGCATAGCAATAGTAGAAGTAAAATAAAATTGGAAGCTCCATCCTCAACCTAAATAATAATTTCTTCCCTCAAAATTATCAAGATAAGTTGTCATATTAGCTCTTCTTTCATTAGCTCTATTAAGAGATCAGTGTGTTAAGAAGTGTATGTAATGATAATCACAGCTTATGTGTTTCTGCAATCAATTAATATAAATAGGAAAAGAATTGCTTGGCAATTCAACATGATAATTTTATTTACCATTTTTTTGAGAGTCCTGGGGCTTGAACTCAGGGCTTGAACACTGTCTTTGGGCTTTCTCAAGGCTAGAGTTCAACCACTTGAGTCACATTTCCACTTCTGGTTTTTTCTAAGTATGTGGTACCAAGGAATTGAACCTGGGTCTTTGTGCATGCTAGTCAAACACTCTTACCAGTAGGCCAAACTCCCAGCCCCTGATTTATCATTATTATATTTAGCTTTCTCCCTTTTGTATAACAGGATAATTTTTGTCAACTACATAAACTCAAATATCTATACTATGTTTGCCAGCTTTCAGTAGTAGACCATCTCTTCCAATAAATATTCTATCCAAGAGTTAAGTTCTCCTCTTTGTAATAATGATGAAAGTGAGCATAATTGAATATGGCATTTTTGATTCCCAGGAAATATCTGTGAATCCTCATCACTACATGCATGTACTGTAATCACAATAAAATGATCAACTCGCAAAGCTTGTTCTTTTCTTTTCCCAAAGCTCCTTGAAGCTCATTTTCCAGAACAATCTTCCCATTACAAAGCAGAGAAAAAACTAAGTTTTCATCTTAAATCTTAATAGGCCATACAAACAAACTGCTCTGTGTTCACAGATTCATACATGCATAAGAAGTTAATCTATCAGTTTCACATTGCCTTAAAATATATCTTCTATTAGTGTATGTCTACAATACTATCATAGCAATAATGGTAATGAGTAAAAATTAAACCCCAGAAAAGCCTTATGATAATGAATGACTAACACCCAATCAATTCAAAGCTAAAGCCTGTTCCAAGAATTATATAGAATACGATAATGTAGCAATCTTTATTAGTAAATTAGTATTTAATTACCTGAAGGAAACATAAGACATTTTAATCTTTGATATACCAGGAACACTGTTTTTGAAAATTAAATTGCCCCACCCCAGCAAGTAGATGAAATGGTAATAAATGAAAAGAGTTACCAAGAAAGTCATTACTAAGAAATAGCATAGTGAGGCTTCTTCTGGAAGAAAGAAAATTTTATCTGATCCTGCTAAATATGTCAGCCATGAGAAACAGAATAATAAAATTAATAATGTGTTTCCTTGTAATACAGGAACAAGATGAATGATGAAGCAGATAGGCTAGCTGATGGTAAACCTGAAAATGTTGGATCAGATAACAATAAGACCACATAGAGCCTTCCTCAAAGGAAAACAAATGAAAAAAAGTAAAAATAATAATGGGGACAATGAGGATGATTTAGGTAATGTGTAGCAGGTTATCTTGAAATGAAATGAAGAGATAATGAATGCCTATGCCTGTTCAAAGTGAATGTGAGCTAAATGAGAAAGTAAAAGGTAAAAAAAATCTCATTGTTGCTTATGCTAGCTACATATTGTAAATCAAAAGCTGGAAATGTCTTAAAAATTCTAACTCTAGAGAATAATGCCTAAAGAAATGATCCTCATAAAATCCATTAAATGTAAGTATGCAAAAATCAATGTCTAACGCATTATAGTTTGGACTACAAGGAAATAAAGTTGCTATAGCCAGGGAAAATAAAATTTAAATAATTTTCTGATGTAATTCTGAATGATCACTCTTCTTTAGAGGTGATTATACAAAGGTAACTTTGGGAAAGTTGTTTTTAAGTAAGGCATTTGCCACAAAGGCTGGAATTGGGATTCAGTGTTTCCTAGCCCAGAGTGTCAATGTATTTCATGAGTATTTAAAACCCATATTCCTGACAATGTGCAATAAGTGTTAGTTCATTTAAAATAAACAACAACATTAACAAGGAAAATGCAGTCATTTCAAGTGCTTCCTTTCCTTCATGCCATTCTCTTTTTTAATTCAATTGGTAAAGAAATTGGTTCCATTTCCTCCAGTCTTATAATTCTGACCTTTGTAAATCGTTGCCCTAAACCTTTAGAAACCTTTCAGTTCGGTTTTTGTTAATCTATATGTACAAAGAGGATTCTTTATGAAAGAAGCTTATATCAATGAATATAATTATTTTGATCAAACTTACATCCTCTGTTACTTTTTTCTAATCTTATTTCCTCCTGTCTTTCCACCCCTTTCAGAAGGTTGTAGTGGGTTTTGTTTCTCATATACAGTTACACAAACATATTTACATACTTTTGTGATTCTATGCTAAGTAAGCTGAATTATGAATTTAAATTTTTACTGACTATTCTCTTATATAATAAGATAAATGAAGTTCCAAAATTGAATTTGTTTCTGTCAGGCCTGAGTTTTGAACTTTCAGTTTTCATGCCTCTCTTATTGCTGAGCTATAGTTCCAGTCCTATTTATAGCTGTTAGAGAGATCTAGATTATTTTACAAACCAACAATTCATAAAAGTAGAAGAATAAGCCTTATATAGCTTCAATAATGATAGCGATGTTAATCTTTCCTTTGTTAAATATATTTTAAATATTCTGGACATCTACTTAGATGCATACTTTCCTGATAATATGAAAAATAACTTTAGTTTTATTCTGACTCTGTAGTCTCTAATTGCATCATGCTTATTGTACTTTTATCTCCTTAATATGCACATTCCTAGTCCTATGATTGATCATCTAGGATACAATTGTGTGTTTGTGTTTGTGTGTGTGTGTGTGAGAGAGAGAGGGGGGGGAGGGAGAAATATTTATGGGCAACGTGTGAGTTTTGGGGTTTGAAATCTGGGTGAGACACTGTCCCTGAGCTCTTCAGCCCAAGACTAGAGTTCTAGCACTTTGAGCACAACACTACTTCAGCTTTTCTGGTGATTATTTGGAAATAAAAGTCTCATGAACTTTCCTGTCCAGGCTGGCTTTAAACTGTGATCGTCAGATCTCAGCTTCCAGGGTAATCAGGATTAGAGGCATGAGCCAGTGGTTGAGGATATAATCTTTCTTTGCCAGTCCTGGGGCTTGAATTCTGGGCCTGGGTACGGTCTTTGGGCTTTCTCAAGGCTTTAGCCACAGCACTTTAGCCACAGCAACACTTCTGGCTTTTTCTGTGTATGTGGTACTGAGGAATCAAACCCAGGGTTTTGTGCATACTAGGCAAGCACTATACAACTAGGTCACACTCCTGGCCCCAGGATATAGTCTTATAGAACATTTCTTAATCTAGTATTTACTCAACTCAGATTGAAGGCTTCTGATATCCAAAGCAAAGAAAAGTACCTGAGGCATATAAGTGGTTGAACACAGAAACACAGAAACACGTTACCAAATTGTCAATTTCTACTGCTGGAAAAATAAACATAGAATCACTCAATCAATATATACCACCAAGCTAGACAAACTGTATAGAAACAATAGAAGCAGTTTATCAGAAAAAATCAACACAGAGGGGATTTATTTACAGAATTCTTTATCTGCATTCCACCAAGACTGATATTTACCTTTCATGAAGTTTATTTGTTACAGTTCCATAATGGTCATAGGAAACCTTCAGTAATCAGTACAAAAGGATAACAATGAATCCACTGCTTTAATATTAGATTCTAGAAGAGTTGTAAGGTCTGAAGTTTTAACTCTCAATGTGAGAACTACATAGACTTAAATGAAATCAAGTAGTAATCACTTACTTAAATAATTGTTCTTAGTATTTTATGTCCTAAAACATGAACTTAGCAACAAGACATTGTAAGTTCATGTCTTTTTAATAGCCCACAGTCTCATGGATGCTGTTCAGTGTAGTGCACACTGATGATGTCCACAAAAATCTATTACCAGTTGAGTTTTTACTTCTACTTTCTTTCTCTTTCTTTCTTTCTTTCTTTCTTTCTTTCTTTCTTTCTTTCTCTCTCTCTCTTTCTTTCGTTCCTTCTTTCCTTCCTTCCTTCTTATTTATTTATTTATTTATTTATTTATTTATTTATTTATTTATTTATTTATGTTTTCAGTCATGGGGCTTGCATTCAGAGCTTATTGCACGCTCCTTAAGCTATTTTGCTCAAGACTAGCACTTTATCTCTTTGAGACACATCTCCATTTCTGTTTTTAGGTTAGGTGGAAACGAAACTCTCATAGACTTCCATTCTCTGGCTGCCTTTGAACAGTAATTCTCAGATTTCAGTCTTAGAATTATAGATGTAAGCCTCCAGTGGTCAGTTTCCACATATTTATTACTTCTTTAAGTGAACAAAAAATGCTTGCATGAGAGCTTGGTCTTAGCCAGTTATATGCATTGAATATTCTCAAGGTCTACAAGTAAAAATGTTCTTCAGATGTTTGGGAATTGAAAATATATTCAAATACAGGATACCTTTTGTACAGGTAATGGGCAGAGAGCTTTGATGATCATTTTGTTTTCATTGTTCTCATTTTGTTCTCATCTAAACCTTGTACATGATAGCAATTCAATACATGTATTTCAACTCAATCAACACTTAGCTACCCAAATGAGGATGTTAATTATTCATTATAAGTTCTGTAGATATCTTCATAAATTTGTGATAGATCTGTTTCACTATGGAATCTCTGTAAATGTTTGAAATGTGACATCAATTCTGAGAAGGAATTAAGCCATTCAGGGTGGCAGCTAAGGAGAATGATAAGGGGTCATAGTGGAACAGCTTCTTTTCTGCATTGCCATAGCTGGCAGTACTGTAGGCAATAAAGTAGTAGCAATGTGCTGCTGCAGCTGCCAGCAGTAAAGATGTATATTCACTGCAGTAAATATAATCACAGGAATAGGAGCCAGATCAGTAAAAGGAATAAAGATAGAGAAATGGTGGATCTGGAATATGATGCTGACAATAGTGACTCGGAGCATATATTAAGATATACTCAAGGGCATCATTGTAAAGGATCTCTATATTTGGTTAAGGATCTCTGTAAATTTGCAAACCAAGACATTAGAAGAAATGAAGGTGCAATATTTGCCACTCTGAGGATGAAGGCATAATTTCCCCATAGATAACTGATATCAGAGTAAATACAGATGAAATAGAAATTTCAGATGAAGTCCATGTTTATATAACGTATAGTGCAAGATGTACAATCTTCATTGACTTTCCATGTATTATACTTTAAAGAAAACATTAAGACATTGAATGGAGAATGAAATGAAAAGACTGTAGCTGGATTCTAAGTAAGTACTACTCATTTGAGATGTGTGCATAGCTTATTAACAGTCATATAAATAATAGACAAAATGCTAACAATTGATGTAAGTGTTCATTTTTGCCTATAGAAATAAGAAATTTGCTGCCATTAAAGCAAGTATCATGAACTAAATATTTCCCAGATGATATTGAAGGCACAGGATCTTGTTTGTTATGTGGTATCATTTTCATTCAGCATTTGACAACATGAACACTCAATGCCCGTATATTTTTTACCACTTAAATGCATTTTTGTGTATGTATTTGTTTTCTTTTTTCTCTTAACTCCTATGCTATTTTATTTATATAATATGAAATTTTTCTTTGTTTCCTAGAAAAACTTATTTAAGTACTTCCTTATCATATGCAATTTAATCTAGAATTCCACCATTGCACTTTGAACATATAAATGCAGCATTATATTTACACATTAACTGCTTCCTAGGAAAAAGAAATATTATATAATGTATATAATTTCAAATAGTATTTGTCATTTTGAAAGGACAGAAGCTTTACCTTACTCATTTTTTAAAAGAATGGAGAAAGTCCATTCTTCCACACTTACAAGAAGTGTGTAAGCATAGCAAAAAGCAACCTACCTTGATTTATGAAGATAGCTTTTCCAATACTGATATTATTTTGATCTTATCCATATATATATTCTCTTTGTGTTCAACAGAATTTATTTCATGCTTTGTAGATAGAATGTGTTACCTTTTCACTAGGAATTATTGCATAGTTTTCTGTAACCCATTCTGTGTAGCAAAGCAGACACATGACCCTTATCTCTTAAACTGAACAGGGAAGTTGGGAAGCATTATTTTCAAACATAATCATTTTAACTCTCACTGGTTAATTTTCTCACTGGATTAATTCTATTAAAGTATATATTTATATAAAGGATTCTTAATGGTGCTGTGGCACAAAGTGCTAGAGTCCTAGCCTTGGGTAAAAAAGCTTGGAGACAGCTCCCAGGCCTTGAGTTCCGGATCCATGACTGACAAAAGAATTGAAGGGCCCGGAGTTTGGCCTAGTGGTAGAGTTCTTGCTTAGCATGCATGAAGACTTGGGTTCTATTCCTTGGTACCATATACATAGAAAAAAGCTGGAAGTGATGTTGATGTTCAAGTAGTAAAGCTCCAGCCTTGAGCAAGTCCAAGGACAGGGCTCAGACCCAGAGCTCAAGCTCAGGTCTGGCAAAAAAATTGTAGTTGTAAAAAGGATTCTGATTTCTATTTTTTTCTTAAACCATTGTGGCTTTTTCTTGTAATGGATTCTATGGTACTAACACATGGATAATTTTTGTGTACGTGTTGTATTGTAATCTGACATCATTATGTTGTATGGCTAGTGAATTATTTATCCAATCAAATCAGATCTGTCAGAAATAATTACAATAATAACAAAAGTAACTGATACAAGATGTATATATATATGCATGTATATTTCATTTTTATTAGTTTATTTCTTTTTTATTATCTTATATTAATTATATGAGATGGAAGTTTTTTATCGTTAAATCTACAGTTTTCACAATAATCCCATCACATCTCCTATCATATACATATATATGTAGATAGATATATTAATGTCCCAATCATTTACCTGAAAATATTTTGTTTCTTTTCCATCATAACTTTCAGAATTATTTTTTCTACATTTAAATACACTTAGGAAAAGGAACTGAAGCACATTGCCAGGGTCAAATAGCAGCAGTCAGTAAAACTAAGTATTAAACCCATAGTACCTCTAGAGCTGAGATCAAGAAACAGTGCCTCCAAATCTTGTATGAAATATTAAATATGGGATGATTTCATTTAATAAAATATTAAATATGGGATTTTTCAATTAATAAAATTTCACTTAATAAAATTTCAAAATATTAAGTGAGTGAAATTGTATACATTTTAAGCTACAAGTGAGGACAGTAAGTAAATGATGGCAGTAAAGATAATGAATAAGGTAAGTACTTTTGGATAAAGAATATTAAGCAATGTAACTGCTGTGTATTGCACAGCATCTTCAATTCACAATCTTTTTTTTGATGTATTAAAACCAATTAATGAAACCAGAACATTATGTTAATGATTTTTTTTTTCTTGTTGTTGGTATGGAGCTGGAACTCTGGGCTCTGTCCCTGAGACTTTCAGCTCAAAACTGGTACTCTACCATTCTGAGCCACAGCACCACTTCCAATTTACTGCTTAATTGGAGATAAGTCTCATGGACTTTCACGCTTGGGCTGGCTTTGAATCTTGACTCTCATATCTCAGGCTTCTGAGTAGCAGGGATTACAGGCATGAGCCACCAGCTCTTAGTTCTATGAGCTTCTCAATAATAGAGTGAAATTCCAAAAGATCAAAAGATCTTTTGTTCCTTTGTTCATAGTATTAAGATGTTATGTGATCTATAACTCAGTTGTCATCTTCACAGGGTAAAAAGGTATATGGACTTCAAAAATCACATTCTATGCTTTTGTTGTTACAGGAAAAACAATTTCTGTATCTTCTCAGTGACATTCAATTGGACCTCAGTTCTTACTGCTGCCTAATCAAATCTAATCATAAAATCTGTAAAATTAGACAATACATTTATTTTTGATAGATTTTATTTTGAGAATTCATTTTTCTAGTGACAAGTATGAAATTGCATTAACTGAAATTAAAGTTAACAGAGCCAAAACACAGAAACACAAAGATAATGATGTAGAGAAATGAAGATAGAAAATCATCAAAAAACTGGAAAAGAAAAGGGAAAGAAAGAAATAAAACAAATAAGCTCCCTGCATTTCAGAGACAGAAATAATTTTTGAAAAGCTTTTGTACAGTGGTGGGATGAATCATATTCAGGTAAAATAATAGCCAAATAACAAGAGAATAATTTAAACAAAAATTTTAAATTATTATGAAAGACTACAACAAGTAACATCTATTAATTATGTGCTAACAGGCCAATATAGAAAAGTGGGCACTTTTTCAATCAAGATATGTATTTAGTGAAAATTATTTCACTATTATCTTCCGTTATTTCACTATTATTTCATGTTATTGGCTGTCTTATATTCATCAATAGCAAGAGACATCATTATAGAACAGATGATCTAAACAAATTGATTAATAAAACTTGCTTTGTTCTGATAGGTCTGCATAACAATTATTTTCTTTGAAATTTCTAACTATGTAAACCAAAGATGATGAAGTATCTAGTATCTAGTATTCCTTCTTGAAAAATAAAGACAAGGAAAAAAAGAAAAATAAAGATAATGGCAAGGATTTTAGCCTAGTGATAGAGTGCTTGCCTAGCATGCAGGAAGACCTGGGTTCAATTCTTCTATATCACATACATAGAAAAAAGCCACAAATGGTGCTGTGGCTCAAGTGGTAGAGCGCTAGCCTTGAGAAAGCCCAAGGACAGTGCCCAGGCAGTGGGTTCAAGGCCCAGGACTGACAAGAAAAGAAAAAAAAAGAAAAGGAAAGATAAATATGCTTTGCTTTCTATAGATAGTTCATATCTTCTGCTATGTATCTAACATCTGTCTTCAAGATTGCTCAATAGTTAATCAGTATAGTTAGTTTTAGCTTTTAACCCAGATATTTAAGGTTTATAGAAAGAAGAGATTTAAAAGGTTAGAAACAAAACATAAAATGAGAAAACCCACAATTGAAATTTGAGAACCAGTTTTAGTAGAAAGTGACACATTACACAAACACTTAGAAAACTGCATATTTTTTCTTCTGATGGTATTTATTTTTCTAAACTCATGTAAATTTATTAATAGTAAAAATTTTCCCGTAATACAAGTCTGAGTTTACAAAAGTGAAACCAGTAGCCATTTAATGGCAGTAGATTGAATTTGGATGTAAAAATAATAAACAGATAAGGTTATTCCTTTGCTGAGTGTTCTTGAAGCCTAAAGTTAAACAGAATTATTTGTAGATTTGCAGTGTCTGTTTTGGGAATTATGAATTTCTGGCCATGGCACAACAGTCTGTTGGAATTTTGTTACTAATCATAAACTGAATGTTGTCTGATACATGTAGCACACAATGCCAACTTTAAATAAAAGCGATGTATACAAAGTGGGTCCAAACAAATCAGAAAATATGCAAACCAATTAAATGAGCAGGTGTCTCCGATTACCATAATAACTATTCCTGCTGTTCTGCCACATATCCTTCATAACACATATAACCTCACAGTGTGTGACCTGTGGTTTCAAAACAAGAAAAAGTGTGGCTCAGATTAAAGTCAAAATCTGCATGTGATCTGGCAAAATGCAGAAATGGATGTTTGTTGAAAGAGTCTTGGTTAATTTTAGTTTGTTAGAGCATACTGTAGGTAGAACTGAAAAAATCTCCCATTTCCACTTTTGGGAGGGAAATGTGTCCATAGGCACAAATCTTAGACAGTAAACAATGTGACAATGTAATGGGTAGTACTGTCTGGTTATGTTCAGAAGATTCAAGATTGATCTGAGTACACTGAAGATGATCCTTTGGTATATCCGTTAATATGTATTGCACATAACTTTATCCAATAATCACATGAGGCAAGTATTTATGGGAATATTGTCTTTACCTATTTGATATTTGTTTTGTAAAGTGAAAGAAGGGAGAAGCTGAGGAAGAGAAGACAAAGAGGGCATAGGAAAAATGTGGGCAATGTGGGCAAGGAAGTGGGGGAGAGGGAGGGAAGGAAGGAAGAAAAGAAGGGAGGGAGGAAGAGAGAGAGAGAGAGAGAGAGAGAGAGAGAGAGAGAGAGAGAGAGAGAGAGAGAGAGGGAGAGGGAGAGGGAGAGGGAGAGGGAGAGGGAGAGGGAGAGGGAGAGGGAGAGGGAGAGGAGAGAGAGAGAGAGAGAGTAAAGGAGAGAGAGAGAGAGAGAGAGAGAGAGAGAGAGAGAGAGAGAGAGAGAGAGAGAGAGAGAGAGAGAAAAGGAAAGGACCTTCAGGATAAAAGCTTTAAAAACCTGAAAAAGGAAATTAAAGCAATACCGAGGAAGTTTCCCAGTTTCCCGTTTCTTTATCAAACTGAATAATCCAAGTTTTTCTGGGGCAATCCAAGGGAACATTAGCAACTTGTGCTAGATTATTTCATTTGGGAATCAGTTTCTATGTCTATTGAGTGGAAAAAGAATAAAGTCGTGGGCAGTAAAGTTTCTGAAACCACGAGTTAATTCTTAGGTATGAATCATATGTTCACATCATTATAGGACCACAAGTACTAGTTTAAATCTCCTACACATCTTTTGTGCTCTGATCGGGCAGCTTAAAACTCCCACTTTAGCCCCAAGCAAACATGGATCACTTCACTCAATCCTGTTTTACTCCCATGGGTTTTTATTTGTCGGGATACCAGATAATTGGAACTCTACAGTTTATGACGTTTTCCTATATACTTCACTCATTTCAGAATATGTCATTAAGGGTCTTCATTATCTTTCACGGCCTACTCAATTGGCATTAATTTTAGTACATTTTGGAATATTTTACATCATTTCAATAAACCACAGGCTTGTAATTCATCTACAGAAATATATGGAAGATATGGCAGTCATAAACATATGATAAAATTTAAAACAATTTTCAGTGGAAAACTATTTAGCAGGAATACTTATTATCGGATCACATGGTAAGAAATTGCTTACAATGTGTTAACAGTCTTCATTGGCCAGAAATGAATATAACATTGTTTTACTCTTTAGTCTTCTCTGCTATATTATAGTGACCACCTTATTAGTATGCTTATTCATCAATTTTTGGGGGATGCCTGTTAATACCTTTGAGTTATTCTTAAATTTGGTTATATTCTATTTTTTTTAATTTTCATGTCATTTTAATATTTTAGAATCACTTATTTATGACATGACTTTGACAGAGTTTTCAACTCTCTGGTATGGCCTAATTTTTAAACAGTCCACTTTACAATTAGAAAAAATATAATAAAGCAAAATGAATCAATTTTTAAAAAAATTCAATCTCTTGTCTTTAGTGTTTTGTCCAAAAAGTGATTCTCAAAGCACAGGTTCATGTAGATTTTCTAATCTGTTAGTTTTGAGGTGATTTTACTAGTTTATTTTCTGGATTTAGTGTTCATAAATTTCTTACATTAAATAAGCAAATGACCTTACTATGTGATAATACAATGACACTTAGTGTATAATATTCTATTAGAAATCTTCACATCATACTGCTTTCCATACTGGTTGATCTCCTCTATGACCCAGCAATTTCACTACTTGGCATTTACCAACTTGTCCAGAAACAAGGACATATTAAAGCTACTAGCACAACGATGTTCATTGCAGCACTATTTACCGTAGCAAAGATATAGAACCAACCCAGATGTCCCTCAGTTAATGAGTGGATCAACAAGGTGTGGTATTTACACATAATGGAATTGTATGCTGCTGTCAGAAAGAGTGATATCAGCCCATTTGTAAGGAAATGGAAAGACTTAGAAAAAATCATATTAAGTGAACTAAGCCAGACTCAAAGGAACATAGGCTCAATGGTTTCCTTCATTTATCATAATCAGTAGAAACCTTGGGCTCTGCTAGCAGAGATTTACAATAGAGCAAAACCTAGGTACATAAGGCCATATAGTAGGAAGCTAATTGAAAGGACCTCCAGGATATAGAAACAAAAGCCATATAATGAGTGATTGTTGTCCTTAATGTACTATGTTATCTCTCATCTCTTTTGCTGTTCCTTCTTTACCTCATATTGTTACAATATTTCAACTTTTTATCTGATATATTGTATATATGCTTATTTGGTTATTTGAAATGGGATAGGGAAGGGGGAAAACAAGATGAGCGGCTGAGTGGGGGAAGGGAAATGGGGACCAAGACATGAGAAAGGGTATTAATGTTTGTAAAGTAATTCATTCACCTTCTGTCTGGTGAATATAATGTAACACTTCTATTAATTACAATAAAATATATGAAAATAAAACAAACAAAAAGAGAAATCTTCACCTCACAAACTTCAAACTGGACAAACACAAATGTTCAAGAAAAGGGACATAACCAGGGGACTATGATACCAGAATTGGGGCCTTGTATCTGCCATTGTCTTTTACTTGCTTCCTTCCTTCATTCTTTCCTTCATTCTTTTCTTCTTCTTTCTTTTTTGCATTAACAAAGAAGTTTAGGAAAATGTTTATTTTAAAATAGATCTGTACTTTATGTTTAGGATGATGACTCATTTTAAATTAATTTTCAATGGTTTTAAAGTTCTATTTCTAGACTCATTTCTTTGTAGTTCTATTTCAAATGTGTAGGAATCTTTGTGGAAAGTATTTTCTTTATTTTTCCCCTGCATTTGGATACTATTTGTATCTATAAGTTTTTAGATATACATTATATCTTTCATTAATTATCAATTTACCCATTTAAAATTTACACATATTTTCATAGATTTATGAGTAAATCACTTCTTGAATGCAAATATGATATGCTATCACATTTTGGGAGTTGACTATATTTGGGGTTTTACTTATTGAATTAGTTTTAGTATTAAGTACCCAAAGAATTCAAAACCATAAATTAAGATTAATTAATCAAACTCATCATAAGAAACTGTGGTGTTCAGGTGTGCTCTCTGTTTGAGATCAAGCTGGACAATCTGTTCTTACCATTGGTTGTAGAAATTGTTTTAAATCTCTGGCCTTCTTTATTTCCACAGTTAGTATTTTTTTTGAAATAATTAATATTATTAACAGAAATGTTCTTCATTGCTAAGAAAATATTGACTAGAGAAAACAATTATATAAAAAAGACAGTCTAAATATTTTCAATAGCAATTTAATCTTTCAAAATATGTATTTCATAAAGGAATATAGATGTCAATATTTTGAATTGGCATAGTATCATTAATAATATACAAATCTGCTTATTAAATATGTTGAGTTATATTTTATAAAACTTATGTAAATATTAGCTTTCAGTCACATCTATGTCTATGTGTGCATGTGTATATATATCCATTATTATATGGTTTTACATTTTATTTTGACCCTATAGAAATTCATGGCCTGCTGAGTGGCATATGTGTCACAGAAGGATGCAAGGAAATGCTATATATGAATCACTACTCTAGAAGGTAAGAATTATATGACAATGTCATCACATTCAAATACAAAATGCCAGCTATAAAAATTCTAAAATATTTTTCTATGCACATTTTATGTAATTTCATTATTCTGTTTCACCATCATTAAATTAACTATTCCTTTGAATAACACAACTATGTAACATAGAATCTTTAGCAAAAGGGACTTGAAAATTCTGTTCTTTTTAGTTTTTGAATATATAAACTATAGACTGAGATATTTTTGAGAAGTCATTCATGTGAACTTATTTGGTGAGTCTAGGTAAACGGTAAGTATAAATGAGTGAATTTGATTCTAATTCTTCACCTGATGAACAGATGAACAAACAACTGAATAAAACCCGAAGAGATGTATAGCACCTTAGACATACACAATGCAAAGAGAAATTCACAGTTTTATTGTTAATAATATGCCCCCTGAAACTATAAACAAGTATTCTGATTTTTCATAGCTTAATCATTTATTAAAATTAATATACAATATTTATATTAAAATGTTTTCAATATAGCAATTTCTTGAAGCTACAGACTTGTAACTAAAACTATATCGCTAAAATTTAATACTAAATATGTCCTAAATATAGCACGTTCAAAAAATCCAATTCATGTTCCATAAGATACTTTCTCACCAAAATATCTTATGTCACTTATACTCACAAAGTTCTTTTTTGCTCAAATTCAGATCATTTTTGCTCTAAGTTCAGTTTTCTATAAAGTACATATGATCTCTCTGGCTCTATCTTTATAATATATTTGAATTATGTACAATTCTACTATTTTCTTTAGCTGTGAATTTATTACATGTTACCTTACTTAATTTCTTCAAATTTTCCAAATTTGAGAAGTAGTATTTCTATTTAATAATAACTTAATCATTGTAACTGACATACATTTCTTTCCTCTTTTCTTTGGCTTATTCACTTCAGTCACTGTACTTGATTTCTGTACCCTTGTGTTTTAGAAGAGTCCATGCGATTTGGAGAGCGGGGGCGGGGGAAGCACAGAAATGGTAGGATAAAGAGTGAGTCGATTCAGCAGTGCTATTCACTAGATAGTGTTAAAATGAAGTATACAACTTTGATGGCCATGAGGGGAGATACTGGGAGAGAATGAGAGAAGTGACACTTCTTAAAATGAAAGGTACTCATCACCTGACTGTGACTGTAATCCCTCTGTATATCAAGTGTATAATAACATTTAAATATAATAAAATAAATGAAAAATCCTTTAAAAAGAGTTCTTTTTCCTCTTCTGTAGTATTTTCAGGATATATAGCTACATCTATCATATTAGCTTTTGTTTACATCTAATATGATCCATTTTTTGACTACCTAGAAGGGAATTTGTTCAAAATATTGAAATAATATCGACCATGCTGTCCCATCTTTTACACTTAAAACTTCTTCCTTCGGGGCCAGGAGTTTGGCCTAGTGGTTAAAGTGCTTGCCTAGCATGCATGAAGACCCGGGTTCGATTCCTCGATACCACATATATAGAAAAAAGCCGGAAGTGGTGCTGAGGCTCAAGTGGTAGAGCTCTAGCCTTGAGAAAGTCCAAGGACAGTGCTCAGGCCCTGAGCTCAAGCCCAGGACTGGCAAAAAAAAAAACCAAAAACAAAAAAAACCAAAAAACTTCTTCCTGCTGACTTCAGTTAAAATTAATATCATAGGTCTATCAATGTATTTTAAAATAAAAGATAGACATACTTTTTGGAAGCACATCATTTCATACATTGGCATCACCTTTATAAGACTTTCTAATTTGAATGGATTAAGATTAAATCTGCCTAATGGAAATACCATTCATGAGTATGAATAATTCATGTGATAGTCTCCTACAAATATATATTGATTTTAACTGTATAATATTTCTTATTATTGAGATTTATCTTCATGTACTTATTTGTATTAATTTGATTCTATCTCGAAAATAATCCTTCAATGTGTAATCTAGAACCAGTCTCACTGATAAGGAGTAAAGGTGGTAGTATGGTAGAGTGCTTGCCTATATGCACAAAGGCCTGAGTTTGATTCCTTGGTATCACATACATAGAAAAGCCTGAAGTGTTATTCTGACCCAAGTGGTAGAGCACTAGCCTTGAGGAAATCCCAAGATAGTGCCAAGCCCTGAGTTCAGTCTCCAGGACAGAAAAAAAATCTGCCAAGTGTAGAGTTTAAATGAGAAGGATATGAGCTCAAAGAGTCACTGCAAACAAATTCTTCTGTTAATTTAATGCTGTTTTTTTTTTCTCCCATGATATGGATATAGTGTCTGAATGTAGTGGAGTTAGAGTCAAAATTTGAGACTTTTAAAGTGTTCTCAAAATTATCTTAACTTCAGAAACAAAACACATTTATTTTGCATTTCTGATTTTTATATTTTCTGGGGTTAGAGTTGGAATGATAAAAGATTATCCAAATGTTTACTCTATTTGAATAAAGATAATAAATTTTGAACATAAATGATATTTTGTGTATATTTTTTGCCTTTCTCGTAAATACTTTTCTTCAAAATGAACTTGAAATGTATAATATAAAATATAGCATTAGTTAATAATCTTGGATGTGGTGGAATGAAATATAACCCCAGCAATAGTCAGGTAAGAGGAAGGGTATCTTGAGAAGAATATTGATTGGAGATAGTAGTCTATTGGAACTATTTAAATATTATAATAAAACAATATAATATATTTGAAAGTAGGTGTTATTTTTGTAAGCAACAAATGTTTTATGTACCTTATCTAACTTTAAGTAGGTATTATGAAATAAAAGCCATTGTTTTTGGTTTTTAAGTGAGTCAGTATTGTCTCTAAGGAAGACATATCTGAAATGTAACAGAACAAAATCAATGAATGCAATTCTATCTTGTTCTCTGAAGAGAAGTATAATCATATTTAAGTCATCATATTGCATTCTATTTTTGTCTATGAAAACTAAGAAGAAAGGCTAATACTACCTAGCAAATCAATATCCAGAGAAAGGGCACATGCAATAATTACCACATGATATCAACAGAATGATACTTGAAGGTATAAGTACTTCAAAAAAAAAGGAAACACTTATTTTTTAGTTCTATAAATGGCACAATTGAAATGTTAATGGAGATTGTATTAAGTGCGCATAACAATTTGGTGGTTTGCCTATTTTAATAGTATTGACTGTTCTAGGAATATGTGAGAACTTTTGTCTTTTGATAACTCCTGCAATATCTTTTTCAGAGCATTAGTTTTCATTGTAGAAATCATGGATTTTTTTTTCTTAAGTTTAGGTGTGTGTTGTAGTTTTCAAAGGGTATTACCAATGAGATTACTCTCCAGGGTTCTTAATAAGTGACTATCATTTGATTGTACAAAAGTTATTAGTCTGCATATTGATTTTGTTTATGGCTACTTTTTTTCTTATTCATTTTTTTTCATGGGGTTTCAACTGGGACTGGGCTCTGTCTCTGAGCTCTTCAGCTCAAGGCTACCTTCCTACCCTTGAGCCAAGTCCCACCTTCTGTTTTCTAGAGATTAATTAATTGGAGATAAGAGTCTCAGGTCCCTTTGTGCCTGGCCTGGCTTTGAAGTTTGATCCTCAGATCTAGCCTCCTGAGTAGCTAGATAACAGGTGTGAGCCACAGTGCCCAGCTTCATTTTTGAGTCATAATTATTAACAATTTTAATTAATAATTTTTAATTATTAGTTCGTTTTCCCGCCTAAGCACTGTCCTTGGACTTTCCTCAAGGCTGAAAGTTGTATCACTTGAGCCACAGCAACATTTTCGGCTTTTTCTACTGATGTGGTACAGAGGAATCTAAACTTGGTTCTTCCTGTATGCTCAGAAAGCACTCTACTACTAGGCCAAACTCCAGACTCCTCTTATTAATTCTTTACAATTAATTTTTAGGTAGAATCATATCAATTTTAACCAATGAGAGTTTGATTTCTTTTCTTCCTAATGTGTATCCATTTTATTACTTCCTCTTGTTTTATTGTTCTGGCTAAAAATTCAAACAATAGATTATTTAGCATAGGTGAAATACAAATACAAGGCAAGGCAGTGATTTCCCCCCAAAAAAATATTTAACTAAATAGAAACAAGAATTGACAAATAGGATTCCATCAAATTCACAGTCTCCAGCACAGAGAAACATTAACAGCATGATGACCTAGATTACAAATAAAAAAAACAAAGCCAGATAATATTTCATTCAGGGGATTGAGATCTAAAAGACCAAATAACAAAAACATAAACTACAAATGAGACAATTAACTAAACAGATGTTTCTCAAATGAATTAATGCATTTGGCCAATAAATATATGAAAAAATGTTGACAATTTTAGCCGTCAGGGAAATGCAAATCAACACTTCATTGAGATTCCATTTCATCTCACTTCAGAATGGCTATCATCAAAAACATCAAATGCTTGCTGACAATGATTTATGGAAAGAAAGGGACTTTTATTCTCTGTCAGTGAGAATATAAACTAAAAAAGCCAATGTGAATATTAGTATAAAGATTCATCAAAAATTGAAATAGGAATATGATCTAGACCTATTAATGATTTTTTCCCTAAATAACAAGAGTTGGTTTATATTAGGGATGATGGTTTAGCCATGTTTATCTGGGCACTATGCATAAGAATCTCAGTATGAAATCAGCCTAGGAGCTTATTAATTGATGATTGGTTAAAATTGTTTCCTTCATAAAGAGAAATAAGTTTGTCATTCCTGAAATATGTGGCAACGATGTTTTCCATGTTAAATAAAATAAGCTTACTTTACAACATTTCCATACATTTTGAGAAGCTAAGGGAACAATATAAACAAAATCAGTAACATAAAAAGGGAAAGTAGAGGGGAACAAGCCAAGAGGCAGTAATGCTTGGAGATAGGATAGAAAAAAGCAATATAGTCAGAGAATACAAGTATAGTACTTTTTATGTGCATTTGAGAATGTCATGAAATAATTCCTTACTTTGCACAATTCAAAAATGCTAATAACAGAAAATGTAAAAATGAACTAATACCAATGGGATTAGACAGAGTGAATGTATGAGATTACAAACAATTTAAGATAGTTATTTGTCATAAGAGAAATTAGAATAAGAAACAACATCTTTGTTCTTTGTTTTAGAACTAATTGGATGATTATATTTAAAAAAATGACATAGGGCACCAAACTAAGCTGGGTTAGTTTCCTTTATATTGAAATTGAAATTTCAGTTATGAAGTTTATGCAATATTGCGAGAAAAATCTACAGGCATAATAGGCACTCAGATGCCCTAAAATTTCAGTGGATAAAAAGTAGGTTTTTGGCTGGAAGTTTGGCCTAATGGTAGAATGGTTGCCTAGCATACACAAAGGCCTGGGTTCAATTCGTCAACATCACAAACATAGAAAAAAGCTGCAAGTGGTACTGTGACTCAAGAGTAGAGCTCTAGCCTTGAGAAAAAAAGACCTCGAGTTCAGGCCCCACAACTGGGAAAAAAAAGTAGGTTTTCACTTTCTTAGTAAAGAACCAGAAGCTCAATAAATTAAAGGAAGTCTGGACAAATGGAACTGCATTAAACCAAAGAGCTTCTGTATGGCAAAGGACGCAGCTAACAAATGAAATAGAAAGCCCAGAGAGTGGGAGAAGCCATACAACAGATAAAGGCCTCATATCTAAAGTATGTCTACAGCGAAAAATAAAATGAAACTGAGGCTGGGAGTTTGGCCTAGTGATAGAGTGCTTGCTTAGCATGCAAGGCCAGAGTTTGATTCCTCATTACCACATATACAGAAAATGCTGGAAATGGTGCTGTGACTCAAGTGGAGGAGCATTATCATTGAGAAAGCCCAAGGACAGTGCTTAGGCCCTAAGTTCAAGCCCCAGGACTGGGGAAAAAAATTGGATCTCTCTAAAACAAATCTTCAAAGAAACAACCATCCCATTAAAAAGGTGAGCTAAATACTTAAAGAGAGACTTCTCTGAAGATGAAATGAGAATGGCCTATAGTCACAGGAAGAAATGCTCTACATCTCTGGCCAAAAAGAAATGCAAATCAAAACAACTTTGAGATTCCATCGCACTCCAAGTAGAATGGCCATTATGACGAAATCTAATAACAGGGGATGCTGGTGCTACTACACTCTTCCTGGGAATGTAGACTGGTTTAACCACTCTGGAAAGCAGTATGGTGATTCTTCAAAAGAATAAAGATAGATCTCCGATATAACCCAGAGTTCCACTCCTTGTATTTACCCAAATGTCCAGAAACAAGGACATACTAAAGCTACTAGCACAATGATGTTCATTGCAGCATTATTTTCCATAGCAAGAATATGGAACCAACCCAGATGCCCCTCAGTAGATGATTGCAACAAGATGTGATACTTATACACAATGGAATTCTATGCTGCTGTCAGAAAGAAAGACAAGGCCCCATTTGTAAGGAAATGGAAAGACTAGGAAAAACTCATATTAAGTGAAGTAAGCCAGACCCAAAGAAACATAG
The DNA here is from genome assembly GCF_031878675.1 of Megascapheus bottae. NCBI lineage: Eukaryota > Metazoa > Chordata > Mammalia > Rodentia > Geomyidae > Megascapheus > Megascapheus bottae. The sequence continues at coordinate 17,018,272 of NC_143519.1, forward strand.
GCTCAATGGTTTCCCTCATTTGTAATAATTAGTATACATCTAGGAATCTCCTAGCAGAGGACTACAGTAGCTCAAAACCTAGGTGCATAAGGTCATATAGGATGAGAATAAATAAAAGGATTTCTAGGATATGGAAACAAGAGCTTTATCCCATGTGATTGTTGTTCTTAATGTACTGTGTTATTTCTCTACTGTTTTTCTGCCCTTATGATTAATCTCATATTGTTACTGTATCTGACTTAGTTAACTGGTATATTATATACACATTTATTTGTTTATTTGAAATAGTAAAGGGAAGGGGGGAACAAGATTATTAGGAAGGGATGCAGTAGAGATATGGGGAAAAAACATGAGAAGGGGTATTAATGTGTGAGAAGCAATGCATCTACTACCTGATGAATGTAACGGTAACTCCTCTATATATTATCCCAGCAATTTAAAAAAGTAGATTTTTATTTTTTGGATGACATTTATTGTTTGTTTAAGTACATATGCTTGTTTTAAATTTCAGTGGGATACTATGTAATTCCAATTACAGTCAATATTTTGGTGATACTGGGGCTGTTACTTCATTTATAAACAAAAATATTCAGAGTTATGTAAACTTTTTTCTGTCATTTCTTGGGAAACATTTAAAAGTATGGCTGGCATATAGAGCATAGTTGCTTAAAGAGTAGCTGGTAAGTAAAATATATAAATATTATTTTTGTCATGATTCATATTACAAGTGTTGTTACTCACTTCCATTTAAAAAAACTAACAATAAATTATGAATAACTGCATGAAAATTATCTGTTGGGTCAGGAATGTGGCCTATTGGTAGTGTCCTTGCCTAGCATGAATGAACCCCTGGGATCGACTCCTCAAAACCATTAGTCTCACAGACATATGTGCCTGGGCTGGCTTTGAACCATGATTCTCAGATCTCAGTTTCCAGAGTAGACTGGCATGAGCCATTGGTGCCCAGAAATTGCATGAAATTTTAAAGTAATGTTTATAGTACTATATAAAGTACTGCTTACTAAGAAGAATAACTTACTTTAAACAAATTGCTCAAAGAGCTTGGAGACTTTGTTAAAAGTTAAATTTTATGGGCATTTTCATGTGTTTATGCCATTATATTGTATTACTTACAAATGTAACATTATTTCATTATAAACTTTAAAAATCTCTTATTCTTCAGTATCACATTTTTTCTGTTGATAGCTAATAATTTCACATGCTATTACATTATTAGATATATCTTCCATACTTTTCAATATAAGAAAGTGTAATAGTGGTGGGGAACCTAGAAAAACAAGAATGGATAACAAAGAATGTTATGTGGATGTATTCCAGTGAGGTTGTTATTTTGGTTTTGATTTTTGTTTTGTTTTGTTTATGTATCTTCTTTTTAAAAGCAGGCATAGTCATGTGGTATGTCATACTTCTGTGGAAGTCAAACAATCCTCAAGGTATAACTACAGTATTAGTAACTCAAAATTAAGAAAAGTCATCTAAACTATACAGAAATTCAAACATACGCTGCAAATTATACTCACAGAAATTTGAACTTCTATATAGTATCTTAAGAACAACAATCACTCATTATATGGCTTATGTTTCTATGTTATCTCTCATCTCTTTTGCTGTCCCTTGGTTATCTCATATTTTTACAGTATCTCACTTTGTTACCTGATATATCTGATATATTTGTATTTGGTTATTTGAAATTGGATAGGGAAGGGGGGAAAACCAAGATGGGGGTGGGGGGAGGGTAATGGGGACCAAGACATGTGAAAGGGTATCAATGTATGAGAATTAATGCACCTTCTTTATGGCAAATATCATGTAACCCTTCTATTAATTACAATAAAAATATATGAAAAAAAAACAGAATAACCATGAAAAAAATAAAATATGCATTATCACCTGACTATGAAAAAAAAAGAAATTTGAACTTCTAAAGTAGATGCTAGATAGATATCATAAAAACTAAAAACAGTCAATTTCTTAACAATACTGACAGTGAACATCAAATGAAGAAGCCAAGTTCATTTAATTTTCATCGGGGGCAAAAAAAAACCTACAGATCAATCAAATCAGTACATAAAAATTCACCCATCATTTAGCTTCAATAAATCCAGCCACTGTGGAGAAAGATATTTCATATCTAGCAATCATGTAGTCAAAGGTGAATATCTATGGTGGTTGACAAAAACCTTAATCACACAAATATAAATTACATAGATACTGACAGGAAAGATAGATAAATAATAGAGAGGTGATAGAAGATAGATATAGATCGATTGTCTCAAGAAATAGTATGTCAACATTTTTATGAGTTCAATCTTTATACAAATGAAAGTTTCTGCCATAGCGATGCTTTTTTGTTGAAATTATAATGATGTTTTAAAGATTTTTGTCTTTTTAAAATTTTAAATTTAGCATATGTTAATTTCTGCAACAAAGAAAAAGACAATAAAAAATAAAGGAAAATAAAAGAAATTTCAAGTGGATGACAGAAAAAATAAAGGAAATATGAAAGAGTTCATTCTTATTGACTATAATTTTCTTTTTGATGCTGTTGTGAGACATAAAGTTGTGTAAAGTTAACTGAATAAGAATTGGCTTAATAGCACTTTATCAAAAAAGGGCAGTGGCCATTGTGACAAGAGTGGTGTATGAAGGATAATAACATACAAAACATTTTTTTCATGGAATGTATGTTTTACTATAAGAGATAAGACATAATCTCCTAAAATATTATGCATATAAGTGTGAAGCAAATATTTAAGGATCTTATGAAAGACAGTTAAAGGGGGGCAGCAGGAATGATGGTATGATATCTATCTTTATATTTACTAAATACTAGAAGGAAGGCTTAAGATGCAACTCTGTGGAAAATCATTTGCCTAACAAATATTGGTCTGTGTTTAATCTCACACACTAGATGTAGAAATAAAAATTTGTGGGAAAATATTATCTGCAGTAAAACAATTATAGTTAGTCATGAAAAAAGGATGGAAAACATGGCCCCAAGTCCCCGGTTTGAGCACTGCACTGGATACATTTCCCCTTACGTATTGATTGTGAGTTAAAAGTAAGTTTGGAACGAATAAAACAAAATTCAGCCTACACTTTTACAAAGCTTATTTTATTATACTGGTAAGTATTGTTTGAAATGAGTATGCATTATCTTTTTATCATAGTTAACAGGCATTCAGAAAATCTTTTTTATGTAGATGAAAGTTTCATTAACATTAATCTTCGAGTTTAAGATATCATGCATTAGGCAATGATAATATTCACAAAAGAATCTTCAGATTATGCAGACAAAGAAAATGAGTATAATGCTCTTTTGACAAGGAAATGTAATATATAAATGTGTCACTTAGAATTCTAAACTGAAGAAGGTCATCATTCAGAGCATCTTTGCTTCCCTTTTTAGTAAATGACCTCATAAACGTCTTCAAGTTTCTGTGTTCTGATATAAATGACACCTCTTACTGAAATATGAACTTTTACTAGGTCATTTTTGAGCAGTCACTCAAAGGATTATCCACATTACAGTCACAGGAGCCAATATTCTTCCACTAGAAAGTCATCATAATAAGGATGGAAATAACAAGCAAAGATTCAAGTACTTTTATATATTACAATAACAAATTTGTTTTAAAATTACTTTTTCAGTGCCAAGTATGCTCAAAATATAATTTTAAGAGTCAGAGATATTTTACAGTCAATAATAAATACAATAATAATTGTTATAGCAAAAGAGCCCAAAGAGAAGCAGTGTGTTTTCCCGAAGATAGCTCTAGGAGAGAAGAAATGAGTTGTCAGGTAAAACATCCTTTGGAAAACATGAATACAAAATTTATAAATTCACATTGTGTAAAGAATAAAGGCTAGAACAAAAAGGTAGCATACATGAAATCATAAAGTTTCATTTAACAGCTTACAGAAATACTGACACTTGCAGGGAGAAGAGGCTCACACTGGTAATCCTATAATCCTACCTACTCAGGAGACTGAGATCTGAGGATCTTGGTTCAAAGCCAGCTTGGGCACTGAAGTCCGTGAGACTCTAATCTCCAAGTAATCACTAGAAAATTGGAAGTGGTGCTGTGACTCTAGAATAGGATAGTAGCCTTGAGTTGAAGATCTCAGGGACAGAGCCCAGGCCCAGAGTTTTTAGCTCCATGACAGGATACTGACACTCTGTGATAGCTAATTAATGTTTGGAGATACAAGTTTTTAGTAAATTTTATATACCCTTCATTAATGATTACTTAAGTAGTCAAAATAGTTCAGATTTTTCAGATGAATACTTGGACTCTTCAGTTCTCAGTTGACAGTTTGAGAGCTTTGAATTAGATATGATCCTGAAATTTATCTATATCATTTCTTTCCAACTTGACACCTTAAGTATAATTTGAATGAAATGAAATGCATCTATTTTAAAATACTGCTCAGTTTTGGCAAGTAAACATATTCACTTTACTACTGCTTTTTACGAAGTATTTAATTATCTATCAGTAGTGAAGTTTCCACTGGTCTCTCATTATTATTGTTTTTTAATGGGTGAGTTCTTAGGGCGGAACTATGCATGCTATATTGGAATGTAATTAAATTTAATGCCTGAGGTATTGACTACCCTTTGTTCCAGACTGAGTTTTCTGGAGTGTTTTTGTGGTTGCTGCTGTTGTTGTTGTTGTTGCTATCAGGTAGTTGCAGAAGTGTTTGCACTTCAAGAATAAATACAAAGCATATCCACTGCTTTTGTAAAAATTAAAAAAAGAAAAACTAGTAATGTTGTCACCCACCCAAGAGAGGATAAGCAGACACATTTTCATTGTAAAATATTCATATTCTTGAAATGTATGATCTGTTTCCTACAACATAAAACTTATAACAACCAAATTTGCAATGTGTCATCAGATTACTTCTCCAGGCCATATAAGAACCAAGTTTCAGGAAATATCAGGTTAAAACTCATAATCTCTTATTTTATTGTCATAAATAGTAACCTACATTTTGACACTGAACTTAATATATGTTTTTCACCTGGTTTGATCTTAATAGGTAGGTCCAAGTATTATTGAAGCTGGAAAATCACAGATGCTTCATATTAATATCCCATATCAATTGTGGTGACAAGGATGGAATATTAAAAGTAAAGTGACTTTCTGAATGACCACAGTTAAAAACTTATATCCATTTCTGTCACTTGAAAGGATCAGGAAATATTATTGTCAGAGGAAAGTTACCTGTGAGAGTCACCTGCACAAAAATCATACTAATATATGTTGTTCTCCATGAGTCTTCTTATTTCCACTAAGATTGTGAACAAAATTATTTAATCTCAAAAGTAGAAAGGAAAATCACAGGTTGTCTAAGAACTAATAATATCCCTGGGCCTGGGATTAGGTCATGTGACAATATCAATGAAACAATGTAATATTGATATATCAATGTCAATATATTGTGTTAATGAATGTGTTATTGTTATTAGACAGAGTAGCTTTTCTCTACATTGAGTCTGTTTCTTACAACCCTATTGTTGCAGAAATTGTAAATGTCCTCAAACCATTAAATAGACCAGTGGCCAGTTGGTCAGCTCACTGACAACAGAGTGTGAACACTAGTATGTGTTTTAACTCAGCGAAACATCCATTAATGTTATAAAACTCCATTCCCTTTGAAACTTCTATATGAAATTGGATTTACTAAATGGAACTCACATACTAATATTTGAGATATTCAACTGCAGTAACAATTTTCATAATCAGGAAGCAAGATTAATAAAGTTAATGGATAGGTTTTTCTTGTCCAATTGAATATAATTTCACATCTCCTTCTGTATCAGACTGCATCTTGGCAATGAACAGGTAACACATTTTAAAATGGGGTAATATTTGTACATCATAGTTGTTTTTATAAACTCAATATATTGTCACCCTGTCTTTTGTCAGTTTACTCTAAGTTGTTAAGAAGTGGTCTCATTTTACAAATGAAAAAATTAAAGGTAGATGGAAAATGTCACCTAGTAATCTGAAAGGAGATAGTTTCACTCATCCATATTTTGAGATTAAATAAAAAAGTTAAATCAGATACGTGAAAATGAATTTAAAAATCTATGCAGGCACATTCTAATTATTACAAATGAGGGAAAAGATCAAATTTATGTCTCTTTGGATCTGACTTACTTCACTTTATGTATTTTTTCCAAGACTTTACTTTCATTTATGCATAGTGCAATATTACTCTCTCTGGTGAATGAGAAGAATTCCATTATGTATATAGACCACATTTTCTTGTGCTTATAAATCTACAAGTAAACACAATCTATGGTAAAATGCAAAAAAAAAATTGCACTTGGACATGATAAGTAAAACAGGATCCTCGACATTCATACAGTGAGGCCAAAGGAGGATATTCTTTTTTAAAATATTTTTATTGTAATTAATAAAATGGTTACATGATATTTGCCAGATAGAAGGTGCATTAATTCACATACATTGATAGGATGTTCTTAGGGGGGGCATCACAACGGCTCAATAGCTGTACGTTAGGAGATGGAATCATGATTGTTTGGAAAGATAATGTGAAAAAAAAATGAGAGAAAGAAGTCAGTGACCTCAGTGCCTCAGCATTTAATTAGCATTGCAAAAGGACTCCTTATAACACTGAGAAATAGGGTGGGGAGAGAGAATGTTTAGGTTTTCATACATTCTAGGACAAGACTCTTCTTTGGAATTTGTGTGTTTCTGTTGGTAATTTATTGTCAGACTGTCCTGTTTTTAATTTATGGTGAAACAATCTATTTGAAGTTTTATAGTAGTCTTGCAAGCTCAGATAAGAGCAGGAGGTGAATTTTCCTGAGAGCCAGGGGGGGTGCTAAGATAGAGTGCTAAGTGGGTTGTTGGAACCACTAGGAGTTATGATAAAAAAGCAGATTCCCATTAAGACATGTATATAATCACATAAAATGAGTTTATCAAAGTGACCTCCTAGTAATCTGAACAAAAAGGTTTTATCATTTTGCTTTTTTATTTTTTACTTTTTTTTCTGTTTTAGTTTTTGTTTTTTTTTTCTCTTTTGTCACTATTTTTGATTTCTATGTTGTATGTAAGTTTTTCCATTTTGGTGAGGACAAGGAGGAGCACAGAAATTATAAAATAAAGAATGAACAAATGAAGAAGTGATAACCACTAGAGCTATGTTGAAAATGAACTATACAAATTGTGGGGGAGAAGGATCTCTCAGGAAAATTGGGAGAAAACAGGGAATAAGGGACACTGCTTGCAAACAAATGCACTCATTACCTGGCTTATGTAACAGTAATCACTGTGTACATCACCTTTATAAATAAAAATATTTTTTAAAACGTTACAGTGTACTCCCTAAGAAAAATAAATGAAATCAATATAATCTAGATTTTCTTTTTTGAGATTTTTAGACATAAAAAGTGGAATACAAATTGAGATTCACTTTAAAAGCATCTAGGTGTACCTCATTCTGCCTTTTATCTGAAGATCTGACAACATTCTGCAGCTTTTCATAACTTGCCAGAGGCTCCCAGTGTGCCTGGTTCTGCACTCATGTATGTGGCAAGGTCTTACCTATACTTAATGAACTCCCATAGCTTTTTTCCTGTGGAGAAAAATTATTGACATATATTTTCTAAAAGCAAAACTTTTCATTTGCCCCAGAGGTTTCACCCAGCATATTTCCCTACCCAGGTGTTTAAAAATAAATCTAAAGTTATATAAGTACATGTATATACATAACATATGATCATATAAAATGATGTTTATCAAAATTACCTCCTATTAATATGAAAAAAGGTTTTATCATTTTGCATTTTTTACTTTTTTCTGTTTTGTTTTTTCTCCTTTGTCACTGTTTTTGATTTCTATGTTGTATGTAAATTATATAAGTACATATATATATATATACACAGATAACATATACATCATATATTACCCTAGGTTTCTAACATAATTTCTAAAGCTTGCAGTAACCAAACACAGTGGGAAAAAAAGATTAGGACTATATAAAGTTATTTTTCATAGGAAACCTTTGTTATTTATTTCATTTTATTTATTTATTTATTTTTGTCAGTTGGAAGGCTTATATTCAGGGCCTGGCAGCTGTCCCTGAGCTCATAGCTAATGCTCTATCACTTGAGCCACAGCATCATCCCACATTTGTTATTTTCTGATGATTCCTTTTCTTCACCAACATCCTTCAAATTCATGTTTTTACCTAGTCTCCACATATCTCTGAATCCTTTTTACTAAAGTTTGACATGAGATGCCGCCTAAAGCCATTTTTGCAATATATATTTAATTCATATTCTGACAAATAAGAGCGAATGAAATTGACTATGAGGTTTCAGTTGTTCATTCACTGAGGATATATGTATTCTTCTCTACCTATGTACTCTTCTAGTTTTTTTTATTTTACCTAATATTGGTTAAATTTATCCAGAACCCTATGTTGATTAGCAGACTTTTTATAATTAGGTACTTGTCAGAAAATATGTGTTATTATCCATGAGATATAGGTGATATTCTGTGTTCTATAAAGTATAAGCATTTGTAATTGATTCATTATTTGATCATTATCAGCTATGAAAGAGGAGAGACATTGAATAGCATTGTGCTATGTATTTATTCAAGCATATTGTTTTCATTTTAAAAAAAATCCACAAAAAGAATCATGACAATGGTCATGATTCATAATCATAATCACCATGAAAACAATTATGCATTAGCAATCATGCCACAAAGCCATGCCAATAATCATGGTCTTGCTTACTGATTCTTCTCATGATTAAGAGATTTAATTTGGAATCAGATCTATGCATTTATTTTTGTTTCTGTACTGAGAAACTTTGAAAACTTAAATTTCATACCCATAATGTGGCTTATTATGAGTACAACTTATTGGTACTACAGTGAACAAATTCCTGTTGACTTCCTGAGAAGTAGGAGATCCTTGAAAGTTATTTCACATGTTGAATGGTAATGGCAAATGAGTGCAAGTTAGTTGAGTGGCACTTTGTGCCAAAAAGCAAGCACAGATAGTGTTCTTTAATTATTCTGTGACCATTCTCATGCTGTATCCTGAGATAGTAGTTGGATGGTGTAAACATAATTGTAATATTTAAAATAATAATTAAACCAGCCAGAAATTTGGGTGTATCCTTATAATTCCTATCATGTGGGAATTGGAGATGTGATGAGAAACAATTGAGGCCAATTTAGGTAAAAATATTAGTGAGTCTTCATGGTAAAGAATAAACTTGGTAAACTGACGCTTTTGGGGCTCACACTTGTAATCCTAGCTACTCATGAGGCTCAGAATTGAAGATCGAAGTTTGAAATCAGACCCAGGAAGAAATTCTCTGAGAATTCCCTGACAAATTCCAATAAAATACTCAGAAAAAGCATAAGTGGCACTAGCTATGAGTTTAGGAACTCATGGACAGAAGCCAGTCCTTGAGTCCAAACCTCAGAACCAGTTTTAAAAAAAGTAAGCCAAACACTGCTGTCACATGACTATAGTGCAAATAAAAACAACCCTAAGATACCATCTTCCCTTATTAGAATGGCCAATATTCTGAACTCAGACAACAATAAATGTTGGTGGGGCTGTGGAGAAAGAGGAATGCTTCTGCACCGCTGGTGGGAATGTAAAATAGTACACCCACTGTGGAAGGCAGTTTGGAGGTTTTTTTAAAAATCTGAAAATACACTTTCCCTACGATCCTGCCATACAACTCCTGGGCATCTATCCTGAGCATCATAACCCAGGATATGATAAGGACACCTGCTCAGTCATGTCCATCTCTGCACTATTCACAACAGCCAAGCAATGGAAGCAACTCAGAAACCCTACTGTAGAAGAATGGATACAAAATATGTGAGATATATGTCTGTGTCTGTCTGTCTGTCTATCTATCTATCTATCTATCTATCTATCTATCTACTTATCTATCTATCTATCTATCTATCTATCTATCTATCTATCTATCTATCTATCTAATGGAATTCTACATAGCCAACAGACAAGATCAAATAATTCTATTTGCTGGGAAATGGATGAAATTAGAGCAAATCATGGATGATATTTTTCCAGGCTTCTTTTGCATTTAGGGTTTATGTGAAGAGGTCTGCAGTGGTTCTAATTTTTTTCAGGTTTTTTAAAAAGCAGTATAAGCATCTTATTACAATTGCTAGAAAAATTAAGCTAAATAATTAGCATTGTTTTAAAATATGTAACATTATCAAGAAACTAAAATATTGAAGAAAGTTCTAACACAATATAACATTACCAAAGAAAATGAAAAAATAATATTATTGTTTAGAATATTTAATTGTTGAATATCTCTTCAAGAATATACAACATGCTGAAAATGGTGAGGAATATTGAATATTGTAGTTTGACAAGATAATGTCACAAAAGGAACAGAAATTTCACCCATCTAGGATACAATATCCCATATAATATCAAAGAATTTTACCTAAGGAAACAACACAATGATACCAAAATTGATATCTGGAAATATTTTAGAGAACACAAATAGTAACTTCCTTCAAGTATCACCTCACATTTCTTAATGGATAAAGGTCTTGCTTTTTTACCCACTGAGGATGTATAGAAATATTACATAATATTCAGTTATGGATTGGGAGGATTAACATCCTGAAAATGGTGATACTGTCCAAAAGTGTCAATCCTCATATCTCAATCTCCAAAGTAGATAAGCTTACAGGCAGGAGTTATTAGTGCGTAGCTAGCATACCATTTTAACATGTCAAAATAGTGTTAATTTACTTCCATCAAAATATTTCAAGGCTGAAAAAATATAAAATTGACTTCATTATATTTTTTAACTTTATATTAATTAAGAAATTTGAAATATTTATATAATCTAGAAGCTTTATTTTTTTCCTCTTCTTTAAATAATAGAAAGTGTTGGTCATAAATCCTATACCTTTTTTATTATTATTTATTTATTTTTTGCCAGTAATGGGTTTGAGCTCAGGGCCCGAGCACGATACTTGGACTTTCTCAAGGCTAGAGCTCTATCACTTGAGAGCCTCAGCCACTTCCGGCTTTTTTCTAAGTATGTGGTACCGAGGAATTGAATCTGAGTCATTGTGCATGCTAGGCAAGCACTCTACCACTAGGCCAACTCCGGCCATCTATACCGGTTTTTAATAGAATGTAGGACTTCATTTGTAAAGTATCTTTCTTCAAATATTGAATCAAATTTATTATGTACACTATCATTTCCCTTATTACTAATTTGCTATGTAGATTGCTACATTATTTCCCCAAACAATAAATCATGAAATCAGGGATTAGTATATCCACATCTTCTACATTTACAATTATAAAGATTGAATATGAAATATGATAATTTCATGATACAAGCACCACATATACCATGACTTGAGGAATTCTTCATCAATATATGTGCACATATGTGTATGTGGGAGTATATTATGTGGGGGGATGAAAATATGAATCAGACAACATAGTATATCAACAATTTTTTATCTCTTAAAACTGTAAACTGAGCATGAAAGATTCACAGTCCCTCTGGTATGCTCCTGAGATTCTAAAGGTCTTCATGTAATGTATTCCCTGTAAGAAGTCAATGGGAAGAGGAAAGACAAAATAAAAAGACATTTGTAGGAATTTATTAACTGGGTAACTTTGACTTTAAATTTATTGTATATAATATTTGAGATGTTACATGGATATATCGTTATATATTTGAAATATGCTGAAGGAAAGAAAATCAACTCTTCACCTGGTAAAGTTGTACTTTATGAAATTGTTAATATAAGATTAATACAAATAAATATAATTGTAATATCAACTTTAGGAAAAGATTAGATATTACTGGATAGAAAAATGTCAGAAACAGGGAATGCTGCTCAATGTCAGTAGTAATAAAAGTGTAGTAAAATTAGCATTTTGGTTTTAGAAGTAAAATTTCATCATATGTGAGGTTTTCCATGAATTGCAAAATAAAACCATTAATTAATAATAAACTTTTTGGAGTTTGTCTCATACATTTTTAATGAGTTCTGAAATTCCTTGTTATGAAATTTGAAGAATAATTTACACCAATGAGCTGCAAGTATCTGTGAAGAGTGAAGCTTAAAACTGATATGAAAACTGATATTGAACTATTAAAAATCAATTTTATCTAGCATAACCCAGAATTAATACAAATAAATTATTTAATACAAAACAACATTCTAAACAAAACACTACTAACAATTTATTTCCCTCATTGTATCTATGTAAGAAAATCACACTTAATGAAAATTAAATAACAGTGCATTGGGCATCAGTGGTTCACACTTGCAATCCTAGCTACTCAGGAAAGTGAAATCTGAGGGTCAAGTTTCAAAGCCAGTCAGAGCAGGAAAGTCCATGTAACTATTAGCATATATCCAATTAGCCACCAGAAAACAAGAAGGCACTGAGGTTCAAATTAGCTAGCCTTGAGCCAGTGACAAGGCCCTGAGCTTAAATGAAAAAATTTATTGCTTAGGTGAAAATTCATGAATGTTTGATTCTGAAGACTGGAATTTGATTGTTTCATTTCAAAGCAATTATTTCCAATACAAAATTCTGTTTTCAAAGATCCCAACAGGGCCAGGAGTTTGGCCTAGTGATAGAGTGCTTGCCAAGCATGCACAAAGACCCAGGTTCGATTCCTCGGTATCACATGCCTAGAAAAAAAGCCAGAAATGGTGCTGAGGCTTCTGTGGTAGAGCTCTAGCCTTAAGCAAAAGAACCCAAGGACTGTGCTCAGTCCCTGAGTCCATGACCAGAACTGGCAAAAAAAAAAAAAAAAAAAAAGAATCCCAGCAATCCTAAAACGTAACTATGAACTGTGCCGTTAACCCTTGGAACAGAAGGACTGTGACCTTGTGACCTTCCTGGTTCATGCCTATCCAGTAGGGTTGAGCTAACTAGCATTCATGAGTTATTACAAGGACACTTTGGATATGTCCAGTCCTAGAATTCATTTATCATTGACTGTCTTTGTACATTGTATTAAAAAATATAGTTTTTGGGCCGGGAGTTTGGCCTAGTGGTTGAGTGCTTGCCTAGCATGCACGAAGACCCAGGTTCGATTCCTCGGTACCATATACATGGAAAAAAGCTGGAAGTGGTGCTGAGGCTCAAGTGGTAGAGCTCTGGCCTTGAGAAAATCCAAGGACAGTGCTCAGGCCCTGAGCCCAAGCCCAAGACTGGCAAAAAAAAATATATATATATATATTTTTTTTTCTAGTCAATAGAAAACAATTTTCCTTTTCTCTAAAAATAAAATATTACCAACTGATTAATTTTCATGAGATGGAAAGATGTTCCTAGCCAGAAATTTGACAATGGGGAAGAGGAGCATGTTTTTCAGCTACTTTAGGCATTGATGACGATGAGACTGACAGGTATGAAGCATCTTGAAATATAGTTTACTATGCTTTGTTGACTTATAGTTATATAATATTTCAAATATAAATTTTCCCACTTTTAAGACATTAGCTGTAATTTCCTTAAAGAAATCTGAACAAGGTGACCTTTCATGATTGATTTAACAATGCATCTGACAAAATGACTCTTCTTTTTTCCAATTGTATTTTATTGTAGGGGTAACATAAAGAGAAGTTACAAGTACATTCACTTGGTAGTGAGTACATTACTTCTTTTTGTTTTTTTTTGTTTTTTATATGTTAATATCCTTTATTTTTCACATATTTTATTGTAATTAATGGAAGGGTTACATTATATTCACCAGACAGAAAGTGCATTACTTCACAAACATTGATACCCTTTCTCATGTCTTGGTCCGCATTTCCCTCCCTCCACCTCTACCCCTCATCTTGTTTTCCCCCCTTCCCTATCCTATTTCAAATAACCAAATAACCAGATAACAAGGTAAAATACTGGTACATTACTTTTTTTTTTTTTTTTTGCTAGTTCTGGGCTTGAGCTCAGGGCCTGAGCACTGTCCTTGGACTTTCTCAAGGCTAGAGCTCTACCACTTGAGCCTCAGCACCACTTCTGGCTTTTTTTTTTTCTATGTATGTGGTACCGAGGAATCGACCCGAGGTCTTCGTGCATGCTAGGCAAGCATTCAACCACTAGGCCAAACTCCCGGCCCCTACATTACTTTTTGAACATTGATAATTTTCATCTTTGCCTTTATTCTTTCTTTATTGACAATCAATGCACATCTTGACTATAACAAAATCTGCAAGCAACTGTATTTCTTTTTCTTTTTCTTTAGCCAATCTTGGGCTTAAGCTCAGAGCATGAGCACTTTCCTTGGACTTTCTCAAGGCTAGAGCTCTATGACTTGAGCCTCAGCACCATTTCCAGCATGTGGTACAGAGGAATTGAACCCTGGTCTTCGTGCATGCTAGGCAAGCACTCTAGCACTACGCCAAACTTCCAGCCCCATAACTGTGTATCTTAAGAGGCTCTCTTTCTAGACAGAATTGTCATGAAGATGAAGCTTTGTCCTTAAAAGACCATTCTATCAAGCTCATTGGTTCAGCAGTGTGAAGAGCACGGTATGATTAATGAATTCTATGCTTCTGTTCCAAATGACATTTTTTTTCCTTTTTATTTTTTTATTAAAGAATTTATTAACATTGATTTTTACATCATAGTTTAAAAGACGTGTTTAACATACAAGTATTCAAGAAGGGAATCTCTATATTTTTTAAGTAAAGTGAGATCGGAATCACCATACCAAAGCTATACATTGGTTGGAAAATACAAAATACTAAAAGTTGAAAGACATTTTCACATCCTTACTGATGGAAGTGTATGTAATAACAATTTGTTCATATTGAAGAGGATATATTTAAGAAATTGGGCTGGGAATGTGCCTAGTGGTCAAGTGCTTGTCCAGGTTGCACGAAGCTCTGGGTTGGATTCTTCAGTACCACATACACAGATAGAGCTGCAAATGGTGCTGTGGCTCAAATGGTAGAGAAAGCTCATGGACAGTTGCCCAGGCCCTGAGTTCAAACCCCAGGACTAGGAAAAATAAATAAGTAAATAAAAGAGGAAGAAGAAGAAGCAGCTGAGCGTTATACCGCTCTGCCCAAATGAGAAGACAAAGACAAAATGTGAACCAGTGTAACAGGCATCATCACAAGAGAGTATGTTGGAAATGAACTTCGCATCTCACTACTGTTTGTATGTAACTATAATTCATCTGTATATCACCCTGACAAGAAAATAAAATGTTTAAAATCTGAGAGGACAGCCTCCTTGTATCTTTGGTTCAGAAAAAAAGTATAATTTAAGATTCCTACCGTATAGACTATGCAATTTTATTACACATGCAGGGTTTTGCCTTTTTGGTTTTGCTTTTTTTGAAAATAGAATCAGCCACAACTTACATTGCACTCCTAAAATTACCTATAGGAGTATTAAATATATGCCACTTTTTCACTTTGTATTCAAATATCATAAAACTTTAATTACCAAATAGGTATGAATATCTTCTCATTTTGCATTTTCTAGGTTTCCAAAGAAACAACTCTAATGTTGATAGATGATTAATGATCACTGTAACATGGAAATTAATGATTGTGCATTTTCTTTCAGGTATATCTCTAGGGGCATTAAAAAAATCTCATTTGTGTAGAAAAGCTAGACAGCTTTATTGCAAGAGACAAGACTTGGTTACACTCCAATATTAAAAGTATATGTCTCTGTAAAGGGAAAGAAGAAAGATATGCTGAAGGCCCTATGTGATTTCATCATGCTAATATTTTTCTGTGGTGCAACTGCCACAGAATGCAGATATGTCATTTGGCTCAGCTCACATTACATGGTTTGAAGAAGCCAACACAAGAAAAACACTGCTCTATTAAAACAAGACAGTTGGGCTTGGTGGCACAAGCCTGTAATCCTTGCTAATGAGGTGGCTGAGATCTGAGAATCAAGGTCAAAGCTAGCCTAGGCACTAAAAACCTGAGACTCTTATCTCCAATTAAGCACTAGAAAAACAGAAGTGGTGCTGTGGCTCAAAGGGTAGGGTCATAGCCTTAAGCTATGATAGCCTTAAGTTAGGATAGGCCCTAGGCCCAGACTTCAAGCTCCCACAATCGGGGAAAATCAAAACAAACAAACAAAAAAACAACAAAACAAAAATCAATGACTTCCTACTGGGGCCTAAGTAAGCATATCTTTCTAAATGTGTTCATTTACCAATCTATATCTTTATCTGTAATCCTATATAACAATTCTACTTATTATAGTTGAAATAAATGATGCATATTATTATGAACGCAAATTATTAATATTTTCATTAATATAAATCAACACATTTTATTCTATCTCAATACACCTAATTGAAATGTTATGATTTAAATACACATCATTGAATGGTCCTGTACATGGGTATTTTATAGGTTGGGTGGTTGAGTGTACCTACTTCCTTCCTTCCTTTCTTCATGCCTTCCTAGTTTTCTGCATTTTTCCTTCCTTCCTTCCTTTCTTTGTTTCTTTGTCTTTCTTTCTTTGTTTCTTTGTCTTTCTTTCTTTGTTTCTTTTTCTTTCTTTGTTTCTTTGTTTGTTTCCTTTCTTTCTTTCTTTTTCTTTCTTTCTTTCTTTCTTTCTTTCTTTCTTTCTTTCTTTCTTTCTTTCTTGCCCTTCTTTTTTTTCTTTCTTCCCCTTCTTTCCTTCCTTCTATTCTTTTCTTTGTCTGTCTATCTTTCTTTTTTGTTTTTTTATTGTCCAATCCCATAAGACTTTTTCTGTGTGTATTGACATGTTTTTCTATCATGTAGCTACCTTTATTAAATTGTTTTACTAGTAGTCTCATTTTTTGTGAATATAAACATTTTGCAATTACTTTACTTAAACTTTCTTGGAGTTTTGTACATTGCAATAATGCTTCATCAAGGTTAATGTCTCAAACTAAATTTAAAGTTCACAGTTCATGTATGCCAGTTAGTATTCCTCTTTTAATAGCAACATATTACAAACATAATTCTTTAAAAATAGATAGGTAATTCATGTAAGTGCACCATTGGATCACAAATTAATAATTATGTTTCCAGAGTTGAAAAATATCACTTTAGTGACTACCTCATGGTTTTTGTGATTATGAGATTGTGAAAATCACTATGCAGACTTACTGACTAATAAAATGAAATGTTTTGCCATGGCATTATCAATTGTATTATATAAATGTTTGTATAGTTAATGCTCACTATCCAAGCCAACACTGGCAGGCACTTCCTGTATCTTGCTCTTGCTACTTGTGCAAATTGCCCATAAGCTGAATGCACTTAAAGCTGTCACAATACTAAGCCAAATTAAATTTGAGCTTCACTGACTACATTTTGGCAAGACAAAGGTGAGATATGGCAAATTGGATAATCACTTTGTTGCACATATTATCTTTAAAAGTAACTCTTAAAAGCACTCCAGTATAATTTTGTACATAGGAAAACTAGCATAAAAATATTTTATTTTAATAAATACATTTTTCTGAAAAGTATAATTCATTAGCACAATAACTTTAAAAGCATGTTGGTATTTATCTTGATTAAAGAGTGAAACGTTAAGTACTAAATGATTTATGCTGATTAGTGTAAAAAAGGCAAAAGCTAATTCCCTTATATCACAACTAGAATGAATTTATGGATAAAAAACTTCTTCCTTAAGGAATAACTTGGAAAAAACTCTTTAAATAAATCTCAGCAATTAAGAAGAAAAAAATGAAATGGCAACACTGCTTAAAAGTTGATTTAATTTTGGAATGCATAGTGATTTTTAGGAAACATTTAAAATGCACATCTATTATGAAAATTGCACAATGAAATATAGAATAGTTATGTACCTAGGAATATTTGATAAACACTCTAATTTTATAAATGTTCCCGTTTGAGAGGGAAATAAAATAGCCAAGTAGAGAATATGGAACAGTAAGAATAAACTGACATAAGCCAGGTGCCAGTAAACCTCTTTGATCAGGAAATTGAAATCTGAAAAATATAGGACAAATCCAATGTATAAGATAAGTCCCAGAAATTCTTTATCTCCAACTAACCAGAAAACAAACAAGTAAACAAAAACAAAAATAGACATAGTCTCAAATAGGATGCTTGTTTTCCAGTATTGGTATATATGCCTGTGCATATTCAAGAGTGTGCATACACACACACACACACACAATGATAAATTCTATTTATTCATGAATAAGATTCCACATATTAAAGAGTTTCTGAAATTTTATGTATCTAATACAGTGATAAACAAAAGCTACACAAACATGTAGAAGAATAGACATAAGTAAGAGCTATGAATCCACATTTAGTTCATTAAATTTTTTACATTTAGTGTAAGATTTACACATAAGTTCTTAGAGAACAAATCTAAAATATTTTGTATCACTGATAGTTTTATATGAAAATTACAATTTCTGAAACATACCAAAAATTGAAATCAAGACCTCAAAGAAACAAGAGTACATCATAAAGAGACATATTCTTCATTTTGCAATAAACATGACATGCATAAAATGAAATATCAGTCAACCATGGAAACAGATAATTCCATATGTGACAACAAGAGTTAGAGTTAAATAAATCATGTTATTTTAAAATAAGTCACTCATGAAAATACTCTATAGTTATCATTGCATTAAGGATCTAATCCAAATATAGAATCTGTAATGGGAGGGGCTGGAGGCAGGGAAATGAAGATATGTATAGATTTATATTCATAGGAAGAAAAATGGGTACTGAAATTTATATTAAAAACATATATACACACATATAGATATGTATCTCTATGTATACATGTGTAAAACAGTTGTGAAATGTGAACTGAAACACTGTTAAGCAACTACATTTTACACATTTTAACCTGATAAGAAAAGAACTATAGTTATATTTCCTCATTCTGAAAATTAGATAGATTTTATAGTATACTACATTCACTGCTTTTACTAACGTGTCAATAATTTCTGGCTAAGTGATAGATTTTTATATTTATATTAGAATTACAATGACAGGAATGTTCAGTTTAAGGTTCACAATTCACATAAAATAGACTATTCTCCTCTCTCAAGACTTTGAGATTATTTAAAAAATGATCAAATATTAACCAATATGTAGTAAAATATAATTTGCAATGTTTATTTCTGTCAGCAGTTGAGAAAATGATATGCAATGCTGTATTTTATTTATATGAACACTTTTATTTACACTATTTAAATAGTAGCTTCATATATGCTTTATAAAGTATTGGTAAATATACAGTGGAATGTTTTCAGCTAAATACTGTAGTATTTAGGTAGTACTGGGGGTTAATTCAGTGAAAATAATGTGGAACCCCACTTAAACTTTGTCATTTTTAGGACAGGTTTTCTTTTTACTTCAGACATAAGCAAATCTGTGATAGAGTTCATCTCCTTCTAGGTATCTTATCCTCTCTCAGATCGTAGGTACTTGTCATCAGATCTAGGTTCCCTCTGTGGAATGAAAAGCACAAGGACAACAAGGCCATACCTGATGTTTCTTCCCTCCCAATTTTAAACTTTTATATAGCACAGGTATGATCAGAGAAGTATTATGGTGGACTTTGCTCCTTGGGCTGGGAGTGAATTGGAATCATTCCATTTTCAGCAATCTAAAGAGCTACAATTTTAGGTTCAAGCCACTAGGACCTACCTACCTGAGTACTATTTTAATATATATATATATATATATAGGTCTTAGTAATCATCATACCTGAGCTCATGAAACACTGATTATTCTCTTTTGTGGTTGTGTTATACATGCTGGTCATTCATCCATCATTATTTCCTGAAATAATACAGATATTGGAATCTTACAGCATCATGGCGACTTATATTTGGTGGGTAGAAATATCATATTGAGCCCTGTCTATATTCCTAAATAAAATGCACACAATCCTTCTTAAATACATATGTGTGAATCCATATCTTCAAGGTTATTCTTATAAATACCACATACAATTAAATGCTATGTCAATGAAGGTACGTTGTCCTGAACAACACTCTGGATTTAGTATTAAGTGAAAATTATATTGTTTACTGATATCAGGTGATAATGAAAGAAATTGACAAACAAATCCAACTGAATTACATGAAAGTACTTGACAACATAAAATATACCATATTGACCTATAGTCATGAATATAAAGATTGGATATTGCCATGAGATGCAATGTTAAGATACCTACAAGCTAAAGTAACTAATGTAACATTGGAGAATGTAATCAGATACTTGCTTGATAGATCATACAAAGATAATAAAATATAATTTTCTTCTTTTTACATATGTTTAATTCTAATTTTCATGTATTACATTTTACATATTAAAGAACATATTACTTTATGAGTGTCTGACATTTTTGCTTTTTCTTCTCTGCAAATTTATATTTTTCAGACCTATTATTATGGGTGACTTCTGAACATAGCTCAAAGTAGCCTATAGAGAAAAATGACTTATTTTCTATGTCTGGAAGAACCAACTTTAGACAGAAATACATGACTGAATGGTATGAAGCCTTTCTCTGCACATTCGTTGAAATAGGTAGGTGGATTGAAAATGAAGGTAATTCTTCCTGTTTACTTCTTCACCTGTTAATACTTTCAGAATGAGAACATTTAACTTCGAAACCTTCCTCTCATACTGTTGCAAACATTTCCGATGTCAAAAACACACAATGCATTTTTTCTTCATAGGTTCAAATACTTGACAAAGAAAATTACCCCACTTAGCTATAATTTTACTATGTAATATCCTTAAACTTTTCAGAATCAAAGAAATAATAATTTTATGAACTAATCACAGATAAGGTTGAATAAAATGATAAGTCATGGTTTTGATTCATTTCTCCTTGTAAATAGCTCACTTTGCAACAACATGCCTTGCCAACTGACAATAGACCACTTTTCTTTCAAATCTCTTCTCTGTTAAAGGAAAATTCATAATTTGATGTGCATCTTTTTTCTTTAATCTTCCATTAGTTTGTTGGTGAAAACTTCCATGTTGTTTAAAACCATGACAGATTAAATAAAAGATAATAAAATATAATTTTCTTCTTTTTACATATTTTTAATTCTAATTTTCATGTATTATACTTTACATGTTAAAGAACATGTCATTTTATGAATGTTTGATGGTTTTGCTTTTTCTTCTGTATGTGTAAATTTATATTTTTCAGATCTATTATTTTGATAAATTTTGGAACATAGCTCGAAGTAGTCTATAGAGAACAATGACTTTATTTTCTATGTCTGGGAGATTAAAGAATAGCTGGGGAAAGGAAAAGCTGATTGTGTTCTCTAACTGTATATGGCAAAGACTTTTTCTCTAGTAATTATGAATGTTTTCTTCCTTGGAAAGATAGTTTTTGCAAGACAAGTAAACTCTCACCTAATCAGACTAGAATCAGTCACAGATTATGACAGAATGATATCTGGTGATATACTGAAATTCAGGAAATGCCAGATTAAGGTAGATTTAGATATTAAGATGGAGTAGGTATAAAACAGACAATGACAAAAACTGCTCATTTGGTTGAGAACAGGAACAGAAAGAAGGTTGTTCTCCCATAGCTTCAGAAGCAGCAGGGAAGGAACTTTCCACACTGGTCTCCCTCATCCAGGCTATAAGAAAAGGCAAAAATAAAGCTTCAGGTTTTAAGCCCCCATATTTGTCATCACTCATTTTGGCCAGCTTTATGAAACTAGTACAGGAAATATAATGAAACTTCAAAATAAACAGAAATAGAAATATATAGAAATTAAAATAAAAATAGGAATCAAATAAATAGAAATGAAAATAAAAAGAGAAAAACTAAAAAAGAAAAAATTGCTATTTGGAAAGATGCTAACAACAATATTTACATAGTAATTAACTTTACTAAGATTAGTGAGACACTTGGGAAACTAAAAAGACTGTTTTTAAAAATATACACGTATGCATGTGTGTGACAAATATAAGAAAAAAACATAAACAAAGAAGATGACTAATCTGAAGCAATTTTTTAGCATAAAATTGTACTGACTTTTCAGTTAGAAGAGACATCATTGAAAACTCAAAGAAGAGGATAATTTTATGTGCTTTCTAAATTATGCGGGTAGTTAAGGACAATATCATTTTACTTTTTGAATTTATATACATAGGTTTTCATTGAGATAAAATGTCCATAATATGGTAATGTCCCAGCTTTTGATACTTTAACAATGATGAGTCACCTCTTTATAACTCTAGAAAATTTTCATCATCCTAAAATCTGACATAAAGGAATCTGTCACTCCCACATTCTCTTCCCATAACTTCCACACACATGAGTTCCTTGTGTTTCTCCATTTTCATTTTTCTAACTCCATGCAAGGGAATAATCATATAAAATATGGTCTTTCCCTTCAGATTCCTTTTAACCTACCACGATCTTGCAAGGTTCATCCTTGTAGAATTCTCAGAATTAAATTATTTTGCATGCAAGGTCACAAATTTTTCAAGCTTTTAAAATAAGTAAGAACTAATGACAGGTCTAGAATAAGTATTAAGTAACTATGAGCTTTTTTCCTTACAACAAATATTTTTTAAAGTACATTATATTAGAGGAAGATGGTGCCAAGACAATAAGGACGCTGCCTAGCTCTCTTCCACAAAAAGAGAGAATCAGGGAATCCCACGAGCCAACTACCTTAAGAAATCCACAACAACAAACTCAAGAAGCAATGGAGAAGAACTCAAACGGGAAAAGAAATCCAGATAAAGCTCACATCCAACTTTCTCAAAGAACTCAAAACACGAGGACCCCTCCCCCATCCCTCGCTGCAGGCTCCAAGCCAGAAAGCCATGGCGGAGGACGCCAATCGCTGCAGAAACCAGCATAGACCGGGCCAACAAGCAAAGCCAGAAGCCAGACACAGGAACCAGCGCAAACCAGACCAGCAAGCAGCAGAACTCAGATGCTGAACAGAGGCAGCGGCTGAGATCCAAGGGGAGTGATTGATTCTCCAACACCGCAGAGCAGCCCGCAGCCAAATGTAGAGGAGTGAGTAGTCCAGAGGGTAGCCCAGTGGGTAGCCCAGTGGGTCCCCAAACCCATCAGGAAAGCAGAGCTGGTGGCAAGCTATAGAGCTTAACTCAGACCCCTCCACCATGCCTGAGAAAGACTGGCAAGGGCAGGGGGCAAGGAATTTAGAATCCTTTCCCTTCCCTCAACAACACCCTCCCCCAGGCCACTGACTGGAGACTGACAGGCAGGCAGGCGCTAAGACTCAGCACCCCATGAAAGGGGGCAGAGGTGCCCCAGCTCACCCGCCCAACAAGTTCCTCTCCCAGGCCACTGGATCTGGAGAGTGGGGGGCGCTGAGACCCTGCCTTACAACAGTGGGTGGGGTGCGCGGGAGTCTAGGAGCCAGCATCTGTCCCACTCAAATCTTGAGCCAGGCACCCTCCAGCTGGGAATCCCCAGAAAGACAGCACCAAGGGGCCCCCCACAGTCACGGACTCTGGCCAAAGAGGCAGAAACAAAGCAGGGGACTGAAGGGCAGACCAGTAGCCAAGCTCACCTTCTGAGAATCAGAAAGGCGTGGCTCCGCCAATGGAGCCCACGTCCTCAGCTGGGCCCTGACCCTGGGAACAGAGCAGACACCACCTGGTCCAGCTGAGAGCTTCTGGAAACTGGAGAACCACAGGTATACACAGATTCTCAGAACCACTGGTCCCAATCCAAGTAAAGACTGCCACCTACCGACCACAGAGTGAACCTACAACAACAGTTCTCAATGCCTAGAAGAGCACAAAGAGGAATTACAACATACATAAATAATCAAAGTCCCACGCAAAGCACAAAAGGAAACAAGAGTGAAAGGGTGAGAGAGATGTCACCATCCCAAGAAATGAGACCTGAAGAGACATGAAATATGACTCAAATCAAGGAGCTGATTTTGGAAATGAAGGCTGAATTCCAAAAAAAAAACAAAAGCAAGAAATTTCAAAGGAACTCTTCAAATTCAAAAGAGAGGTGAAAGAAAAGTTCAATATCCTCTCAGCACACTTGATCAGCTCAGTGTCCACACTTCAAGCAAAAATGGACGCATTAAGCAGCAGATTGACTGAGATGGAGAATTGAACATCAGGAATGGAAGATAAAACACAAGAGCTGGACCAGAGAATCACTACTTTGGAAAGATTATTCAGAATCCACCAGAGAGAACTCCAGGACCTGGCAGATGCAGCAAAGAAGCCTAACATTCATATAATAGGGATTGATGAGGGGGCCGAATTTCAGGACAAAGGAATGCAACCCTTATTCGCCAAAATCATAGCAGAGAACTTTCCCAACCTAAAAAGGGAAAATACTCACAGTATTGAAGGCTTCAGGACTCCAAACAGGCAAGATCCTAGAAGGAACTCATCTAGACATATAGTAAAGACACTAGACCCGAATACCAAGGAATTAATCTTAAATGCTGCAAAAACAAAGAAAGAGCTATACTACAATGGGAAAAAAAATTCGAATTACAGCAGATCTCTCCACGCAAACCCTAAATGCAAGAAAAGCTTGGAAAAATATCATTGATGTCCTGAAGACCAACAACTGCCAACCCAGACTGATATAGCCAGCAAAACTAACATTTACATTTGAGGGAGAAACAAGAATATTTCACTCCAAAGAGAAGCTTTATGAATATGTGTACACTAACCCAGAATTACAAAAAATATTAATTAATTGAGAACAAATTGTAGAACATCAAGAACCCCCATCAAAGCAAATATCTATAAAAGCAAATATCTATAATTCACTAAACACAAAAGGGGGTGAAAAGAGAGAGAAACAAACTTAGAAGTAAAAATAAATAATGACAATGGACACTGACCACTTCTCCATAATTTCCCAAAATGTGAACGGGCTGAACAATCCAATGAAAAGACATAGAGCAGCAGACTGGATTAAGAAACACCACCCATCCATATGTTGCCTCAAAGAGAGAAACAAATTCCAAGTGAAAGGATGGAAACGGATTTTCCAATGCAATGCACAATACAAAGAAGCAGGAGTAGCAATCTTAATCTCCAACAAAATTAACTTCTCAGTAAAATCAGTACATAAAGATAGAGACGGCCATTACATATTAGTTACGGGTACAATCCATACCCATAATATTACAGTTCTAAACATTTACTCCCCCAACAGGGAGTACCCAAATTCATCAAACAAACTCTTTTAGAATTACAGAACAATATAGACTCAAACACAATCATAGTGGGAGGCCTCAATACACCACTTTCAACAAACAACAGGTCAACTCAACAAAAGTTAAGCAAAGACACCATCGAATTAAATGACACCATAGCCCACCTGTGTTTAACAGATATACACAGAGTCTTCCACCCAATGGGGAAACTTTTTACATTTTTCTCAGCAGCACGTAGAACACATTCCAACATTGATCATATAACAGTTCATACAGAAAACCTAAGCAGATACAAGAGGACTGATATAATCCCATGCATTCTGTCAGACCACAGTGGAGTCAGACTAATTCTGAACAATACAGTCAAAGTCAAAAAACATTCAATCACTTGGAAACTGAACAACACACTTCTGAATAACTCCTGGGTAACAGATCAAATCAGAAATTAAATTAAAAACTTCCTTGAATGTAATGACAATCAAGAAACATCACAAAGGAACTTATGGGACACAGCAAAGGCAGTTCTAAGAGGCAAATTTAATCACACTAGGAGAACATATTAAAAAGACAGAAGAAGAGTATGTAAATAACCTAAAAAGACCCTGCAACATCTAGAGGAGCAAGAAAAAGTTAATTCTAAAACAACTGAAAGGACAGAAATAACAAAAATAAAATCAGAAATATCAGAGATTGAAATAAGATCTACTACACACAAAATTGATAAATCAAAAAGTTGGTTCTTTGAAAGAGTCAACAAAATAGACAGACCCCTGGCAAGATTAATCAAAAAAAAGGAAAGGGGAGACTCAAATAAACAAGATTAGAGACCCCACGGGAACAATCACAACTGATTTCCAAGAAATTCAGTCCATAATGAATAGGTACTACCAGGACCTATATTCAAAGAAACAAGAAAATCTAGTAGAAATGCATGCTTTCTTAAATAAATATAAGCTACCCACACTGAACAACGATGAGGTAAACAAATTGAACGAACCAATCTCTTACAATAAAATTTTGGAAGCAATCCAGGAAATGCCAATAAAAAAGAGGCCAGGTCCAGATAGTTTCACTGCGGAATTCTACAAGACGTTTAAAGATGAAATAACACCTATACTCTTGAAACTCTTCTGAGAAATAGAAACAAAAGAGCAATACCAAACTCATTTTATGAAGCTAGTATTACTCTCATCCCCAAACCAGGGAAAGACCCAACAAAAAAAGAAAACTACAGACCTATCTCTCTAATGAACACAGGTACAAAACTCCTTAATAAAATATTAGCCAACAGAATCCAGAAACAAATTAAAAAAATCATACACTATGATCAAGTAGGCTTCATCCCACAGTTGCAAGGCTGGTTTAACATTCACAAATCAATCAATGTAATACATCACATCAATAAAGCTAAGGATAAGAATCATATGAAATTTCTCTGGATGCGGAGAGGGCCTTTGACAAAATCCAACATCCATTCATGTTGAAAGCACTAGAAAAAATAGGAATAAGAGGCACATTCCTCAAAATAGTTAAAGCCATATACGAAAAACCTACAGCCAATATTATACTAAATAGTGAAAGACTGGAACGATTCATCTTAAAATCAGGAACTAGACAGGGTGCCCACTCTCTCCACTTCTCTTCAATATAGTGCTGGAACCCTTAGTCAGAGCAATAAGATCAAAGGGATCCACATAGGGAAAGAAGAAATTAAACTATCCCTATATGACACGATCTTCTACTTTAGTGACCCAACAACTCCACTCCCAAGCTTTTAGAATTAATAAACTACTTTAGCAAAGTGGCAGGATACAAAATTAAACTTCAGCCTTCTTGTACACCAATAATAGACAAACAGAAGGCCAAATCAAGAAAATGATCCCATTTGCAATAGCCCCCAAAAGAATAAAATACTAAGGAATATACTTAACCAAAGATGAAAAGGAATTATTCAATGAAAACTATAAAAGCCTAACGAAAGAAATTAAAGAGGACAGTAGGAAACGGAAAGACATCCCACGCTCATGGCTAGGGAGAACCAACATAGTGAAAATAGCTATACTGCCAAAATTGATACACAAATTCAATGCAATCCCCATCAAAATCCCAAAACATTCTTTACTGAAATAGAAGACATAATTCAAAGATTCATATGGACCAAGAAAAGACCTAGAATAGCCAAAACAATTCTAGGCAAACAGAGCAATGCTGGAGGTATTACAATACCAGACTTCAAACTCTACTATAGAGCCATAATAACAAAAAGTGCTTGGTATTGGCACAAAAACAGACCATAAAATCAGTGGAACAGAATAGAAGACCCAGAAATAGAACCACATAACTATAGGCAACTTGTATTAGACAAAGGAGCCAAAGATATACAGTGGAACAAACACTATTCAATTATTGGTGCTGGCAAAACTGAGTAGCCACATGCAGAAAACTAAAATTTGACCCTAGCCTTTTGCCATGCACAAGCATTAACTCAAAGTGGATCAAAGACCTCAACGTCAGACCAGAAACTGTGAAACTGGTACATGATAAAGTAGGAGAGATACTGGAACTCATAGGCACAGGCAAAAGATTCCTGAACAGAATCCCAGGGTCACAACAGATAGGAGAGAGACTCAATAAATGGGACTACCTAAAAATAAAAAAGTTTCTGTACAGATAAAAACATAGTCACAAATGTAGAGCCAACCAAGGGGGAAAACATATTCACCAATAATACATAATATCCTGTATCTACAGGGAACTCAAGAAATTAATCGCCCCAAATGCAATAAACCATTCACTAAATGGGCAAGGGAACTAAAGAGAGACTTATCAGAAGAAGAGATTAAAATGGCAGAAAAGCATAGAGAAAATGTTCATCATCTATGGTCATAAAGGAAATGCAAATAAAAACAACCCTAAATACCTCCTTACCCCAACAAGAATGGCCAAGATTTTGAACTCAATGACGGTTGCTGGCGGGGTTGTGGAGAAAAAGGAACCCTACTACACTGCTGGTAGGATTGTAATCTAGTTCTGGAAAGCAGTGTGGAGGTTCCTTAAAGAACGGAAAATAGATCTTCCCTACAATCCCGCCATACCTCTTCTGGGCATCTATCCTGAACATCATGACCCAAGATATTATAAGGACACCTGCTCAGCTATGTTTATCTCTGCACTTTTCACAATAGCCAGGCGATGGAAACAATCCAGATGCCCTGCTGCAGATGAATGGATACAAAAAAATGTAGTATATATACACAATGGAATTCTACGTAGCCAACAGACAAGACAAAATAATGGCATTCGCAGGGAAGTGGATGAATCTAGAGCGAATCATGTTGAGTGAGACAAGTCAAGACCTAAGGAACAAAAGGCGCATGGTATCCTTAATTTGTGGCTATTAAATCCAAAGAATGCAAGAGCGAGGACTCAATATCTGCATACCCAATGCTATGGAATGATAATGGATATAGATATAAAAACTTATGACTCTATAGACATAATGTTTTATTTTCTAAAATTAATATGTTTCTGTGACACAGAAACCCTTAGCCTAATTTTGATTAAGTTCTAAATACTCAGTCCCAGTGATTGTAAATAGAGATTCCCTTCTTGAACACTCGTTTGTTAAACCTGTCATTTAAAATATGATGTAAAAATCAATGTTAATAAAGAAAAAATGTAAAAAAAAAGTACATTATATTGAATGCTCAAATGAGCTCAAAGAAAATTGGGGAGTTTAAAAAGAGAAGATAAGAATGGGCCTGAAGACCAATGGATAAGAAATGAAGAACCAGTAATCAACTCATAGACCACCTAATCTTTGATAAGGGAGCCAAAAAATAGAATGGAAGAAAAACAGCCTAATCAACAAGTGGTGCTGGCAGAACTGGTTAACCACCTGCAGAAAACTGAAGTTGGATCATTCTATGTCACCTTGCACCAGGATTAACTCCAAATGGATCAAAGATTTCGAGGTAAAAGCCTATACACTGAAAGCTTTACAACAAGGAATAGGAGATACACTAGGACTCCTTGGTACAGGGCGTAAATTTCTTAATTAGGACCCAGAAACACAACAAATTAAAGAATGTTTGGAAAAATGAGACTGTATTAAACTGCAGAGCTTCTATATGGCAAGGGACATAGCTAGCAAGCTAAGTAGAAAGCCCACAGAGTGGAAGATCTTTACTAACTATACAACAGACAAAGGCTTCATACCTAAAATATATCAGCAGCTATAAAAATTTGAGTCACTGCAAAACGAATCTTCAAAGAAACAACCATCCCATTGAAAGATTGGCCAAAGACTTAAAGAGACGCTTCTCTGAAGAAGAAATAAGAATGTCCTGTAGACACATGAAGAAATGCTCTACATCTTTGACCCTAAAAGAAATGCAAATCAAAATAACTTTGAGATTCCACCTCACTCCAGTGAGATTGGTTGTGATCAAGAAATCTAATAAAAACAGATGCTGGCAGGGATGTGGCCAGAAGGGATCACTACTACACTGTTGGTTGGAATATAAACTTGTTCAACCACTATGGAAAGCAATATGGGGTTCTTCAAAGGACTAAACATAGAGCTCCTTAAAGACACAACAATTTCACTAGTTGTCATTTACCCAATCGTCTAGAAACAATGACATACTGAATCCACTAGCACAATGATGTTCACTCCAGCACTATTTATCATAGCAAAGATATATCTCTAGGATATAGAAACATAAGCCATATAATGAATGATTGTTCTTAAGGTACTATGTTATCTTTCATCTCTTTTGCTGTACCTTGGTTATCTCATATTGTTACAGTATCTCACTTTGTTACCTGATATATCGGATATATTTATATTTGGTTATTTGAAATTGGATAGGGAAGGGGGGAAAACAATATGAGGGGTGGGGGTGGTTGGAGGGAAATGGGGACCAAGACATGTGAAAGGGTATCAATGTATGGGAATTAATGCACCATCTATCTGGCAAATATCATGTAACTCTTCTATTAATTACAATAAAAAAGATATGAAAAAAAGATATGGAACCGATCCAAATGCTCAGAAGATGATTGGATGAATAAGATGTGTTATTTATACATAATGAAATTCTATGCTGCTGTCAGAAAGAACGACATTGTCCCATTTGTAAGGAAATTGAAAGACTTGGGAAAAAAAAAAAAACATATTAAGTGAAGTAAGCCAGACCCAAAGGAACATAGGCTCAATGGTTTCCCTCATTTGTCATAATTAGCATAAACTTCGGTTCTCCTAGCAGAGGATTAAAATAGCTCAAAGCTTAGTTACATAGGCCATATAGGATGAGGCTAAATGAAAGGACCGCCAGGATATGGAAACAACAGCCATTTAATGTATGATTATTGTTCTTCAAGTCAATATAAGCATCTTCACAAATGTTTGATCATATTTTTAAAATTTTTATGAGAACAAATTCGTGGCTAACACAAAACTAGGATTCTGTATTAATATTGGAATATGTTACTTCTAAAAATCATTTTTATTTGAACAAATTCGTGACTAACACAAAATTAGGATTCTGTATTAATATTGGAATATGTTACTTCTGAAACTAATGGGTTTCTCCAGAATATTTTTCATACAGGATATGCTGTATATCGATCACATTCTTACCCTACACGGTCCTCTTGTATAACACATTCACCTTTTTTTCTTATCACTTTCAAAATTACTACTAGTTTTTCCTACACCTTTATATGTTTCTCCTCTCTATATTCCACAAAGAAACAATACTTTTCTTTCTGAGTATGGTTAATTTTGTTTAAAATCTTACGAAATTCCTTAACTTCTTGAGAAGTAAAACCAAAGGGTAACACAAGAGAAAAGAGAAAAAACATAATATATAAAGAATAACAGTCACTTACAATTCAGCTCTTGCTTACATGTCCTGGAGGTCCATTAATTTCGCCTCATCCTACATGGGCTTATGTATTTAGGGTTTGAGCTATTGTAATCCTATGCTAGGGGAATTCTAGATCTGTACTAATTATTACAGATTAGGGAAGCCATTGAGACTATGTTCCTTTGGGTCTAGCTTACTTCACTTAATATGTTTTTTTTTTTCCAAGTCTTTCCATTTCCTTACAAATGGGGCGATATCATTCTTTCTGATGCAGGCATAGAATTCCATTGTGTATAAATACCACATCTTATTGATCCAATCTTCATCTGTGGGGGCATGCAGGTTGGTTCCATATCTCATATTGTTACAGTATCCCCATTTACACATTACAGTTTAATAAATCGTTTCTAGAATTGAGTAGGCATAACAATTATATTTTAGTTTTCAGTGCCTAATATAAATTATAAGTGTAATAAATACCAAAACATGTTCTGAGTATAGAATCATTTGAATTGCTACTCCTCATAACTTTTGCTAACATGATTAATAAAATTAATGGAGGTTTACAGAATCAAATTTGTAAAGAATATTTATTTAATGTTTGTAAACATTTGTTTTTCTGAATAGTTTGGAGCTGCAGAGTTTCTGAATCCCACGATACATTATCGTAGAAAATATAAAGCAGGAAAGCCCAGTGCTAAGATTTTCTTCTATTTTGTTGTCTGACTTTCTCTTGTCATAGGAAAGCATTTTTATGTTGATTATTCTCTGTCAGTAGAAAAAAGCAAGTGTCAAAGAGTTTTTCAAGTTTATGTACAAACATAGTGAAATAGACCTCCTGAAAATAAAAATTTTAACTCCTACTTGAGAAATTATTAATTCATTCTTAGCAGCTGCTGCCTCATTAATTTGATGAAAATGTGAGAATAGAATTTGACATACTGGTAGTCACATGACTCATGATATTAAGGTGGATTTAGGCATGCAAATGAGTCATTCATGCCTAAATTAGTAGATTATATAAAGATATGTGAATGATGAATA
Source organism: Megascapheus bottae (assembly GCF_031878675.1). NCBI lineage: Eukaryota > Metazoa > Chordata > Mammalia > Rodentia > Geomyidae > Megascapheus > Megascapheus bottae. Next base: position 17,050,426 of record NC_143519.1, read on the forward strand.
TGCATGTTGAAGTTCTTAGTATATTTTTCAAGAATTTATATACTTAAGAGATGCAGAAATATGTTTTTGAACACAATAAAAGCATTATAAATTATTTGGAAATGAGATGACTTATTTCTACAAAGACTCCAGTTATTCATTATGTGGCAATACTTTTAAAAAATACAGATAAACCTCATTATGTGATAAATAGTAATTACTCAGTATTTAAGATCTAGAACTTTAAAATTATAGAAATGGCATACTTCACTGGGTGTGGCTCACACCCAGTGTGTGAGCTAGCTACTCAGGAGCCTGAGATCTGAGGACTGTGGCTCAAAACCAGTCCAGGCACTAAAGTCCATGAGACTCTTATCTCCTATTATCTTCCAACCACCCAAATGTTGGAAGTGGCACTGTGGCTCAAAGAGTAGGGTGGTAACTTTGAGCTGAAGAGCTCAGACACAGCACCCAAGACCAGAGTTCAAGGCCCACGACAGAGAAAAATAAATAAATAAAATAAAGACATACTTCAATGTTTGTATTATCTATATGTTTAAGTTGCAGTTGCAGCCTTCACTATAAAGTATTTTTAACTATATCATCTTTTCATTTGATAATAAAACATCATTCAGAATTTATTATATGTACCAAGAAATGCTCATTTTGCATTATTATGTGAGAAAGCATACCATAGTTTTAGGTCATGAAGATGAAAAATATCAAAGTATTCAGATTTTTCTGTCTGAAGAACTTAGTAAACTGCTCCAACTGGCTCAGAGGAGAGAGGAGATAATTTCTTTGAACTTTTTGCATAGGCAAAAGGTGGCCAAGAGAAGACCTATTCAATGAGTTCTGTAAATGTTAGGTCAGAAAACCTATCCAAGTGGCTAAAAGAGATGCATTTCCAGGCTGTTCTTTACACTGCTGAAATTACTCCTTGGTTCTAATGCCTTCTGCTACATCCACATTTTTATAGCCTCAATTATTTCAGTTTACTTCTTCCATAGTATTATAATATTGGAATTGTTAAGGAACATTCTCCTTTCATATTTATTTGTTCCACAGAACAATATGTATTTACCTATCCCCCCACACCCCATGTTTTTCATGACTTCTTTTATTGCTAATCACAGAATCATATTTGATTTTACAGGTTCAAAGTCCATGGTCTATACCTTCATCTACTTATGGATGGAATGGTGCTTCTATATTACATACCTGTAAATCCATGCGTACATTTATACATGTGTTTACTATGTGTATATTTTTCAAATAAGCTGAGGTATTGATAGGTGTGATAGCTAGACAGATTTTAGGGTTCAATTGTTGGGCTTTCTGAAAGAAAACAAAATTGTCTTATACCATCACTTGCTCCTCTTGTGTTTCTACCAGCAATAAATGAGAATTTATTTTACTTGCCTTGTTGTCTATGAATTTCAATGGAAATGTAATTTCCCTTTTGAAGTTTAAAGATAACAATAAGCATATTACAAAAATTATAATATTTGTATTTTAAAATTAGGCTTATCCCATTAGGAAATTAGTCTCTTCTAGAAGTATCTATTCCACATTAAAATTGAATATAGAGAAAATCTAGGAAAAGATTAATTTCTAATCCTACTTTGAAACATAGAGTACAGAGTATTTATGTAGAAATATTTTAGAGAATTTCGTTGTAAGCAGCTTACTTTTACAATGAATACATATTTTTCTATGATATTATTTTTACTCTTGGGCATGGTACATGTGGTGGAACATCTGCCTGGAAGTGAAAAGAAGTCTTGGATTCAAATCATCTGATTGCCAAATTTAAAAAAAATATTCAGTCATTAAATATTTTATGTCTTGATTTAAAGGGAGAAGCACAGATTTCATCATCAGTCTTACTGAAGATTTCAAAGTATAAAATGAAAGAATGTGCCTTTCTCAAGTAATAAATTACAGAAAACTCATTAGACAGGATTGTAAGCTTCAAGCCTAAAGCTCATGAAAAAAATACATCTTTTGATTTGTTGTTGAAATAATTTAATAAATTAGAAGCAAATAACAGACTGCAAGTGTACATCTTTAAATTCATGTAATTTCAGAGGTATAGGTTATTTTGCAGGAATCTAGCTGCAATTTTGATATTTACTTAGGTAATTAACAGTTATCAGACTATTAGCAGTAAAAGTAGAATTGCATATTCTAAATGGCATCCTAAGAAAAACAAAGCAAAAACAGGTAGTTTCTTTGCATTCAGAATGTCATCATCTCTTATAGTGCAGTGCCTTAATTTCTTTACATATCTAATCTAAGGATACTATTTCATAGGTTAACATGTACTAATTATGTGCTATGATATTTAATTGAAGTGCTAACTAGAAAAGTTGTTATCACAACTATGCCATCATTTTATAGTATACAGTTCGAAAATTTTTTGGTTATACTGAGACTGATACTGGAAATTGCATCAACCAGCTCTAAAAGTGTATTTGTTCTTTTAACAGTGGAGAGGTCATTCTGTGCAAGCAAATAAACAAGCACAGCAGGAGATACCTACAAAGACATAATATCTTGAAATCAAATTGATGTAAGCGACTCTCCAAAACCCGCAGGCACTCCAATTATCTAAAATTACTATCCCAATTAAGCACCTGTCTTTGCAGTTAAGTGTTATTAGGCTAAATTTGATGAGATGGGTAAGTCCCAATTAAGAGGACTCCCTAATTAAGCAGGTTTTAAGTGGAATAGCCTGATAAGTCAAAAATATAATTTTGTTTTATTTTGATAATCCATTGCTTCTCCTATCTTCCTTGTATATTTTTCAGTGATTTTCTTTTCATCAAAATGTTCCGTTTCAATAAATATAAAATTGGATTCGTCAGAGAAACTATCCCAACTACAAAAATCCTTTTACTACTAGATGTTTTGCTGTTGTTGTTGTTGTTGTTTATGATGATATTGTTTTTCCTGTGTGTGTGTGTGTGTGTGTGTGTGTGTGTGTGTGTGTGTGTGTTTTCACCCTTCATGCTCTGATTTCAAGTTCCAAATTGGTGGGAAGATAAGTTCTTTGTCCACTACTTGGTTTTGTAAACCACTCCTCACCCTTAAAGAATAGCTTGAAATTGTGTCTTTCATAGAATCACAGTGCAATTTCCTGTGTGATGTATCATTATGTCTTTGTGACTCCTTCCACACACAAAAAAAATCTACTCAAGTCTTCCTGGATTGATTATCTACAGATCGGTGAGCTGATAAATAGGTGTGATTTTTCAATTTTTGTAAAAATTGAAAAAGTTGCAAAGGAAATAAGAAAATAATAAATGATGTAGGATCTTTAGTTTTAACTCTGATCTTTATGGTGAAAATATCAGTTCAATTTGACTACCATTTGGAATGCATACATATATTTCTTTTTGGGGGGATCATGGGGCTTGAACGTGGCCTGGGCACTGTCCCTGAGATCTTCAGCTCATGGCTACTCCCCTACCCTTGAGGCAAGTATCACTTCCAGTTTTCTGGAGGTTAATTGGAAATAAGAGTCTTAGGTCCTTTTGTGCCCAGGCTGGCATTGAATGATGATCCTCAGATCTCAGCCTCCCTAATAGCAGGATTACAGGTGTGAGTCACTGCACCCAGATCATACATATATTTCTTAAAAACTTCAATGTTAAAAAGGGATTTTTTTTTGTTTTTTTTTTCAGATTTTTCAGCTCTTTTGGTGGCCAGAGATGTCATTTCTTCATGTATTTATTGACCAGTCTTACATTCTTAGTTTCTCTTCAGAGAAGTCACTCTTTAAGTCATTAGCTCACCTTTTATTGGGGTGGTTGATTTTTTGAGGACATATTTTTGATTCACTTTTTTAATCTTTAGGTATAGCTTAGCTGTAAGGCCCTTGTATGGAAAGTGATGATCTTCTCCCACTCTGTGAGCTTTCTTTTTAACTTGTGTGCAATGTCCTCTGCCATATAGAATCTATGCAGTTTAATGCAGTCCCATGTGTTCACTTTTTCTAGACTGGTGTTAAGAAAGCTTCCATCTGTACCAAGGAGCCCTACTGTATATCTCCTATTCCTTTCTGTAAAGTTTTAAGGATGCTTGCCTTAACTCAAGATCTTTGATCCATTTGGAATTAATTCTGGAGCAGGGTGACATATAGAGATCCAACTTTAGTTTTCTACAGGTGCTACTGGAATGGCCATCATGAAGACATCTAATAATCATAGATCCTGGTGGGGATGTGGCCAGAAGCAATCCCTACTGCACTGATGGTGGAAGTGCAAACTTGTTCAACCACTCTAGAAAGACTTAGGCAATTCTTCAAAAGAATAAACATAGAGCTGCCCTATAACCCAGCTATCCCTCTCTTGGACATTTAAACAAATGTTCAGAAACAAGGACATATTAAAGCTATTAGCACAATCATATTTATTGCAACATTATTTACCACAGCTAAGGTATGGAACCAACCCAGATGTCCCTAGGTAGATGAATGGATCAAGATGTGGTATTTATACACAATGAAATGCTATGCTGCTGTCAGAAATAATATTATCACCCCATTTTTAAGGAAATAGAAAGACTAGGAAAAAAATCCCAGACCCAAAGAAACATAGGCTCCATGGTTTCCCTTATCTGTAATAAGTAGCATACATCTTAGATTCTCCTAGCAATGGATCACAAAAGCTCAAAAGCTATGTACATATGGCCATATATGATGAGGCTAAGCAATATGAAATATAGGATATGGAAACAAAAGGTTTTCTTTGTGATTGTCGTTCTGAATGTACTGTGTGAAGTTATTTCTTTTCTCTTTTTCCCCTTATATTTTATCTTATGTTGTTACTGTGTCTGACATTGGTACCTAGCATATTGTACAGGTGTTAATCTGTTTACTTGAAACAGGAGAAGGATGTAGGAAAACAAGATGATTGGGAAGGGGGAGGTGAAGGGAAAGTGGGAGAGAAACATGGGAAGCAGTATCAATGCTCAAGACGTAATACACCTGGCTGGGAGTTTAGCCTAGTGGTAGAGTGCTTGCCTAGCACGCACGAAGAGCCATGTTCGATTCCTGGGTACTACATACATAGAAAATAAAGCCAGAAATGATGCTGTGGCTCAAGTGGTAGCACTCTAGCCTTGAGAATGTGCAAAGACAGTGCCCAGGCCCTGAGTTCAAGGCCCAGGATTGACAAAAAAAAATTTAAAAAGGGCCAGGAGTTTGGCCTGGTGGTTGAGTGCTTGCGAAGCAGGCACGAAGACCCGGGTTCAATTCCTTGGTATCACATACTTAGAAAAAGCCAGAAGTGATGCTAAGGCTCAAGTGATGGAGTTCTAGCCTTGAGAAAAATCCAAGAACAGTCTTCCAGCCCTGAGCTTAAGCCCAGGACTGGCAAAAAAAAAATAAAAATAAAAAAAGAAGAAGTAATATATCCACTAAATGAAGAATGTAACTGCAACCCCGTATATCTATCTATCTATCTATCTATCTATCTATCTATCTATCTATGCATGCTTACATATATATACATGCATGCGCATATATATGTCACCCTGACAATAAAATAAAAATAAGTAAGTGAATAAAAATGGATGAAGGGGGAAATACCTCATAGGAGTCAGTAGTATCAAACTGTTCATAGTCATTTAAATTTTTACATGGAAGTCTACTATGTACAAAGATTTGGTTCATAGAAAGACATTTTATTCTATCACCTCTGAGAACCAGAATAAATTAAATGGAAATTTATGGAACACATTGTATTCCAATTCATTTACATTAAGATTTATTGGTAAACTCACTAATATTTATCTGAAAATGTCTGTTGATTTATTTCAAAATTTAATAAATCAGGGAAGCAAAACCTTAGAGAATAAAGAAAAGAATGACGTTGTCCAAAAAGAATGCTCGCGCCTAAATTATGCAACTGTAACCACTCTACATATCACCTTCAGAATAACAATACTTGTTATTGCTGTTTTCTCACACTTTGTGTACTGTAGTCCTCAAAGGAAAAGCTAGGCCATCATAGGGCTCCTCTAATCCAAATGAACCCAGTTTGACTCAGGTAGCCTGATAAGACTGTGTAATTATCACAGTCTTTCCTCTTGCAAAAACAGTCTCAGACACAGTTTAGATCATCAAGATAGTGTTCTCTATTATTTTAATTTGCAAAGATTTAAAGTGCTATCAAAATCCTCTGGACTTTTACAGAAAAAATGTTGAAATTGTAGGTTTTTTTTTTTTAACATTTTGCATGCCTTGCAATACCATCTTATAGCCATACTTCACCAGAGTCATTATCATTATCACTGTTCCATAGATCTCTTGGCTTCATCCCAAATCGGCACCCATGAAAACACAATCCTACAGACCATTAGCCAGAAGTTCCCAGTGCTACTATTCTCCCTGGTTAGGAGACTGCTCAACCTGAACATTTTATCCTGGGACTTCTGTTCCTGTGGTCATCAGTGAAGTTAATTTTTTTTATCATGGGAATTCTAAACCAAATCCTTTGTACTGGTGTGTATATGATAATTCCACCCATGGAAGAAAGAGATCTAGACCTAAACAGAGATCTCTTAAGAGATGAGGTAATCAGTAGTTGGTGTCTTTGATTAGAAATATGGATTTATTATTTCTTGAACATTATTACCTGAAAATGGAGAGAATAAAGTAATGGTTCTAAACATGGGATGTTCATGTTTATAATACATTTAGGGCTGCTGTCTTGGAAAGGTATATTTCATAATTGTCTTTTCCCCCCAAACAATGGAAATTTTTGATTAATTTCAAAGATGAAGGAAAAGAATGAGGACATAAGAAAAGAAGTATATACAGAACCTATAAGCTGTCTGAGCCAGAGAACCAGATTCTCCTCAACAGGGAAATGTTACCTTGATGTTAGTGAGTTCAAACTTCTCTCCTTCAGAATTATAAGAATATATGTGAATTGGTTCAAGCCACTAATTTATACTAATGTATTAGCAATATAAGCTCATCTAGATACAGGTAGTAAACAGTACCTTCTTACAAGCAAGAATAATTATTTACCATTTGAACTCTGTATTTCACATTATTTGTTTTTGCTAGTCCATGGCTTGCCCTAAGGGCCTCAACACCATCCTTGGGGTTTCCTCAAGGCTAGCACTCTACCACTTGAGTCATAGGAACATTTCCAGCTTTTTCTGTGTTGGTACTGAGAGATCAAACCCAGGCTTCAGTTATGCTAGCAAGCACTCTACCACCAGGACATGCTCTTAGCTCATGCATTTCACTTTTTGAATAGCCATTTGATATATAATTTTTTAGCCTCTTCAAACGTATTTCTTTCTTAGGTGCTAAGGAATTTGTAGGTGCAGTACACATCTCTAAATGAGAGTGGACCATCTCTGAATGAAATCCTTGCAAAGAGACTTGTCTCAGGCTCAGCTTTCACAGGCACCAGAAGAAATGCACAAAAATAATATTAAAAAGTCTTGAACACAGTAGTCAATCAAATGTTCTTAGCTGATTTACATATGAAAAACAACTGATTAATGAAAGGATTTAAAATATATTTAAAGAATTCTCTTGATTCTGTTCAGTACTTTTAATTATCCTTCCTGATGATGCATTTTACTTCTGTATATATGTATTTAAAGTTATCTGAAAGAATCATTAGCATGCAGTTAAGCACTCTGGAACATGTTCTCTATGGAAGATAATTCTGATTATTAAATGAATACTCTTTTTTTAGGAGGGTTTTGTAGATTGGCATGACATTAATTTTATTTGTAAATAAATAATTTATTTTTCCCTGAGTCATAGCATTTGCTTAAAGGTCAGTTTCTCTGAACTTTCCACTGTCTAAAATAATAAAATAAAGTCATTTGTGTTAAAAATAAATGCTGGTGTCAAATATAATATATTCTTTTCATTGTCTTAACAGGCCTGATGGCTTAAACCACCTGATCTTTAATTCTTTGGCTCACTGGTGCTGTGATTCCTGGTGTATATCACCATACTCAGTTAAATAAATAATCATGCTGCAAGAATTTGAAAACTCAAAACTAATATTTCCCCATTTGTTTTCCCCTATCTGAGGATCTGATAATAAATATCACCTAAGTTTGTGTTTGTCTAAGTGTATTAAGTGAGTAATGTAAAATTAAGTAGTATTTGTGTTTCCTTGCAAGGCTTATTTTACTTAACATATCGTCTTGGTCCATTTTTGTTGTCACAAATATAATTTTATTCTATCAGTATGGTTTTATTGGTATGCTTTTCTTTTTTACTGTTATTAAAATGTGCCTTTCAATGATTTTTAGCAGATGTGGGATTTTGAAATTAGAATCGTGTATTTTATAGACTGGTTGTCTGCCACTGGAGCAGCTATTGAGAAACAATAACAACAACATATTTGGGAGGTATTTATTCATTTATTTTAGAATAAGCTATTAAATTGAGCTATGGAGTAAGAGAGATCTCATAAACTTCTCTCTGGGTTGGACTTGAAATATAATGTCCTAGTCATGAAATTTTCAAGTAGCTAGGATGACAAGAATGAACTTCCACCAACCAGCTGACATCTTCTTTATCCATTAGTACATTTTGGAACTTTAGACACATTCTATTTCCTGGCTGATCTGAATAATGCTACAATGAATGTAAGGTACCATATTTTTGCAAAGCATGGTGGCTCAAGCCTGTAACCCTGGCTACTCAGGATGCTGAGAACTGAGGATCACAGCTTAAAGCCAGCCTGGGCACAAAAGACCATGAGACTCATTATCTCCAATTAATCACTAGAAAATGGGAAGTGGAGCTGTGGCTTCAGGGGTAGGGCTGAAGTGCTCATGGACAGCGCCCAGGCCTAGAGTTCAAGCCCCATGACTCACACACACACATGAAAGATAGCATATTCTGTCAATCAACCTGCTGGAGATTATTCCTTTAGAAATATAACTAGAAGGCTGATTATTGGTAATTTAGCATTCTATTTTCAAATTTTGAGAAACATTATGTCTTTTCCATAATGTCTGTGACATAGTGATGTGCAAATATATTAGTGATGTCTTCCAAACTTAAAATATAAACTATCAGAAGCAGAATGTGAGTATGTGTATATTAAATAATATATTAAAATATTATAATATAAAATAATATAGTGCAATAATATTTTACCTAGTATATATATACATATATATAACATGTATATTTTAATATATAATACATTTTATGACTACTCTAAAAATAATAATTATGCTAGCATGTAATATTTTCCTTAATACAATTCATAATAATATATCTATATTTATCACCATCAAAATTATTGCAAGTATAGTCTTTTGTAATTAAAATTGTGAATAAAATGCTCAATAGTATACAAATGCATTAGCTAGAATATAGAATAACTATAAAGTCCTTAATTTATTATTATAAAATTAGTATATTTGTATCTTATAAATGATATATGTAAGGATATATATATAGATATACATATATATAACAATCAAAACTTTTGGGAAAAGATAATATTGAAAATATTTACAAAGCAATGATTCTTTTATTAATTTATTTGCAATTATTACTGTGAGTATATTTTATTCTCTAGTTAATACTTCTGTAAAGTTTTAAGCTTAATATTCAATTTTTAGTATTCAAATTTGAAAATATGAAGAAGTTTTGCCTTCAAAGAAAACTGAAACTGATATGTACAAATGAATTGATATATCTGAATGAAAAGAAAATACTGTTTAAATCTGAAAATCACCCAAAGAGAAGATAGCAATAAAAATTCTCTTTACCCAGAATACTGAACACAGCAAAATGCATTTTAAGGATCAAGGAAAATTAAAATATTTTGTTTGTTTTTGTTGGCGTATATTAATTTTACAAAACAATTGGTTTGATATTATCAAATTACAATGTAACATATTCATCTTTGCTTTGATTGTGCCTACATGATATGAGCAATAGAATATATGAAAATACTGATCTAAGAAAAACAGAAAAATGTATGACTTGGAAAAAGGCATGTGTGCTGTTTAAGGGATGTTAAAATGTGTATTGGGTTACTTAGCTTTTTTAATTCTATTTAATTACTGTCTTAAATCATCTAGATTGCCATGATACAACATAAACTAATAACATATTAACAAACAAAATTTATTTCATTAGTGTCTGCATTCTACATGCCAGAAAGGTCCAAATCTCTTGAACAGTGCACTCTGTACCTTTGGAAAGATTTAATTTCTGATCAATTGAGAACTTTATCTCATTTTACTCTCACATGTCAAGAAGGTCTAAGTGTGTTCCCTGTGTCTCTCTTGAAAGAACACAAAGTTTCCTTCATCAGGATACTGTTCTTATGCCCTAATTATATACAAAGCATCCTTCCCGACTTCTAATACCATACATTTTGGGTTTAGGATTTCAACACATGAAATTCAAGGCATATAAATACGCAGGCTATAACATTTCATATTAATGTATTTTCCATTTGTTCCATTTGAAATGATACCAATTCTTATGCGTTCTGATAATACATGTCCCTCATAATCAGTTCTGTTCTCTCATCTGTTTAGATGCAGAGTGCATTTGGCTTAGTTTTCATTACCTCCCCTTGTCTTAGCATCTGCTATTGACATTTAGTCTTGAATTTCTAAGCTTTCAAAAATTAGAATTTATTCATAAATTTGAAGTTTCATGAATTTTTCTTTCATTTTTGTCTGTATTTTGCTTTTTTGCTCAGTTTATTAGTATATCTGAGGAGGCCTCATAATGAAGTATTAGTAGAGCTGTTTTGTCTTGAAAACATAACATTTATTCCGAGCCAATCAGTATAAATGTAGACAAGAACATTGTAGGAAATCAACTGAGAATGTAAATTATTTAAATTCTGTTATGCTTATTCTGAATACCAGCTCTCAGAGTCTCGCTTTCTGATCATAACTCTTTGTATATGTCAAATTATTGTATAGATCCTAGTAAAAGCTAATGCTTTGCACTTTTTTCTTGTACTTAGTATACGGTTCTAATGTTTACTAAAATTTCTCTCCCGCATATTTCTGCCAACCTCATCGACAGAATATCATGGCGACAGAAAAATACTATTAGATGATTTTTCTGTGTGCCTGTTTGGTTGGTTATTTGGTTAGTTGGTTAGTTGGTTGGTTAAGAAAGTCAAGTGGGCTTCTTTCTGCTAAGTATTAAATTAAAAAAAAATGTGGATCAACAACACAGCCTAGTGGTACAGTACTTGCCTAGCATGATGAAGACCTTGGTTAGATTCTTGGTTACCACTTACTGAGAAAAAGGCAAAAGTGGTGCTGTGGGTTAAGTGGCAGACTGCTAGACTTTAACAAAAGAGAGTGTCCAAGGACAGTGCCCAGGTCCTGAGTTTAAGCCTCAAGACTTGCAATAAACAAAAGTACATCCCTTTGTGTTCCTGACCCTCCCTGGCAATCCCATGCCTTTATTTCAGGATCATCTGTACTAGTCGGTATAGGATGACAGGCCTGCACCTGTGCCAAGATCTTCATCATTTTTATTCTGGTCATAACAATTCTTATCATAAACTTAAAAATGAGCTTCACTTTGGATTTCATAGAGGAAAACTGAGCCTTTAGTTCTTCTGTTATTTCCCAGTCCTTGTTGATGAGATATTTTCCAAGATAAGAACTATAAGGGTTGTCATGAATTCAATACTATTATTATTTATTACCTGTACTAAAATTTTATCTGATTACTCAAAAATATTTGTTTCTATTTAATTCATTCCTTTTTTTTTGCCAGTACTGGGCTTGAGCTCAGGGCCTGAGCACTGTCCTTGGACTTTCTCAAGGCTCGAGTTCTACCACTTGAGCCTCAGCACCACTTTCGGCTTTTTTTTTTCTATATGTGGTAGCGAGGAATCGAACCCGGGTCTTCATGCATGCTAGGCAAGCACTTTAACCACTAGGCCAAACTCCCGGCCCCTTAATTCATTCTTATACTACAATTGAACAGAATAGGGGAAGGTGTTCCTGTAGGGAATATTGAGATATTACTAATCTATTTTACATTCATAGGTGATGCATTTCCTTGTTTACAAACAAATAGTGCTACTAACAACTATAGTATCTATTAATAAATGATAAAAAGGTACAGAACTTGAGATCAATGCTCAATATTTAAATTCAATAGAAAATTTTATCATTTACACTTTTTTCATCCCATCCACAAAGACAGATTGGCTTTGCCACGTGCCTAAAATTATTTTCAAAGAGCCTCACTGTGATTTTTGCCTGAAGGGTTGAATTATTCAACACTATATAATTAATCATTAATATTACCTTAATGGCACTAGATACTGCGCTAAGACAGCAGAGACTTTTCTCTTTGATAAGCATTCTTTTACAATGAGATAAATAAAATGACCTCATTACTTACAAGGCAAACAACAGGATCCAGATTCTATATTAACTCTACTACAGGGGTTTCTGGATCTAGAAAATTACCACACTAACAAGGTCATGAATATGCAAAACATTGTCTGTCCTGATGAAATCAGTAATCTGAGCACTGGAGAGGCACAAGCATGAGGATTGGGAGCTTGGGTTATATATCAAGTTATAACTCCGCCTTAGTTTACAGTGTACCAAAATCCTGTCTCATAAACCTAAGCATAGCAAAACCTCAAGTTTTATTATCTCAGTTTCCTATACCATTTGAAACCTGAGACATACACACTTTCAGTATTCTGGATTACCTGAAATATTTCTCTACTAAGGGATTAATTTATTAAATAATTATAAAAAAATCAAAGGTTTTGACTCTAAGAAATACTTGTACTTAGTTTGAAAGAAGTTAATGAAGTTTTTGAGAAAACACTAGCAATCAAAATAGAATATAAATAATACCTGTAATCAATGAAGAAATATGACAACAATATAACCCGTAAGTAAACAAAGGAAAGTGTTGGAAAATCTCATCATTTCAACAAGTCCTGAAAAATATCTACAAGTTTTTTGTTTTCATATATTTTATTGTACTTAATAGAAGGGTTACATTATATTCACCACATAGAAGGTGCATTACTTCACAAATATTGATACCCTTTCTCATGGTTTGATCCCCATTTCCCTCCCTCTCCCCCTGCCCCTTATCTTGTTTTCCCCCCCTTCCCTATCCTATTTCAAATAACCAAATAAACACATATACAATATATCAGATAACAAGGTAAAATACTGCAACCAATCCAGATGACCCTCAGTTGATGATTGGATCAACAACATGTGTATTTATACATAATGGAATTCTATGCTGCTGTCAGAAAGAATAACATTGTCACATTTGTAAGGACATGGAAAGACTTAGAAAAAAAATCATATTAAGTGAAGTAAGCCAGACTCAAAGGAACGTAGGCCCAATAGTCTCCCTCATTTGCATAATCAGTAGAAACCTTGGGATCTTCTAGCAGAGATTTACAATATAGCAAAAGCTAGATACATAAGGCCATATAGGATGACACTAAATGAAAGGACCTCCAGGATACAGAAACAGAAGCCATATAATGAGTGATTGTTGTCCTTATACTATGTTGTTTCTCATCTCTTTTACTGTCCCTTGCTTATCTCATATTGTTACAGTATCTACAAGTTTTTGCTACATAGAATTTTCTTGTTTCTCAAGAGGTTTATCTTTATGATTGTACTTAATGTACTATGAAGTTATTTCTTTTCTCTTTTTTCCATTTATGGTTAATCTCATGTAGTTACTGTATCTGACTTTCCACTTACGGTTAATTTCATGTGGTTACTGTATCTGATTTTGTTACCTGGTATACTGTATATACACTTAATTGTTTATTTGAAATAGGGAAGAGAAGGGAGAAAACAAGTTAACTGGGAGGAGGGAAGGGGAGGAAAAGGGGGATAAAACATGAGAAGGGGTATCAAGGTTGGAAAAGTAATGTACCCACTTCCTGACGAATGTAACTAACTCCTCTATACATTATCCCGACAATAAAAATACAATTAAAAATAATTTTCTTGTTTCTTTTATCAGAACAGATGTTGAAAATTTATATATTTTCTATTTGACCTATGTTCACAATAGAAATTTCCTTAAATTTATCATAGCCTCTGAGCAAGATGGGCTCATGCTTGTAATTTTAGCTACTCCAGAGGTTAAAATCTATGAATCCCAGTTCAAAGCCAGCCTTGGCATTAGAGAACTTGAGACTCTTATCTCCAATTAATCACTAGAAAATAGGAAATGGGGCTGTGCCTAGAGTGGTAGGGCGGTGGTAGCTTTGAGCTGAAGAGCTCAGGGACAGAGCCCAGGCCCAGAGCTTTGAGCTAAAAATCTCAGGCTCAGCATTCAAGCCCCATGATCAACCAAAAAAAAAAAGCTAACACAGCCTTTCAAAGTCGTATACGGTGAAAAGATACCATAGTATTTTTCCCCTTCTTTAACAAAGTCAAGTTATTCCTCAATTTTAAAAGTAAAATTTTCTTCCTCATCATTGTCTGAAGAATTGTCCATCTCTCTGAATTTTGTTATGATTATCTTTAAAAGGAGAATACAAATCTTTAAAAGGAGAATCAGGAATCCATTAGTGAAGTAACCTTTTGTGTCACTGAAGGAGAAAGCCATCAAGAATAGAATAAATGTAGTTTAGCAGTTCTTAGATTGCTGCAGGGCCTTATTCTAAGAATAAAGTGAAGAATATGTTAGCTTTGCTTCCTTTTATTAAACAAGTCCTTAATTATATTTCCTCTACAGGTGTCGGTGTAATAGATATTGGCAATACCTCCAAATTTACTCCAAACCTCTTTGGTTTAAATTAGGAATATCATAATCTTTGCCATTTGATAAATATTTTTGGTATTTGTTTGCTTTTTGGTTTTCAAAACAATACACATTGGAGTAAAAGATAACAGAAATCACACTGATTATGTTAGACATCTAAAATTTTTCATAATCTTTCTTCTAGAAGACAAATAACTTCACCAAATGATTCATCTGGAACAAACTTACATGATGTTCAAATTTGCTTAAATTTTTCTTTTTTTATCAGCTTTCTTGGGTCACTTTAACTTCATAAAACATTCCATTTTATATTCACTTGATGCTCTAAACTATATTTAACCTAATACATCATAAATGATGTATCACATATATAACTACATATATCATAAATTATGTAACATATAATATTTAAAATCCCTTTTCCTATCAGTTTTCTTGGGTTACTATAATTTCATTAAAAATCCATTTTATATTTATTTGGTACTCTAAAGTATATTTTCAAATATATACACACATGCATGCCTACATATCTTTGTCTATTATCTGTATTTATCAAACCATTTTATCCAGTGTTCTTATTAGTATCTCAAGTATATTTGCAGTGACTGTTATGGTAGGATAGGTATTTCCATCTCATATTAAATGTCTTTTCTTAGTGACTCTTGTGTTTCCCATTGCTTTAAAGAGTAAACATAAAGAATTGTAAACTGAGTTTTTAAAATGAAATTGGTGAAATAGACAAAAAGCCCATTTATGATTTATAACATGATTTTCCACAATTTGTTACCTGTAATACATGATTAAATTACACAATTAAGATACTCTGAACATTAATATTTTTGAGAACATAACTTTAAGAAATAGCCTTCCATTTATATTAACAGTTTCTGATGTTATTAGTTTTTTGCCATCTCACTGAACATTTGACAAATGGCATACAATGTGTAGCTATAAATGATCTAATTTGAAGCTAAAAAATATTTTTCCATCCCTCTTTTGAAATTATAGCAAAATTCAAATATGAATTCAGTATTTAAAAATCATTGACAAAAATGCAGTTTACTTAGTTACCAATATATAAGATGTGTCATCCATTTTTGAAATATAAAATCTAGATTTTGCATTAGCCAACCAGAGAGATTGACCATAATTTTTTATGTGAAAACAATTAGCTTAATGAGATTCACTCTCAGATTCAAATAAATTGCATTTGTAGGCTCTATAGGACCCAAGGCGTGGACGGGGAGTAAACTTGAAATATATTTCAGATATCTAGAAATTAGAATTAGATGCTCAAGTTTTTTGTCACAATTCTATTATACGCACTTTTGAAAGAAAGGATTCTGACTTGTCTTCACATATCTCAAAATGGCAAAGAACAACTTAGCAGTTCATTGTTCATTAAGGTAATATTCTCTACAGATGATGTTTCAATTAGGACAATGAATTAGCATGACAATAATAAATTACATTAAAAAGATAAATAATTGCAATCATTTTTAAGCATGGGGATTATAAAATTATGAAATAATATACGATATTTCTGGTACTTACATAACATTAGGGTGGGAGTTGGGGGAGGAAAATTGGACACAAAAACATGAGAAAGAGTAGCAATGTTTGTGAAGTAATGCATCTTCTATCTGGAAAATATAATGTAATCCTTCTATTAATTGCAATAAAATATATTAAAATATATAAACTAGGATAGTTATTCAATTCATGAAATTTTATACATTAATCATTATTAATAACATAAAATTTGACCTTATGTTGTAATAAATACCTGAAGTCCTAGCTACTCAAGAGGAGAGATGAACGAATTGTACTTTGAGACTAACCTAGGCAAAAAGTTGAGGAGGTTGGGATAAGAGTTTGGCCTAGTGGTAGTGTGCTTGCCTAGCATGCACGAAGACCTGGGTTCGATTCCTCAGTACCACATATATAGAAAAAAGCCAGAAGTGCTGCTGAGGATCAAGTGGTAGAGCTGTAGCCTTGAGAAAGTCCAAGGACAGTGCTCATGCCCTGAGCTCAAATCCAGGACTGGCAAAAAAAAAAAAAAAAAAAAAGTTGAGGAGGTGTACATCTCAGAAAACAACACAGGTGTTTGTTCACATCAAAATCTCTGACACATGGGAAACAGAATTAGATGATTCTGAAACTGGACTGGTCGGTAAAGAGAAGAACGAGAAGAGTTTTTTCTCCCATCATAACAAATGTTGGTACTTATTGCGCGCACTTCTCGTCCAGCAAGAAAGAACACAAGACACACAGGTTACAGCTAAAGCATGATCCTTTATTCTTCTCTCTCTCCTTCTTCTTCTCTCTGAGGCCTCTCCTCCCCCTCTCTCCTCTCCTGAGACTATATACAGGCAGTGGGCCAATCAACTCATGCCAGCTCACTCAGGCCCTCCAATCACGGCTTCACACGCTCCAGTCATGCACCCTTCACGCATCCGGCCACGCAGAGACCAGGCTTGTGCTAACAATGGCAGCACTCCCCAAAATGGATGCCGGCCTTCATCCCGTCATGCAGCGGATATCCCTGAGTCATGCAGCCACCAGCACCGCAGGCGGCCCCACAGTGAAAGGGGGATCGGGTGCCTCCAGGTCCCGCCACATCGTGGAAGGGGTTGGGCTCCCCACAGGTACTAAGGAAAAGGTAGAATTGCAGATTAGTGCTCATTCCAATGTAGCTCTCTCATACCCACTGTCAATGTGATTCATCTTATGATGATAGTATAAAAAATAGACTTTAGTGTAATAAGACTTATAAGTTTAGATAACTAGTAGTGTAATGTAGGGAGTGACCATTGCTTTACAGGTAGTTTTAAAATACCAGTTACAATGACACTGAGAATTGAGACTCCACTGACTGTAGGTGGAGTTAATAATCTGGGGTTAATCACATGAGGAGATTGTCTTCAGAGACACCATCAGTAGGACAAGTGTAATTTTTCTAAGTACTGGGTAGCTCATTTGTCTGGGCAATCTAGAGAAAACTCTTGGGGTCATATGAGATAGTTTCATTTACTGAACCACTTTAAATCTAGTACACCTGTCAATCGAGCCCAACATTTCAATTGAAATTCAAGAAAGTGAACAATTTGTTTCAACTTTGTTTTCCCTTTAGACATTGACCTAGTTAAATGGAGACTGCCACTGATGTCAGTCTAAGATATCAGATTTTTCAGAGGGCTTGTTGGTGGTCAAGCCATTACACTGAGTTTACTCCCCATGGAATTTACAATTGTTTTGAATGACATAGTAAAGATGCTTTGCAACCCTAAGCAATTGGGGGTCAAGTAAAAAAAAAATTAGTTGTCAGTTCATTTTATATTTTATACTAGAGAATTACTTGAATATATACAAATAACAAGGCATATAAATATATTTCTTTGTGTGCATATATAACTTAAATGCACGTAAGTTTATTCTAGAATTCACAGTAAATCTAAATTATATTGAGATAAATCAAATATGCATATTAATATTTGCATGTTCTGATTTTGTTTGACATATCTCACATCTTTTTTATTTTTGCAAAACTTGTTACTTTTTCTTGATCTGTATTTATTTTTAAAGAAGGCAGTTGCATTAGAAATATATGCAATTCTGGTCTAAGCAAAATAATATGTATTTAATAATATAGATACATGCATAGGTGTCTTTATTTTTCCACTTTGTTTCATCCTCAATACCAACTCTTGCCCCTGTGATTTTCAGTGTCCAAAATAAGGATCATTGGAATTACTTCTTTTACAGTCTAATTCCCCAGTCCTATACCAGTAATCCGTCTGAAGGAACATTTATTTAGGAGGCTAAAATTTTTTCTGCCAATCATATTTATATAGCTTTCATGTATATGGTGATGTTAATCTCTATATTGGTTGTCAGCATTTGTGTTATTTTGGGAAAGCATGCATACACACATAATTATTCTGAAATATCTATCTTGTAATTAAGCAATGTTCATTTTCATTCATTGATTTTCAATCAGTTGGCCAAACCACATTGCAGGCAGACCCAGTTAACGAACTACATTTTATCTTTCTGATGGTAAAAATCATCTTAGATTCTCTTTCTTTGGTACTTTTAATTTCTTTTTTGTATTTTCCAGTCCTGGGGCTTGAACTCAGGATCTAAGCACTGTTCTTGGATACTTTTTACTCAAGGCTAATACACTGCCACTTAAGCCACAACTCCACTTCTGACATTTTCTGAGTGTGGTACCCAGGAATTGAACCCAGGGCTTTGTGCATGCTAGGTTAGCATGCACTCTACCACTAGGCTATGCCTCCGGCACTTTCATTCCTATCTTAATTCTTGTAAATTAGTCTTCAAAAACATCAGTTTTGATAAGTACCTAAAACTCACTCTACCCAAACTCAGTCCTCCCAAAATGAAAACTTTCTCTTTCTGTGAATGTTTTATTATTATTATTATTTAATTTTATTGCTGGGCTAACTGACAGATAAATTTTATCATGAAATGACCCAATCCACACTGAGCTTTTGAATTCAACATTATGATTACTAGCAAAAGCAATGAGGTGATTGGCCACCTTGTAGATCAGCATCCCAAATAAACAAAGGTCTTTCCTTTGTCCTCTTTTCTATAAGACCTCAAAGCTCTTATCAGCTTTTTGAAGAAACCTTGTAAGTCATTGAAATTTGTTTCTCTATCTTCCAAGGTGCTTATGGTTATTGAATCTTCTTTAACAACCTTCAACACTGCTTTCTTTCAAATTGTATAACAAAATGAGAGGCTGGACTAAAATCACTGGGAATCCCAAACCGCCTTTTCCCCAAATCTTTAGCAAAAAGGTATGTGTGAATGTAAATATTTATCCAGGGTAATGGATAAAGGAAAAAATATTAAAATGATTTCATAGGGACTGGCTCAACTGAAAGGAGTAAGAGAACTCATGGCATCAGAAGTTTCAAAAGGTATTTATCTTAAATATATTATATAAACATATATTTTATACACTATATACAATATATTAGGCATACAATGTATTCACTATTTGCACACAGGCATGTATATGTATACAGTAAAGTCGAATTTTTACAAGTAAATAAGAGCTTTGTGTATTTAGTTGTCTCTGTTTGAGACTTAGAGTCTTCTCACTTTAAGAAGAAACAAAAATGGCCTATACACACATGAAGAAATGCTCAACATCTCTGGTAATAAAAGAAATGCAAATCAAAACAATTCTAAGATTCCACCTCACTCCAGTTAGAATGGCCAGGGTCAAGAAAACTAACAACAGATGCTGGAGGGGACGTGGCTAAGAGGGATCACTACTACACAGGTGGTGGGAGAGCAAACTTATTCAACCACTATGGAAAGTGGTATGGCAGTTCCTCTAAAGACTTAATATAGAACTCCCCTATAACCCAGCAATTCCACTACTTGGCATTTACCCAATCGTCCAGAAACAAGGACATACTAAATCCACTAGCACAACAATGTTCAATTGAGTACTATTTACCATAGCAAAGATATGGAACCAACCCAGATATACCTCAGTTGATGAGTGGATCAACAAGATGTGGTATTTATACACAATGGAATTCTATGGTGCTGTCAGAAAGAAAGACATTGCCCCATTTGTAAAGAAATGGAAAGACTTAGAAAAAACCATATTAAACGAAGTAAGCCAGACCCAAAGAAATTAGGCTCAATGGTTTCCCTCATTTGTCATAATCAGTAGAAACCTTGGGTTCTCCTAGCAGAGATTTGCAATAGAGCAAAACCTAGATGCATAAGGCCATACAGTATGAAGCTGAATGAAACGACCTCTAGGATATAAACGCAAAAGCCATATAATGAGTGATTGTTGTCCTTAATGTACTATGTTATCTCTCATCTCTTTTGCTGTCCTTTGGTTATCTCATATTGTTACAGTATTTCACTTCATTATCTGATATATTGGATATATTTGTATTTGGTTATTTGAAATTGGATAGGGAAGGGGGGAAACAAGATGAGGGGTGGGGGAAGGGAAATTGGGACCAAATCATGAGAACGGGTATCAATGTATGTGAAGTAATGCACCTTCTATCTGGTGAATATAGTGTAACCCTTCTAGTAATTACAATGAAAATATATGAAAAATACAATAAATACAACAAAAGTTTTAAAATGGGGACTTTATATCACAGGAAAGATTCTTACATCAGTAAAAGAAAGGATATTACAAACAAAAGAAACATCAACCACAACTGGAATCTTGCATCTCCGTCTGAAACATGGATCACGTTTCATTTGTACAGATGTGACTATAAAGAACTCTGTTTAAGCCATCAAGTAAGCAATACCCAAACAAGAATAAGCATGGTTTCTTTAAAATCCCCATATTTTACAATGACTATTGTGTGAAATTTTGGAAAAGGTATTAAGCAGACAGAGCAGAAAAATATATGATCACCAAGAGTTTGGAACAGGAAAGGACAGATGAAAGAGATTATTTTGTGAGAAAATGAATTAAGTGAGGAACATTTCTAAGTGAGGAACATCTGATCTCACTAGGTGCTAGCATCCCCCCTCCCCCATGTTGACTCCTGGTTATGATAAAAATAAAATGAAAATAGCTGGAGGAAGAACAAGATCCTTTCCTCTTCCTGAGCTGGACCACTTTCCTCCTGATCATGAATTTGAGAGTTGTATATTCTCCAGTGAGGGGATTCTAGTATTCTATCACAGATTCCCCACCTCTCAGAAATTTGGTCTATTACTGAGTATTACGTCAACTTCACAGGCCAGGGCTGGTTCACTTATCTCTTTTGGTCTTTTGCTTATGCAATGTTCCTTACACTAATATTTCTATATTTTGTAGCTCTTTTAATAACTCCAAATAATCTTTCAGTGAACCTATCATCTATCTATCTTTCTCCTCCTTCTCCTCATCATCATTTATCTCAGTCGTTTTCCCTCAGTCTTTCTGTCTGTCATTTATTTTCTATCTGCTCTGACTTTCTGAAAACAATGGTCAATATTGAACTCTTTCCTTTAGTTAATCTTTCAGGGGTATGAACAAACCTCAAAAACTTCTGTTTTTGTCAATTATTGTTCCATATCTTCACTACAAATATTAAGACAATGAAATTAGCTACCATGATTATCTAAACTTATTTTTATTTTTTATAAGAGATTTGCAGTTTTGATTCAATTATATCACCACTTGGCAATCTATGAAGATATAAACTCATTTGGTATATGGAAATTATAAATCTTTTACATGGAACTTAATAGTTGACCTATGTACTAATTAATTTACTTTCCAATTATTCCTCTTTTTATCACTCATGAAGACTAATGCTGAACCAAGGTTTAAAAAGAAGTGTACAAACAAGAAGCTGAGTTTGACCTAAAACTCACAGATTAGTTGGTACTGACTGAGATTTAAAAAAAAAAACATGTAATTCCTGGACGAACACACACACGCACACACACACGCCCAAACACACACACATGCAAGCAGACAAATAAACAACAAAAAATAACACCTAGTTAAGATTACACATGGTGATTTGCTGTTACATTTGTGATCAACAAAATGTAGTGAAAAATTTGAAGTCAATGCCACATCTTCTTGATCTGTTCATCTACTGAGGGCCATCTGGGTTTGTTCCATATCTTAGCTATGGTAAATAATGCTGCAATTAATATGGTTGTGCTAGTAGCTTCAGTATGCCACTGTTTCTGGACATTTGGGTTAATGCCAAGGAGTGGGAATGCTGGGTCATAGGGGAACTCATTGTTTAGTGTTTTAGGGAAACTCCATGCTTTTTTCCAGAATTGTTGAACAGTTTACATTCCCACAAACAGTGTAGTAGCCATCCTTCCTGGCCACATCCCCGCTGGCATCTATTGTTATTAGGTTTCTTCATAATGGGCATTCTAACTAGAGTGAGGTAGAATCTCAAAGTTGTTTTGATTTGCATTTTTTGAAAGATTTCATTATAACTGACTTTTACATCATATTTCAAATGCCATGTTTAACAAACAAGTATTTAAGAAGGGAATTTCTATATATAATCACTGGCATATACACTTTAGAACATAATAAAAAATTAAGCTGAGGGTTTGATTTTCATTTCTTGTATGGCCAGAGATGTTGAGCATTTCTTCATATGTCTATAGACCATTTTTGTTTCCTCTTCAGAGTACTCTCTTTAAGTCTTTAGACCACCTTTTATTGGGGTGGTTGTTTCTTTCAGGATTAGGTTTTGAGAGATTCAATCTTTTAAGCTGTAGGTATATGTTAGATATGAGGCCCTTGTCTGTTGTATGACTAATGAAGATCTTCTCCCACTGTATGCTTACTGCTATCAGAAAGAATAGCATTGCCTCATTTGTAAGGAAATGAAAGGACTTGGAAAAAATCATATTAAGTGAAGTAAGCCAGACACAAAGGCTCCATGGTTTCCCTCATTTGTAATAATTAATACCCATCTAGAATTCCCCTAGCAAAGGATTACAATACCTTAAAAGCTATGCATATATGGTCATACAGGATGAGACTAATTGAAGTGATCTCTAGATTATGGAAACAAGAAGTTTATCTTAGTGATTGTTGTTTTTAATATAATATATGAAGTTATTCTTTTCTCTTTTTTTCCACTTATGGTTAATCTCATGTGGTTACCATATCTGACTTTGTTACCTGATATATTGTATGTACATTTACTTGTTTATTTGAAATAGAGAAGGGAAAGGGATAAACAAGATGATTGGTAAGGAGTGGGAGAAATAAAGAGGGGCAAAATCATGAGAAGGATTGTCAAGGCTGGAGATTTACCCATTATTCAACAAATGTAACTGTAATCCCTCTATATATTATTGGGACAATAAAAACAGTTCATTCAATTCAATGTGGGAATGATTCAGATATGTATTCTTTCCTAACTAAATATATTCTGTAACATTTTCTAGAGTGTGAGCTTATCAGATAACTGAAGAAGAAAAAAACAAAAAGGGAAAAAGGAAATGGTATCTTAAGAAAATGGCTATATGTTCAGAAAACTATGCATTGCATGAATTAAATTTTAATGTGATTTTAATCAAATGACATGTATGGCATAGTTTAATTTGAGCTTAAATATAACAATCTGAAATTAAATGCTCTAAAGCATGCAAACACACACATATAGATATTCACTTATATATATGTATATATATGCACTTCTATTTAGGTTCTCATGTAAAATTTAAGGAGTACACACTAGACACCCACTTTTAATGTTACATGCCCATAACAAGCAACATTTCTAATGCAGATTTATTTCCAAGAATTTCTAATCCATCATGATTGCTGTCTTCAAGGTTTCCTGTTACTTACTCATGGATCACTGTCCCAACGTTCCTACAAAATTGCAGGACAAGATTTCAAATTCAACTGACATTAAACTGCATCAATCTACAAAATCAGTCTTCTGGTTTGCTGCTATTTTATCCTATAAAACCAACCAGTCATTGAATCTTTCAGTGCCAAGGAACAAAAACATAGGTTTTACTCTTTCTTTGTGGTGGGCATGCTTGATGTCATCTCAGCTTCTGTGACAGACTTAGCTAGCATTATCCAGAGTAGACCAAACATCAAGCAAAATCTTAAAGATGAGAACTGAATGACCTCCTGCAATATTACAAGCAGGAGATTAAAGCTGCAGATTGTCTAATTGCTGAGCAACTATTTAAAGAAGTTTGTTCGGAATGTATAGACATATGTTCTGGAATGAAAGCAGAGACAAGCAGTAATAGAAAAGTATTGAGAATTAAGTAGAGATGAGAAAATATTCCTCAACATCTTTTTCACAACATGGCAGAATCTTGGATAAAAGAAAACTCGTATAAGCTCAAAATGCAATATATAAACAGTACAGCTTCCTTATGAAGCTATGTGAAAATTCACTTGACCAGAAAATGGGGCAGATTTTCCCCCAAACCACTTCATGAAGTGACCAGTGTTTTTGTTTATGGTCAGGCCTGAAAAGTGTCACACTCATGTTACTATTTGGGACAATTTCATTGTTATTTCCACAATGTCTATAATTTCCTTACAACATAGTTACTATCTAAGACAGTGCATTATTTTACTCAAATTTGGCTCCTACAAAATACAAACAGTTTGCTCATCAGTGTACCATTTAATACATACCCATATCTGACAGTTTAGATCCACTTCTGTCTACATGTTTATCACTAATCACTTCAAATTGCTTGTTTTAGACAAAGACATCATGCAATCAAGATTAATTTGAATATGGAATCTATTCTTCCTGCTCACATCTATTATATTTACACATTCATTTGCATAATTTTATGATCTGTTCCTGCCACTAATCTCCATTTTTTCTTTTCTTTTCCTTCTTTCCTTCTTTCCTTTGTTCCTTTTTTCCTTCCTGTTTGCTAGTACCAAGGAATCCAGGAGCCACTTAGCAATATTGTACAATAACTTCAAGTAAAGATAGATTTATTAATGAATATTGGAAAGAAAATATTTTTGATTTTCTTAATTTAAGTGCAGGTTAAAATAAATTTATTCCGGTGAAAATTCTTTTTTTTTGCATTTTTTATTGTAATTAGTAAAAGGGTTACATGATATTTGCCAGATAGAAGGTGCATTAATTCACATACATTGATACCCTTTCACATGTCTTGGTACCCATTTCCCTCCCCCACCCACACTCCCACCTGTCTTGGTTTTCCCCCCTTCCCTATCAAATTTCAAATAACCAAATACAAATAAATCCAATATATCAGATAACAAAGTGAGACACTGTAACAATATGAGATAACCAAGGGACAGCAAAAGAGATGAGAGATAACATAGTACCTTAAGAACAACAATCATTCATTATAATGCTTATGTTTCTATATCCTAGAGATCGGTTAATTCAGCATCCTACTATATAGCCTTTTGTATCAAGGTTTTGCTCTATTGCAAATCTCTGCTAGAAGAGCCCAAGGTTTCTACTGATTATGACAAATTAGGGAAACCATTGAGCCTAAGTTCCTTTGAGTCTGGCTTACTTTACTTAATATGATTTTTTCTAAGACTTTCCATTTCCTAACAAATGGGGCGATGTCATTTTCTCTGACAGCAGCATGGAATTCCATTGTGTACAAATACCACAACTTGTTGTTATCTTGTATTGTAATGGAGTATTATTAAATGTGATGATAAAATATTGAATTAGATTAATAGTATTTTTGTAAGAAATTATTAGCTTTTATTATTTATTTGTCAGTGACAAATTTGAATGCAGAACATTACACCTGGTTGCTTATTTGTAATGCTTGATATATAGTATTTGAGTTAGACTTCCAACCTGACTACACATATAGAACTACATGTAGATCCACATGTATGATGGATAATAATATGTAGATCTATTTATCTTTAATCTACCAACCTACAAATATAAAGATTTACAGATGATTGTGATCCTCCTTATTATAATCCCTACTATCACAATGCTCAGATGAGATGTAGCTAAAATATTGCTGGCTTCATATTGCTATCTCCAGATTGTCATCTCCTGACTACCTGGGATTGTAGGCACGTATGAGTCACGAACCTGCCTTCACAGATTTTGTGAAGCAAAAAATGGAAGTAATTTGTATAACTGATGAACCAAGGAAAGGAATTATGATATTTGGAACCATTTATTACTAAAGATATTACATTGGTTCTGGTATTTTAATCAGAAAAAAATTGATAAAGACCTTGATTTAAAGTATTTACTTGATTCATGACTTAGAAAATATTAAATTGAGAATAATTTAATGCATGGTTTTGACTCTACCCAAGATAAAGATTAAATGATATGTGTGAATCAGAAACACGTGCTTTTCAACAGAGTTAGAATTATTTGTAACAATTATTAACATTCAATAAAAAAGTACTACACAAAGTCTAACATTTATGTACATCTTCTTTTTCTAATTCTAAGCATGTCACATTAATAACGTAAATCAATTTGATCTAGAGTCTTAATATATGAAGAAAATCTTTATACCCAAATTAATTTATTAGAGGTATGTCAGAGTGGCAGAAAGTTCAGAGGACTAGAGAACAGACTTCATTGAATTTAAACTTGATTTTTTTGAAACTTCTAGGAAACTACTAGAACATAGTTTGGTTCTTTTTTGGTGTTATATTCAAAATTTGATATTAATTATATTAGCTATATGCAGTGTTTGCAAAATTTAAAATCACTACTTTTTAAATATAAAATGTGTATATGATATTGAGTATATGGTCCTATATGCATTATGGATGTTTGAAACTTCTTGCAAACAAATACAGGTAGGTTGTAGTCTGTGAATCCACACTTCAGTTTGCTTTTAAAGTTTATATATAATCTGAGTTATATTACTTATATATATATATACATATATATATTTACTCATCCTAGAGAACAGATTGCATAATGTGATGTCTTCTATCATTTTGTGATCTAGCACTTCAATACAGTGAATGAATATGACCAACATTACAAATCATAGCTGTGAATACAATTTTTAAATATATTTTTATTGTAATTAATAAAAGGGTTACATGATATTTGCCAGATAGAAGGTGCATTAATTCACTTACATTGATACCCTTTCACATGTCTTGGTACCCATTAGCCTCCCCTCACCCCCCCACACACCCCTGTGAATACAATTTAAAAATATTTTCATTGTAAAAAAATTTTGCCTCAAGGATCTGAAATTAAAAAAAATTGCCTCTCTTTCATAGTTATCACTTACAAATGATTTAAAATTATAATGTTGATTTAAGATATGACTACATTGAAAGATAGATAATAGCAAAACATTATTATTTAAAGTAAAAATTATCAGAAATGGCTAGGGCCAGATGCTCCTGCCTGTAATCCTAGGTACTCAGGAGGCTGTGATTTGGGTATCTAGGTTCAAAACCAGTCTGGGAACTAAACTCCATGAGACTGTTATTAACCACCAGAAAACTGGAAGTGGCTCTGTATCTCAAAGGGTAGGGTGGGAAACTTTTGCTTCAGCTCAGGAATAGAGCCCAGGACCAAAGTTCAAGCCCCATGATCCACCAAAAAAAAAAAAAAAAGAGCCAGAAATGGCTTCTCATAAGACACTGAGAAGAAATATTAAGGATGAGAGAAAGTTGAGAAAATATGCACATTTATGAACATTTCTGATAATAAGCACTTTTAATCTTTTTTCATATTTGAAGGAGCACACCCAAATAAACAAAATCCCAGATGAGAATGGTAATATCACGACAGAAATTACCAAGATCCAGAGCATCATGAGGGAATACATTTCAAACCTTTATGACAACAAATTTGAGAATCTAGAAGAAATGGATGAATGTCTAACAAATATTAACATACCCACACTGAACCAAGAAGATCTAATCCAACTAAACAGACCTATTTGAAGCACTGAAATAGAAATCGCAATAAGAGAACTTCCATCCAAGAAAAGCCCAGGGCCAGATGGATTCACAGCTGAATTCTATAAGGTCTTCAAAGCAGAGCTCACAACAATACTCCTCAAGCTCTTCAACAAAAGTGAAAACGAAGGCTCTTTACCAAACTCATTCCACAAAGCCACTATGACTCTCATCTCAAAATCTGACAGAGATTCATCAAAGAATCAAAGATCCATATCTTTGATGAATATTGATGCAAAACTTCTCAACAAAATACTGGCTAACCATCTTCAGCAACTCACCAAGAAAATTATACACTTTGATCAAACAGGATTCATCCCAAGGATGCAAAACTGGTTCAACATACGCAAATCAATTAATACAATTCTACACATCAACAGGAGCAAGGACAAGAATCACATGATTGCCTCAATAGTTACAGAAAAGGCATTTGACAAGATCCAACACCCCTTTATGCTAAAAGCTCTAGCGAACTTAGGAATCCATGGAACATTCCTCAGTATAATAAAGGCTGTGTATGACAAACCCATAGCTAGCATTATACTTAATGGCGAAAAGCTACAGACATTCCTTCTAAAATAAGGAATGAGACAAGGACACCCACTCTCTCCACTCCCCTTTAACATAGTATTAGAATTCCTAGCCAGAGCAATAAGGGAAGAAGCAAGCATGAAGTGGATTCAAACAGGGAAAGAGGAAGTGAAACTTTCCCTGCTTGCAGATGACATGATTCTGTATTTAAAGAACTCTATAGATTCCACTGGCAAGCAGCTTGAGCTGATTCAAAACTGTGGAAAGCTAGCACGGTATAAATTTAACCCTCAAAAAATCAGCTGCCTTCCTATATGCCAAAATTAAATGCAAGGGGGCAACAATCAGGAAAGCAACTCCTTTTACAACAGCTTCAAAGAAAATAAAGTACCTAGGAATTAACTTAACTTAGAATGAAAAGGGCCTTTTGATGAAAATATCAAAATGCTGAAAATGGAAATTAAAGCAGAACTAAGGAAATGGAAAAACCTCCCAACTCCTGAATTGGAAGAATTAATATTGTGAAAATGACAATCTTGACAAAGGCTATTTACACATTCATTGCAATACCCATCACTATCCCAATTTCATTCGTTAAAGAAATAGAAGAGGCAATCCAAAATTTCATATGGAATAATAAAAGACCCCGTATAGCAAAAACACTTCTTAGCAGAAAGAACAGCACAGGAGGAATTTCTATACCAAACTGTAGACTTTATTGCAGAGCTATGGCGACCAAAACAGCTTGATACTGGCACAAGAACAGGCTTGAAGATGAATGAAATAGAACTGAGGATCCAAATGTTAACCCACAGATCTATGGCCACCTAAACTTTGATAAGGGAGCCAAAAAAATAGAATGGAAGAAAGACAGCCTCTTCAACAAGTGGTGCTGGCAGAACTGGTTCAGCACCTGCAGAAAACTAAAAGTTGGATCCTTCTTTGTCACTCTGCACCAGGATTAACAACAAAGAGATCAAAGAACTCGAGGTAAAATCAGATATCCTGAAAACATTACAACATAGAATAGGAGACACACTAGGCTTCCTTGGCACAAATCGGAACTTCCTCAATAAGGACCAAGAAACACAACGAATCAGAGAAAAGCTGGATAAGTGGGACTGCATTAAACTGCAGAGCTTCTGTATGGCAAAGGACATAGCTAGTAAATTAATTAGGAAGGCTACAGAATGGGAGAAGTTCTTCACTAACCATACAATGGAAAAAGGCCTTATATCTAAAATATATCAACAGCTCAAAAAATTGAATCACCTCAAAACTAATCTCCAATGTAACAACCATCCCATTAAAAGATGGGCCAAAGACTTAAAGAGAGTCTTCTCTGAAGAAGAAACAAAAATGGCCTATAGACACATGAAGAAATGCTCAACATCTCTGGTCATAAAAGAAATGCAAATAAAAACAACTCTAAGATTCTACCTCACTCCAGTTAGAATGGCCAGGATCAAGAAATCTAATAACAACAGATGCTGGAGGGGATGTGGCCAGGAGGGATCACTACTACACAGTTGGTGGGAGTGCAAACTTGTTCAACCACTGTGGAAAGCAGTATGGCAGTTCCTCAAAGGCTAAACATAGAGCTCCCCTATGACCCAGCAATTCCACTAGTGACTTGGCATTTACCCAATTGTTCAGAAACAAGAACATACTAAATCCACTATCACATTGATGTTCATTGCAGCACTATTTATCATAGCAAAATATGGAACCAACCCAGATGTCCCTCAGTTGATGAGTGGATCAAAAAGATGTGGTATTTATACACAATGGAATTCTATGCTGCTGTCAGAAAGAACATCATCATCCCATTTGTAAGGAAATTGAAAGACCAGGGGAAAAAACATATTAAGTGAAGTAAGCCAGACTCAAAGGAACATAGGCTCAATGATTTCCCTCATTTGTCATAATTAGCATAAACCTTGAGCTCTCCTAGCATAGGATTACAAAAGATCAAAGCTTAGTTACATAGGTCATATAGAATGACTCTAAATGAAAGGGCCTCCAGGATATAGAAACAAAAGCTATATAATGAGCAATTGTTGTCCTTAATGTACTCTGTTATCTTTCATCTCTTTTGCTGTCCTTGGTTATCTCATATTGTTACTGTATTTCACCTGGTTATCTGATATGCATAGTTGGTTATTTGAAGTCAGATAGAGAAGGGAGGAAAAAAAAGATGAGAAAAAAAAAGATGAGGGGTGGGGGGTGGGGGCAGAGAATAGGTGACAAAACCATGAGAAAGGTTATCAGTGTATGAGAGGTAATGCACCCTTGTATTAATTACAAAAAAAACATATGAAAAAAAGAAAAACACATGTAAAATGTGTGGCTATATGTGATTCTTAAGTTATACCTCAGAGATGTTGGAAAAAAATATATTAATGTATGAATTAATGTATTTCTTAGAAGGAGACAATATATATACGGAGAAAGAATTCTTATCCTCTTAATTTTACCTTATTATAGGAAATAGAATTAATTTCTTTTTTAAAAATTTTATTGTCAGGGTAATATATAGAGGGGTTGCAGTTATATTCATCAGGTAATGGGTGCATTACTTCTCTCACACTGATAATTCTTCTCGTGTTTCTGTCCTGTTTCCCCCCCTCTCCTCCCAATGATCTTGTTTCCCACTTTCCTTTCCCTATTACAAATAAACAAATAAATAAATAATATACCAGATAACAAAGTCAGATACAGTACCCACATTAGATTAACCATAAGAGGAAAAAAAGAGAAAATAAATAACAGTACATTAAGAACAATAATCACAAATATAAAGCTCTTGTTTTCATATCCTAGAGTTCATTTCAAGGATAATTTTTTTAATATCCCTGAATTAGGATCCAGGATTTGCCCTAGTGGTAAAGTGCTTGCCTGGCATGCACAAAGACTTGGGTTCAATTCCTTGGTTCTTACAGAGGAAAACACTTAAGGAATGCTGTGGTTCATGTGGTAGAGCTGTAACCTTTATATATATATATATATATATATATATATATATATATATATATATATATACCTTTATATATATATGTGTGTATGCATACATATGAATATTTAAATAATGTAAATGTTATAAATGTTATATATATCTAAATTTAGGCACATACTTCCAGCTGTCCCATGGTCTTATAGGAGACAGAAAAAAGTCCATGATCTTAAGATATAATGGATTAGACTTGAATATATGATTTTTTATATTAATCTACTTAAGATTAAAAAATTAGAAGAATTGAGCCTATTTTAAATGTAAACATGTGCTGTTCCTTGTGCTTTTAGAAAGTACAAGTATGGAACCAGATCGAGAAGGTAAACATCATTATTTCTTTTATCCCTGGAACTTGATAGTGAGGCTTTCTTAATGTGCCTGAGGGGTAAATATGTTTAAAGGTACTTGTCCCATAGACATGGAAGTTACTCTAACAAGTTTACAATGTTCATATTTAAATCATAGTTTTATTATTATTACTAGTGGTAGCAGTAGCAGTAGTATGTTTAGTCAAGGACTTAAACTCTGGGCCTTTTGTACTCATGCTAGCATTCAATCTCTTGAGGCCCTGGGCCACTTAAGAATTTCTGGGGGTTGTACCGGGAGTTTGGCCTAGAGGTTGAGTGCTTGCCTCACATGCACCAAGACTCAGGTTCAATTCCTCTAAGTATCACATACTTACACATGGCCAGAAGTGGTGTTCTGTCTCAAGTGATAGGGATCTAGCCTTGAGAATGTCCAAGGACAGCGTTCATGCCCTGAATTCAAGCCCCAGGACTGGAAAAGAAATGAAAAAGAAAATAGATTCTGGTGGTTAATTGAAGAATCTTTGAAGATATGAATCTCGGGGATTTGACTGTCCAGGCTGTCTTTAAACTGTGATCCTCAGATCTCAGGATTACAGGCTTGAGACACCAGTACCAATTACAAATTGCAGCTTTTTGAAAAGGAAAAATTAGTGTTATGACACATTTCCTGACTGACTGAAAGTCAGTGCAATCAAATGCATTCATGTTGAGAGTGAAGAAGTGCAAAGTGATGAATGGAAAAAATTCAATGTGTTTGCCCCATGAACTAATCCATTGGCATAAAAAGAACAGTGTATGCTGGAGAGGAAGGAAATAGAAACTACAAGTAATTTGTGTGGAGTCAGGAATTGGCAGAGAAAGAGTCAAGGTAGAAGAAACTGCACCAAAAAGTTTAAATTGAGAGAAAGGGTAGGTAGAGGAAGGATGGGTGAGAATATTCAAAGGTATGACATTGATCAAAATATATGATATTCACAAATTGCTTTATTAAGTGGTGGCTGCTTTGTACTCGTACTTGAAAATGTTTTAAAGAGAAGTATAGAATGAGCATCTAACTCTGCAGGCTTGGGAAAGGGGACCTGGCAAATCAGCAAGTAAGTTCAGATGATCTTGAATAGGACTCTCCAAATTCAAAACCTTGCAGTCAGCCCATGTGTCTGGGATGCAGGAATGAGTGTGTTCTGTAAGGCAATTAGGTTCTGGGCTCCCAAATTCTTGGATGTGTTAGCATCACAAGAGTCAGAGGGCATCTCTAGGAACCCAGGTACAAAATGCAGTTGCACTTAACAGGATATTTAACCACGGAGTTAGAATCTAAATAAGATGCTGGGGAAAGAAGAGCAAACCACCATCCAGTAGTTGGCAACGGTAAATAAACTGCTCAATCCTGACAGTAGCTAGAGGTTTCCAGTACAGGGAAGTGACAGTATTAGAGACAGGGAGTACAACAAGTCGGGTAGGTCATGTCATGGGACCTCTACAAGGCACACAATGCCGAGTGTGGCATATCCCCAAAACCCTTCTGTATGTGTGGGATGGGCCACCAAGCTACGACACTTCAAGAATGTCTGGAATACAATGAGACGATGAGAGCTACAAAGTAGGAAGGAGCCAAGCGAACTGTTTTCAAAGTGTGACTCAGGTCCATAGGTAACAAGCGAATTCAGTGTCAAAGCCATCCCTATTTGTAGATTGAACTCTCTGAACCTGGTCACCTGCCTCTGTGAAATGTCATTCAACTTTACTTTCCTGGGTAGCCTACTGAGATGAAAGAGAAACATATACATATGATTCTCAATAGATAGTAGTTGTCCAATGAATATAAATCCTTTTTCCTTCTATAGTGACTTAGTACCAGAAAATTGTTTCTAAGGGAAAAATAAGTCTGGCAGCACCTGTCATTTTGTAGAGATTGTGATAGCATCACTACACCCACCACTTAATCATGGGGGGTCTGGCTGAGCTAAGCAAAAAAAAAAAATCTTATGTCATCCATTAGTTTGGAATTTGATGCCTTCTTCCCATGTAAGATATTTTTAGCCTAAAAATATGGCAACCCACATTGAAGTCTCTAGGTGAATAGACAGAAGAACCACAGCACGTTGTAATGCTGTGAATAAAATTGTTTCCCTTTATTCCTGAATTGGTTCAATTGTTTTGAGTATTGCATTGGCTTAACTCTATGTTTCTCTCATCTATGTAACAGAAAAACTCTGATTTGCCTTTTAATTTCTGCATTTTGTGCATGTTATTCCCTTTTAATTTGGGTAATTGCTTTGCCAACACATTACCTATTTTTACTCTTCACTTTTGAATTGTAGTTTAATTCCCTTCCAAAGGTCTCTTTCTATTTACAATCTCCCTACATGTATGTGTGAAAATCCTCACATTAAGCCCTACTCACACATCAGTTTATGTATATGTAACATTTCTTGCCTCATTCCACTTTTATACTAACCTTTAGCATTGTATATGACATTACAGAGCAAAACAACAGACCTGTTATAAATTTAAAAATTATGAAAAAGTAAATAAGCAGGTCAAGTTTACCTTGATATATTTAGGTAATGCTACAGAGTGGAAGAGTGAGTATAATTATGATTTAAAAATGGTCCCTGTTTAGAGTACAATAACCCTTTGATCATTTCATTATGTAAGATATTAAAATCATACAACAAATGAGAATATTGTGAGTGACAAAGTGATAAGCACTAAATGGTTGCAATGTGTTTAAGAACAAGTATTCAGTCAGGTTCTTGTGTCAGGAGGGAACTGGAAATACTAGCATTCCTGCTGAAACTATTCACACATATTCTGTAGTCTCTAGAGAAGAGAGATTTGATATGATGACTTTTGTTCTGTTAAAGAGAACTCAGCTTCCCAGTTTGCCTAGAGCTGTAGCTAACTGAATTCTGAACTCATTCTTTCACTATATGAGAGATAAAAATATACCCATAGCCAGTACTATTTCCTTCAATATTTTTAAAAATTATATTAAAACTTATGTTTCCTCAGTTTTCAAGCACATGTTTCAAATAGTAGTTGGCTAAATGTTATAAAAAAGAAGACTCAAGTAAAATTTGAGACTTTCTGGAAGTGTATTTCAAGCCTGTGCAGGTATACACCTATCACATCAATTTCTTCTTTTGTATTTAGGTATGGCAAAAGTATTATTAGAACTTTAGTTTTACCATTGGTATAGTTAGTGCATGCATATAGCAAGGAAATTTTAAACTACATTCTTAATATTTCTTATGGGAATTTGTATATTCCTGATTTAAAAACAAGCCCTGATCATGATAAAAATTCTCTCTTTTCATTTTATAATTTTGCTACTGTCAACAACATAAGAAAAATTAAGATAGAAAGCATTCTGTAGAAAGACCTGATTAGAATAAAAAATATTAAAAGGAATTTGAAGATATTCAAGGAAAGAAAATGCAAGAATCAAATTTAATCTTCCATACAATAAAGAAAAGAGGCACAGAGCAAAGAGAATCAGATAACATCTTTCAATTGTACATTTACAAAGATGAAATAAATACAGGGTTCCAAAAATAGAATGACATAAATCAAATTAATCAATTTTAAAATAGGCAAGATGCATAAATAAACATTTTTCAAGCCCACATGCACTTAATGAAAATAAAAACATTGAAGTTCAGTCTCACCAATGGTCAGAGAAATGCAGATCAGAACTGCACAAGATATTACCTTTTTCCTATTCCATGGTTATAAGAAAGATGAAAGGCTATACATACTAATGAAAACACTGCATAAAGGGAAAGATTGAACATTATTGGCAGGAATATAATTTAGTAACAAGCTTACAAAACCAGGTTGAATAATACCTTATAATCCCTTTCAAGTACACACAACATTATCCATAAAGACTTCTCATTATTCCTCAATTCCATGACTACAGTGCCCTTCTTATTTCCACATGATTAACTAGGACTTTAATACCCAAACCTGAGGAAAACACACATCCAAACTATAGAAATATCCAAAAGAAATCAAATATATTTATCAAAGAGACCTGTGTCCTCCCACTTTTATAGGAGCACTACTGACAACAGATCATAAATGGAACAGCCCAATTAATTTAATGATATATAAAATATGTATATATACAATGGACCACTAGGGAATAATAATAAAGATAAAATGTTGTCACTGTCAACAATTTGGGTAGACATAATGATTAGTGTATTAAGTTAAATAACATAGATTCACAAGTAAATTTCCATAGGAAAATGTAGAATACTTGTGGACTGTGTAAACTATAATCTGTGAAATATAAAAGTGCACAAATTTTTAAAGGTAACTGAGACTTGGAATATGGAAAGTTATACAAAAAAACAGAGAGAAAAATACTAGTCACCACAAACTGAAGATGTGGGGAAAGCATAGGGAAAAGTTGTTCTAGGGAGAGAACTTTCTTGTATGCTGTTTGTTTACTGGGTGCTCAATATTGAGCATTAATTTAAGTACACATTACAAGCTAGAATACACTTGAACATTTATTTTTCCAGAACAAAATGATTCCTTAGGTTACATGATTTTTACAAGGACTTAAATATTCTGCAATGTTCAAGCACTGAACAATAATTTTAAAATAAGGTTAAATATCTAATATTCTTCACAAGCAGAGCTTTTATTCATTTATTTATTCATTCATTTATTTTTAAATTTTATTATAATGGTGATGGACAGAGCTGTAGAGTTATATGAGTTCAGCAATGAGTGTACTTCCATTGGAAGAATCTTGCTCCTTCCTTCATTCTCCCCAGGTTTTTTCCCCCCTTCTTCCTTCACTCCTCCCAAAATTGTATAGTTCATTTCCAACATAGTGTCTACTGGATTTCACTGCTGAATTGATTTACACTTTGTCCAACAGTTTCCGGGCTTCCCCTTTCCCTCTTTGAATCAGATAAAATTGTATATAAGACAAAGGATACAGAAATAAAAACAACAACCAAAGGGAGTAAATAAGAGAATAAAGGAATAAAGGAGGAGGAGAGGGAAGAGGAGAAGAAGGAGGGGGAGAAGGAGGAGGACCACAAACTGTATAACAGGGAACCACGTACTCCATTTCCTGGTGTTCATTTTGATAAGTATCATTTTATATGATCTTGTGCACATAAGATCCTTTCCTAAAAATATCCCCCTTTGTTCTTGCTGTGTGAATGTTTAAATTGCTGCTTAATTAATCATGTGCAGGTGCAATTATTCATCTCTTAATGTTCATCGGATTTATTTGTAGGCTGATAGGCATATTACAGTTATTACAAATGAGCGAAACAATGGAGCCTATGTTTCTTTGGTTCTGGCTTATTCTGCTTATTGTAATCTTTCCAAATCTTTCAGTTTTCTTACAAATAAGGCAATATCCTTCTTTCTGATGGATTCACATAATTCCATTGTGTACATTTACCACATTTCCAGATCCATTCCTCCATGGAGGCGTATGTGGATTTATCCATATCTTGGCTATGGTAAACAATGCTGTGATGAACATGGTTGTGTTTGTGGCTGTAGTACAGCCATATTATCCTGCATCAGAATCAAATCAAAGACCATGCTGTAAGAGCAGTTATCCCAAAATTATTACAGAAAGGAATAAAGCAACAATACGACTATTCTAGAATCATCACAAATCTAAGAGTAAACAAAAGCACACAGAAAGATCTCTGCATGGCAAATGACCTAGTTAGCAAAAAAAAAAAAATACAACATCTGTGGATTGTGAGATCTTTACAATGCCTCACACAAGGGCCTCATGTCTAAAATATAATCAGAGCTTAAAAATTGAGCCTATTAAAAACAAATCCTCAAATAAGTAACTCAATTAATAAATGTGTGAAAGAATTAAAGAGACTTCACTGAAGAAGACATAAGAATGGTCAATATTGGCTGAGAATATGGTTTTCTGGTAGAGTGCTTTCCAAGCCCTACATTTGAATCCTCAGTACCAAACCGAAAAGCTGGAAGTGGTGCTGTGGCTCAGGTTGTACAGTACTAGCCTTCTGCAGAAGAGGCTCAGGGGCAATGTTCAAGCCATGAGCTCCAGTACTGATAAAAAAAATAAAAGCAAGCAAGCAAACAGACAACAACAGTAATAACAAAAAACACAATGACCAATAGACACATGAAGAGATATTCCATATTTATGGCCCCAAAAGATATGAAAACTAAAACAACATTTAATTTTCACCTCTCTGTAGTTAGAAGGCTATTACAAGAAACTAACAATAAAAAATGTTGGTGGGGATGTGAACCAAAGCAAATGCTACTATATTGTTGATGGGGATATAAACTTGTTCAACCACTCTGGAAAGCATTGCAGAGCTTCCTCATAAACACAACCTTCACTATGACCCAGCAATCTAATTTATTGGCATCTTGACCAAGCAGAGGTTTTAATATCTCCTTATATCAGAACTTTCTGTAGCAATATAGTATCAATAGTAAAAGAAGTCCATTTGCCAGGTTCATGAACCTTAGCTGCACTCTTTGCCATTCCATTACACCCATTACATTGAAATTGAGTTATAATCTAAAATTAAAAATACATGCCTTCAGAGTGTCGGCTTTTACCTTCTACAAGAAGGAATAGGAGATACACTAAACCTCCTTGGCACAGGTCGAAACTTTCCTAATAAGGACCAAGAATCACAGCAAATGAGAGAAAGGCTGGATAAGTGGGACTGCATTAAACTGCAGAGCTTTTGTATGGCAAAGGACATAGCTAGTAAACAAATTAGGAAGCTTACAGAGTGGGAGAAGAGCTGCACCAACCATACAACAGACAAAGGCCTCATATCTAAAATATATCAACAGCTCAAAAAATTGAATCACCCCAAAACTAATCTCCAAAGTAACAACTATCCCATTAAAAGATGGGCCAAAGACTTAAAGAGAGTCTTCTCTGAAGAAGAAACAAAAATGGACTATACACACATGAAGAAATGCTCAACATCTCTGGTCATAAAAGAAATGCAAATCAAAACAACTCTAAGATTCCACCTCACTCCAGTTAGAATGGCCAGGATTGAGAAAACTAATAACAACAGATGCTGGAGGGTATGTGGCCAGGAGGGATCACTACTACACTGTAGGTGGGAGTGCAAACTCGTTCAACCACTATGGAAAACAGTATGGCAGTTCCTCAAAAGACTAAACATAGAGCTCCCCTATGACCCAGCAATTCCACTACTTGGCATTTACCCAATCATCCAGAAACAAGGACATACTAAATCCACTAGCACAACATTGTTCATTGCAGCACTATTTACCATAGCAAAGATATGGAACCATCCTAGATGTCCCTCAGTTGATGAGTAGATCAACAAGATGTGGTATTTGTACACAATGGAATTCTATGCTGCTGTCAGAAAGAATGACAATGCCCCATTTGTTAGGAAATGGAAAGACTTAGAAATAATATTAAGTGAAGTAAGCAAATGGAAAGACTTAGAAATAATATTAAGTGAAGTAAGCCAGACTCAAAGGAACATCGGCTCAATGGTTTCCCTAATTTGTCATAATCAGTAGAAAACTTGGGTTCTCCTAGCAGAGATTTGCAATAGAGCAAAACCTTGATACAAAAGGCCATATAGTAGGATGCTGAATGAAAGGATCTCTAGAATATAGAAACATAAGCATTATAATGAATGATTGTTGTTCTTAAGATACTATGTTATCTCTCATCTCTTTTGTTGTCCCTTGGTTATCTCATATTGTTACAGTATCTCACTTTGTTACCTGATATATCGGATATATTTTTATTTGATTATTTGAAATTGGATAGGGAACGGGGGAAAACAAGATGAGGGGTGGGGGTTGGGGGGAGGGAAATGGGGACCAAGACATGTGAAAGGGTATCAATGTATGGGAATTAATGCATCATCTATCTGGCAAATATCATGTAACCCTTCTATTAATTACAATAAATAATATATGAAAAATGCATGCCTTCATGTAGGTTGCCAGTGGCTCACAACTGTAATCCTAGCAATTTAGGAGGTTAAGATCTGAGGATCATGGTTCAAAGTCAGCTTTGGCATGAAGCTCCATGAAATGCTTATCTACAAGAATCTTCTCTGAAAATGTCAGAATTGATGCTGTGGCTCCAGTAGTAGAGCACTGGCCTTGAACAGAAAGAAGCCTAGAATTCAACTCCCAGTACTGGCAAACACACACAACAAAACAAAACAAAACCAATACGTGTATGTACGGATGCACATATATATATATATTTGTATATATTCATATATGTGTATATATTTATATGTATATATGTGTATATATATATATTTGAATATATATTCAAATATTTTTGTTTAGTAGACTATTTCTAAATTATGCAACATGACTTTACAAAATGCTTACTATATGGAAATAAATTATTATTTCTCTCCTTGACCCCTAGGACCATTTTTGCTCTTATTGTAAGTGTTACAGGAATCTACTTATTTAGCACAAATCATGAATAGAATATATTATTACTGACTAGAGCCTTCATGTGATACATTTACTTTTATGATTTATTTATTCTACAGATTTACTATTTTGCTTTTTAAACAGTGACATTTTTAGCATGTCTTGGGCTACACCCTATATTGGTGTAATTTTACACCCCTCCACACACATGTTCTCTCTTCATTTATTACAATCTATACAATTTGAGAAAAATCAATATTTTACTTTAGTTTCACTTGTAAATTTATGACTTCATACATCATTTTGAATCTTTAATCTTCACTAGACAAAACCCTCAACAAAGTGTACTATTCTTCTGACATTTTGCAGACTTATAATTCATTGTTTTCTTCTGAACTACCTGTATGTTGAGATTAGAGTTGTATCATTTGTTCTATTTGCCTTCATGAAACTGCCGCTGTGATTAGCATATATTAGATACCAATAACCAACCTCTGAAAATATTAGAGACCACTTATACTCCAAATTTAGAACAACTGCTTAAAGGCTGTATGCACGTATACAGTAGCTGTCATATTTATGATCTTTAAAAGGGATTCAGGGCCAGTAGTATGAATTAATGGTAGAGTGCTTGCCTATCACAGGTGAAGCCCTGGATTTGATTACTCAGTATCACATAAACAGATAAAGCTGGAAGTGGTGCAGTGGCTCAAGTGGTAGAGAGAAAGCCTAGAGAAAGCCCACGGGAAGTACCCAGGTCCTGAGTTCAAGTCCCAGGACTGGCAGAGAAAGGAGAGAGGGAGAAAGGGAGAGAGGTAGAGAGGGAGAGAAGTAGAGAGGGAGAGAGGGAGAGAGAGGGAGTGAGAGGGAGCAAGGAAGAGGGAGAGAGACAGACAGAGAGATTTTGGTATTTACCTACTTACCATATATTCTGATCTCTATTTTTAAAATTAATCTCTAGTTTTAAAATAGATTTTTTTCTCACGAGTCTTTGATCAGGGAATTTTAACTATTGTCTGTCATCACCATATTCTAGGAAATTCAAATACATTCTTCAATAAGCAGAGGTAATGGTGCATATTTTTGACAGCAAAAATAGAGGCTATAATTTTGAAGTAGCCAAAAAAAGTACTGTGGCTTACATGAATTTAAGCATACAGGGAATGTGCTGGTAGATGATTTATTTTTGTAGTTTTGATCTTTGTCTTCTTTTTTATATATTGTTTGTTCTTGTTTTTACTTTTTGTCCACTCGTTTCTTTTAAATTAGGATAGCAAAAGGGATCCCGCAGAATACACAAGGAATAAACTGTTTGAAGGCTTTTCATTCATGTCCTGAGAGGACCACCAGCTGATACATGTGATTGCTCCAGGTGAAAAGTTTGATTACTCTCATGAAAGGAGTGAAAGGATGGTAATGAGGGAATCACTTTCAAAGAAGGCTCATAGCTCCTAGGTTTGCACAGCTAGCACAGAACATAAGAAAGAAAGGAAGGAAGGAAGAAAGGAAGGAAGGAAGGAAGGAAGGAAGGAAGGAAGGAAGGAAGGAAGGAAGGAAGGAAGGACAGAAAGAAAGAAAGAAAGAAAGAAAGAAAGAAAGAAAGAAAGAAAGAAAGAAAGAAAGAAAGATTGACTTGAGAGACATCCAAGGCAGGTATGAAAAGTTGCAGCATGGGAAGCTTTTTAGCACATAATCCAGGATTATTTGTTTGCTCTATTATATGTAGCCTAGCTCCTATAGCACACACTATTCTTTCTGCACTCATCTCTCCCTCTAGAAGATATTAAATAATAGGTTTCTAATATCTCATTCCATGTTCAAATACCGAGTTTATCCAGATAAAATAACTTACACATTTAAGGAAGGCTATTCAGCTCATATATTATCTTTGGTTTCATGAATTAAATTATCCTAAGCTTAGAATAAGAAGGCATATATGTGTGCTTTTGATTATGTGTATGTGTTTGTGTGTGTGTGTGTGTAGTAGACTGTATGTGTTTTTGAGGCTCTGTGTGTGAATTACCTTAAAAGATTGAATTAAGCCAGGTGTGGTGGTTTATTCCTATAATTCTAGCTACTTAGGAGGCTGAGCTCTGGAGATGAAGGTTCAAAGCCAGCCCAGGCACAAAAAGACCTGAAACTCTTATCTCTAATTAACCTCTAGAAAATGAGAAGTGGAGCTTGGCGCAAGGGTAGGGTTGTAGCTCTGAGCTGAAGAGCTCAGTAACAATGCCCAGGCCCAGGGGTAGTGTAGTAGCCTTGAGCTGAAGAGCTCAGGGCAAGTTGAAGCCCCATGACCCACCCACCCCCCCAAAAAAGAAGAAAACAGAGAAGATTGAATTCATTCACAGACAATATTAAAGTGAAATATATATTCTCAAGTGTAAATATTTTCAAACATATTACTTTATAAATTACATAAGAAGCCTAAATTAAAATTACAGTAGTGGAAAGAAAATAATTTCAAAAGAGATATTGTATACTCAATCAAAAAGCAATAATATTCCTATGTAATTTGTTTTTTTAAACATGATTGAAATCTGGCTGAAAGACAATGTAATTGAAATATTTGCTGAAAATATGACTGCATAATTATCAATTTACCATATATAGAGATAGGTGAATTGGTTTAAATTGATCATTAAGAATATTACTGATGTTAGTATAATGTATGATCATTATAGTATATACTGCAATATATATATATATATATGATATTAGGGCTTTTATTTACTTCAGTGTCCCTAATTGTTGCTATGTAGGTATCCAATAAACACTGTTGTGCCAGTTAATAGCTTTTGGAGATAGGGCAATTAATTGATTCATTAGATTTCAGAATACCAATTTACATATTAAAAAGATGCTCAAGCTAGTCTATTATTCATAGAAGAATGTTACATGAACATTTTCTTTTATTCATGAAATTCATAGTAAGAGACTGAGCGATTAAAGGATAACAGTGGCACTCAACAACTATGCTCCTTGATTCTCATGATAAGAAGTGATACACAGTGTAAAACATCTTTGTCAGCAGGAAACTGTCTCTTCACAGTTTTGGCTGGATTAAGAGGCTGCTTCTTTTGAAATGGAAATGAGCTAATTATTTATCAACTTTGGAAGAATTCTACTTAATTCAAAAAAATTAATACATCAATGATTATTTCTGCACATTTTAAGTTATGCTATTCAAAGTTCTTTCTCTTTTTTAATAGACTAGCTTGTGTGATGCTTATTTATTATGTCTTATGTATAATTTGCTTTAGACTATAGAAATAAAAAAGTGATAAAGTTAAGAT
This sequence comes from Megascapheus bottae, assembly GCF_031878675.1. Taxonomy (NCBI): domain Eukaryota; kingdom Metazoa; phylum Chordata; class Mammalia; order Rodentia; family Geomyidae; genus Megascapheus; species Megascapheus bottae. The sequence goes on from NC_143519.1 coordinate 17,094,212, forward strand.
TCTTTTTAGGCATTGGTCATAAATAAAACATTATTAAAGTCTTATTAGTATGTACTAACACTTAAATTTAATAAGAACCTGAGAACATTTGAACAATTTGTAAAATAAATACTATTTTTTGCATTCTTAAGGAAATAGACTTAAGAAATAGGTATTACCATTTCATATCAGTATTTAATACAAAAACTTTCCTGAATGAAGCAAAATTACATTACCAGAATTTCACAGTATTTGTCTCCAGTTAATGAAAAGCAACAATATCTGACAGATGATAAAAATGAAATTCTAGTATTAAAGAAAGTCTCAACTGTAAAAGAGTAGAGTATAGAGACCAGGCGGAGCTAAGACAATGATCATAAATTAGGACTCAAGAGAACAAATTGTAAGATGGTCAAAGTTGCAATGACTTTATATCTTGCAAAACTGTGACTCACACTGTCTTTCTTTTATAAGTCGATTATTTCAGCTACTTCTTACAGTAACACTATTCTAACTATCAGTTTAGCATAGGAAGAATAATAGACTTGTCTGGATAAAATCTCAAGAGAAAATATTTTAAATAACCTCATAGCATTCTACTATAAAAATCAGACTATTTATAGTATCAAAGATATCAAGTACCCAAAAATGTAAAAATCTAAGCAGTTACATCTAGCTGTCATAATTGATGTGCAACTGTCACAGATGTTAGATACAGCTGAAAAGTATGGTAAAATAGTTTCTCCTGTTGTAGTCTATATATTCTGTAAGCTACACGAATGTCTGTTTTGCATAAAAAGATGTAAACAATGAATTCCCAGATATTTGACAATATCTGTTATTAATAGGTGAAATTGTGATCACTTGAAGAGTAGAAAATAATTATAATTAAACTGACTAAAATTTAACAGAACATTATCTAAATTTTGGAGAAAATTTACTAAATTCTGGAGAAAATTTTGGCATCCCTGCCTCCATTTTTTGTATCTTTGCTAAAACTCATTTCTCCCCCACAGTCACTCTCTAATTACCTTGGAATCCAGGAAGAACAAATTGAATAATGACATCTTTATGGGGTCCAAACATGCCTGTAAAATATACTAACGTCAAATTTGGACAAACCACTTACCAGCAACTGGGGCCTGTTAATCCCGGTTTTGATGACAGTGGTAATCCTAGAAAACCATCAGAAATAATGACTGAAAAAAAGGTCAGTCAGGCCCAACCTGTGCTGGGACACAACTACATATATCTTTTATCTTTTTGTCAAATATTCTTCCTTCTAATGTACATCTATCTGTACATTATTTGGCCAGAAGAGATGGTGTAAAATGGTATTTTACTGTCTCTGCCACATAACAAATCGCCTTAACATGGTGGATAGTTTATTGTTGTATCTAAGAATTTAGTTGGTCAAAAATTAGAACTGAAGCTGTGCTGGGTGGCTCAGGCCTGTAATGATAGCTACTCAAGATGCTGAGGTCTGAGCATCAAGGTTCAAAGGCAGCCTGTGCACAAAAGGACCTGAGACTCTTATTTCCAATTAACTTCTAGAAAGTGGGAAGTGGGGGCTGGCTCAATGGTAGGGTGGTAGCCATGAGTTGAAGAGCTCAGGAACATAACTCAGGCCAAGTTCAAAGCCCCATGACTCCCACACAAAAACTAGAAAAAGAATTAGAACTGATATTTTATTTTTAATTTACATATAATAATTTTACAAGGGTTTCTATTGCTCCATTTTTTCATATATATATACAATTTCTATTCTTTTCTGTCCCCTACCCTATAAACACTTCCAAAGACATTATTAACAAGTTTCATTTGTCTATTTCCATATATACAAAAAAAGTATTTGGAACATTGTTGCACTCTGGCAACACAGGTACGAGAGGGACACCCAGGGCCAAGGAGCCGAGCGAGAGGGTAAGAGTTGAGAGCTCAGTCCACCACCCAACAACCGGAAAAAACTATACACTGAGCTGGGAGCTGTGTCAGCCGTGAAAGTGCAGCAGATTTCAAGTTTATTACATCAGGCACATAGTTATATGCTTTGGGGAAAAGCGGAAGTAGGAAAGAGGAAGAAGAGAGGGCCAATAGAAAATAACTACAACATTGTTATCAAGGGCCAAGGCAGGTCACAGGTTAAATCGCTGGGTGAGGCCAAGCTGGAAAGCTGCACACGCGCAGGAGAACCCAGTTATGCCACATGAAACAGCACATGAGGCGATCCCGACCAACGCCCAATAAATGTCCTCGAGCCCAAAAGAGGTAAAAAGGTCCCAACAGAACATATTTATCCTTATTTTTAATAGAAGGTAAAATATTTTCATGATAATTTCATTTCTAATGAATATATTCATAAATATATATATAAACATTATTACTTACACTATTTTATGTTCATGCTATTGTTTTGAAAACAAGAAAAGAATATTTACATTATAGAAGGAAGAGAAACATTTTCATGCCTGAGGGAGAAAATACATTGCTGTGTATGGCATGAGGACCTTGGTCATTACTTGATGATGTTTTCTGTTAATTGGCCTATGCATCTATTTGTGCATGATCATATGTGCTCATGCCTTATGAATTCAAAATCTATGTAAATACTGGTTCATTTACATAAAATTCATTTCAAAATTTTATATTCACATGTAAAGACCTCAGGTAAGAGAATTGTCAATGATTCAAAATACAATCATATTTTTCTTGTTAATTCTACTTAAAGTTAGTTAATTTACCATCGCACATATTAAGTATAACTCATGGATAATTAATTTGCAATTCTCAAAGAAAACAAATAAAAAATTGAATAAAAATAACTTTTTAGGCCTTATTCTTCCCTGAACTGTCAACACACAGTGTGAAAGAACACTAGTGTTACTTTAATTGAAGAAGTCTTTTGAGTCAATGACAGAAGTAAGACAAAAACAATTAGCATAAATTAAAAGATAAAGCCATCTGAAGCTACAGTAAAGATACTATACCATGCTTTGCATGTCCTCATAGGACTTGTACTCTAGTCTTCTTATCATGAGAGGTCAAAGCCATGACATTCACATTTTCACCTCATCTAACTTGTTCAGAACCAACTAATTGCACTTATTTCATTTTATGACATCTGCCTAAATTATTTGTGTCTTGATGTTTGTATTTTGTGAAAACTAATGCACAGAAAATGGTGGTGGATATGAGGAAGCAGTACTAAAAATAATTTTCACCTTTTTTCTGTGCTATTAAGCATTTCTAAATTCGTCATTGACATGCATCTCCGGTTCCAATTTTTGCAGGATTTGGATCAATAATTCAAGTGGCCACCTTAATGCTCAAGAATTGTTTTATGTGTTTTCATGTATCTTTATTCCTTCTTTCTCAAGAAATGAATTAGGACAGGATTGTCCTGTCCCTTATTCAGTTACCTCAACAAATATATTCCACCACTAAACAATATTTTAAATCCATTTGGAAATATCATTTTATGTTCATTGCAAATATTTAATGTATTTTTTGTGAGATCAAATAAATACGAGATCAAATAAACTCATAGACCAAAACCTATTGTTCAAGCTTATTCTGTCTTTTTTGTTTATTTACTCCTTACTTCACTAATCATCTTGTTTTTCCTCTTCCCTTCCATATTTCAAATAAACAAATAAATGTATATACATTATACCAGGTAACAAAGTCAGATATATTAATCTGACATTTTTATATAATTTTAGTTTCATTCTTTCCGAATCTTCCTGTACTTTTGTCTAATTGTGTGGTGAGATTTTGTTTCTCCAGTCTTTTCACGTCTATGTTGATCTTCTATGTGCACAATGTACTTGAGTGTTTCCTATAGGGTTTGTTTAGTGGTCATAAATTGCTTGTTTTTGTTTCCATATAATGCTTTTATTTTCCCCTCAGTTACAAATGGTAGCTTCACTTTATAGAGCTTTATCAGTTTTCAATTGGTAATTTCATTTGAAATGCAATGCTTCAAACTCTTTTTGATTTAAGGTTTCCCTTGAGGAATCTGAAATAAGTCTAATGAGTTTACAGTTGAATGTCACGGGTTTGCTAGCACATGGTTTTTAGTATTCTAGACTGTTCATCTATCTGTATGGGATTGGATGGGCTTCTGATTTTCAAAATTTGGAAAAATTTGTGTTATTACTGTATTGAGTAATCTTATCTATCTTTAATATTACCTCACATACCTTCTTTTCTATACTTCTTATGTTTGGTATTTTGATCAGTCCTAAATATTCTATAGTTTTTCCATAGTTCTATAACTTTATTAATGCCAATTTTCAATGCACTATGACTACTATGTTTGAAACCAGTAAAACTATTTGAAGTATTCACTTCAGCTCTTTTCCAGAGCAACTGTCTAAATTATCTAAATAATTTCTGACTATATATACATATGTACACATATAGGTACATATATACATTTATGTATATACATGTATACATATGCACATATACATGTATATATGTGTATATAATGTATTATGCATGTATATATGTGCACATGTACACATAAATACATGTGTGCACATATATGAAAAATACTCCTTTTTCTGATCATTTAAAATAGAGTTTGCCTCCTTTGAGTATAAACTAATTTGCTTTCTAAGTCTTAGGAATAAATGGAAGACCGTCAACTTGAATTAGCTTAAGTTGTTCTGTTTTGTAAAGGACTGTAGTATGTTTGGCAGAAGAGCACATTTGCAGAAAGTATTCTAAACATATGTAGAAACAAACTTGTGCCCTCTTTTCAGAACATATTCCTGGAAAGGATTGTATAGCATAGCAATACTGTCTTGTAGACTTAATGCCACAACAGAGCACAGTCTTCCGAAATCCACTTTAGTTCGAATTGTGCTTTCTTTGTTGTTCTTGGTCATGGGGCTTGAACTTTGGTTCCAATGTTAATGATGTTTAAATAGAATAAATCATTAAGGATTAAATTCCATAAGTTAATATCATGCAGATGTATTTTTTTCTTTACATTCATTAAAAATTTGCAGGAGATATTTTTATACTACATCAATTTCCAGTGTGTACTACACATTTAGCTCTGGCATTTTGTGTCTATTACCCAATTTTTCTCACAATATTATCATCATCATTGATGAGAATATTTTTTAAAGATTCTCATTTCTTTTGTATTGAGACAAAGTGTGAATAAGAATGCTTCAGTTTATTTTTACTAATAATAATATTTCCTTAATCTTACATTTTCTTAATAAATTTTGATTTTTTTTTACCACACTGGTTTCACAATATCAAAATTGGACAATATTTCCCTGGCACTTCAGCCATATATATGTATTTATGTGTATGTATACATACATATATATATATGTGTGTGTGTGTGTGTGTGTCTGTGTGTGTTTATATCAATAGAAATAGTAATGAAATATGACATAACTCATAGTTTATTTATTGAACTCTATCTACAGGCCAAATCTGACATCAAGTTCCAACTTATGCCAACTGATAAATTTGTTACTTCAAGTAGCTACTAAGGGTCAGCATCATGTAAACAATTAATTACAATGAAATCCTAGAATGTCTTGGTTAATTGTGTTAATGGAGTTTAAGGAAAACCTTGGGTAATCAGTCTCTTTGTTATAAATTACTCGATAAAATGAACACGATTTATTTTAAGACTTTACTAATGAGATGACGACTATCTCTAATATTCTAACACAAAGTATTCACAGTTTGATACTGTATATTATGAATATGTAAAGTTTACTTTTCTATATTCAAATTTCCAACGTTGTTTATTGTACACAAATGCACTGCTAATGTAGATAATCTTGCCAGTTCAGTGAATATTTTACAACTAGCTTCTTCCTATGGAGTAGACTCTTGTATATCCAGATCAGCTAAACATTACTAGGTATCTTCAGAACACTTTGTTGTACACCATGTCTGACTTGTTCTACATTAAGATTTATCTGGGGAATTGAGTGTCAGCATTGGAAAACATTGAACAGAGTGTTCTATATCTGGTCAAATGATAGATGTGTTTCTTGCCCAGAATGACAACACATTGCACTGCTCCCAGTAGTTAAACTGTTCTATTTGCTTGCAGTAAGTGTTCTGAGGTAATTAGTTCCTCCTATCAGATCCTAGATGTTCAGTTTTTCTCTGCTAGTTAAGTATACCATAAGTTAAAAATTACTTATCAATAGAGAAACAGATTTTTATTTTTTAAAGCAGTATTATTGCCTTGTTATATTTTCTGAATAATTATATTTTTAAAACTCATGATACCAGAAAGTTTTGTTATGCTATTTTTTTATTTGCCAGTCCTGGGCTTGAGCTCAGGGCCTGAGCACTGTCCTTGGACATTTTCAAGGCTAGAGTTCTACCACTTGAGCCTCAGCACCATTTCCGGCTTTTTTTATGTATCTGGTACCGAGGAACTGAACCCTGGTCTTTGTGTATGCTAGGCAAGCACTCTACCACTAGACCAAACTCGCAGCCCTGTTTTTAATTTTACTATTCACATATTCTTCGCTCATCAAACATACTGACAGAATAATTGTGTACAGTCGAAGCTACCAGTTTGTTTCAAAATAAGATTTTATTTTTGAGTCAAATTCATATCTAGATTAATTTTGACTTTAAACTTTAAATGGGCACAGATAATGTATTCATTATTTTAGTAATAATCTCACTCATGCACATCTTTGTAATTATTTAAATTACCTTTATTAATATTTCTTATTTTATAAAAGTTAGATAACATTTGTCTTGTTATAAAATTATACTAATATAATTCTGTTAATTTATCTAAAATATGAGTTATTCACAAAATTCAAACTTAAAGGTAGAAAAATTCAGGTATCTTTTATTTTAAATCTATGAAGTAAACTTTTAAACATATGTTCACCTTTAGAAACAAATCACATATGTCACTGAATGATGAGGTTATTTGCACCTGAACAAAAATGGCTTTCATTTGCAATGACTGACCTCTGGTTAACTATTGCCAAAAGGTTTTAGAGTTTTCATGATTTTGAGTGACAAAACAATTTCTCTTGGAATCTTTTATAGCTTGACCTTACAAATATTAAATAGAAAATCCCCCAAATGAGAACTGTCTTTTTTCATTGATGAATCCTCTAAGGAAAATCATACTATTGTATAAGGAACCAATTTATTTAGTAAAGAAACTGGGACATCTCTGACTAACTTTCTACTTGACCCCATTATAATCGAATTTGGAGAGGGGTAGGTGGCTTCTTTGTTCCTTCCATTTACTGGATCCCTTTAAGATTAAAAATGCATAAGAAATAGTCATAAATAGCTATAAATAAATAATTTAATATTTTCAGAAAAGAAAATATAAGAAAACAGAGAGCCATCTAAAATTTGAAGTTCTTTTTATGGATTTTAATAGAATTTTGTTTTTGTTTAGAAAAGTATCCCTTTAAATCCGCTTTGATTTTCTTGATAGTATCCATTTTAAACATATCTTTTTGTTTTAACATAGTCATCTATTTAAAATTAATGGCCTAGTAATCTATTATAATTCAATTTAAGTAAAAAGTTATAATTTGATATTAGAGTTTTGTTAGGAAATATACCAGGTTAAACTGTTCTGAAAAAATCATTGTAATAACTGGGAAATAATAGCCATTGCTTGAATTCTCATAGAGATTGAGTCCCCGGATGGCTAATACACAGTAAAGGAATACTCACATTTTCTTGTAGTCACTAAAAGGGATTGCATGATTTATCTCTTTGAAGAAAGCCTTAATTTTAGTAAAAGAGAAATAAGAAAACAAGATGAGGGGTGGGGGTGGGGGAAGGAAATGGGGATCAAGACATGAGAAAGGGTACCAATGTTTGTGAAGTAATGCACCTTCTATCTGGTGAATATAATGTAACCCTTCTATTAATTACAATAAAAATATATGAAAAAAGAGAAATAAGAATCATGTTAAATAAGTACAAATAAACACGTGAAATTATTAGGTCAAAGAAAGCATGTTCACCTCAACAAATAAATCAGGCTTTTTAAACATGTTGAAGCCTTTAATTTCAAATTCGTTCTTGCATATTAATTAAAATTTCTCCTTTTCTCTGCAGCTGCATGTATTTTAAAAGGAAAATATAATTTGAATTATACAATTGTGTCAGTACAATCATTGGAAACATACATTATGTGTGCATATGTGTATATGTATGTGTTATAAACAAAGAAAGATAGAGAAAGAAAAGAATAGGAGAAAATATAGCACACTGGAACACATCTCCAGTTACTGATTTCTTCCATCACCTAAAATTTCAAAACCCCTCAAAAAAGTATCCCAGCTAGGAACTAATATATCAATACATGAGCCTTGAGCCTCATAGGAGGACACTTCACTTCCAAACTATAATGATGACAGAGGCTGGGTACAGTTATAAATACATGTACTTGCATTTTTTTTTTGTGGGTCATGGGTCTTGAACTCAGCCTGGGGGCTGTCCCTGAGTTTTTCAGTACAAGGCTACAGCCCTACTCTTAAGCCAAGTCCCACTTCCCATTTTTAGAAGTTAATTGGAGAATCTCAGGTCATTCTGTGCCTGGGCTGGCTTTGAACCTTGCTCCTCAAATCTCAGACGCCTGAATAGCTAGAATTACAGGTGTAATCCTAAGCCCGGCTTGCAGTTGCAATTTTTGGGTGACTAAATCAGGAGGCTCAAGGCAGATTCTACATAGTGACATTGTCACACACACACACACACACACACACACACATCACATATGCACACACATACTGTTCACCATTTTATAAGCTATCAGGAGATAATGGCTGATACTCTCAACTACCTCTAAAAACGTACCCAAGTTTATGAATGTTACCATAAATAAAGTTATTAAAATTTTATCAACTGTTTAACTTTGAAATGCCCAATTACTATTTGCATATGTTGAATGCTAGGAATAGTAACATTAATATTTCTATTACTATGTGATATAAATATCTGTATATATTTTAAAAGAGATCAATCATGGAAAAACATAAAATAAAATATAATGTGCCTTTAACAGAAAAATATAATGCATATTAAGTGAGGTACATCATTAGAAATTTTATGATTATCAATCATTTACTTTATAATGCGGCATCAAATTAACTTTAAAAAACCACTAAATATTTAGCATAGCAATCATTCATTGACATAAACTACCTAAAATCTGAGTTCGTTAAGCCAATGGCCTATAAAAGTCTGTCATAGCTCACAGACATGATCACCAACTAAAAACATTCCTTTGATTTGTGCAGAAATTTCTTCTGTCCTTAGGCAAATGGTAACGAAAGAATAAATTGATTCCTTCAACAGCATTTTCTAATTAGCTACAATGAAGGAAAGACACTTTCTGCTCATATTACATGCACACTGGTTTGCAAACTGAAGCTTGTTATTACCATGCTATGAACAGCTTCATTCCTCTCATTCTCAACAACAGGATTTTAAGGGCCTGAAGAAATGAAGATAATCAAACTTGAGTGAAGGAGGGGGCTCTTCACTCAGAAATTGAAATCGCTTTGAAGTTACCTAAAAGAATACAATTAAATTCTCCATATTATGTAAATTTGAAAAAAGTATGAATAAAAAATCTTAGTCTTTGATGCTATAAATTATATCTCTATACCCAAACACTTTCATGTCCATAATAAAATCTGAGAAATTAAAACATATCATTTTCAGTCACTCGCATAAAATACTATGTACTTCTGTTGATAGTTATGTGCACTGAAAAGCAGGAACTAACGATTGGATACGTTCAGCAATCCAGTGCCATTGTGGTCATGTCAAAGGAGATTGAGCAGAATTCCAAGAGGAAGTTTGGTCATTAGTGTGAAAGCTCTCTGGACACAATTACTATTACACAGCAAGTACTTTTTCAGTTCTTTTCAATTTATGTTTCAGAAAGTAGAGGGGTATTCTTTTTCAGGCATATACTAGTGCTTTTAAAGCAGACATTTTACATATTATGAGTGCTGAAATTGAAATAACTTTGGCATATGCACTTGCAGTCAAACTTATTTGAAATACATTTAGACTCTCCCTCTCCCTCTCCCTCTCCCTCTCCCTCTCCCTCTCCCTCTCCCTCTCCCTCTCCCTCTCCCTCTCTCTCTCTCTCTCTCTCTCTCTCTCACACACACACACACACACACACACACAGTTTTAAAAATTTTGTACTACCGGTGCCAGTGCCCCATAAATCTAATCCTAGCTACACAGGAAACTGAGATCCTAGGACAGCAGTTTGAAGACAGTCCAGGCTCAAACTTCCATGATATTTTTTTTCTCAAACATCATAAATGCCAAAAGTGGAGCTGTGGCTACACTAATGTCTTGAGAAAAATGTTTCAGGGACAGCAACACAGGCACTGAGTTAAAACCCCAGAATAGAAAGATAGTTTTGTAAAAAAATTAATGAAGAAACAAATTTAGCATATATTTATTCTATTTCTATAAAGAAATTTCTATAAAGAAATCAGTACTCTTTTCAGATTTCAATAATCATGTTATAATTCAACAGTAGTACCGACTAGACAATATTTTGTTAATCAACTTGGAAGGAAGGGGGAGAGGGAGGAGAAAATAAAGAAGAAAATGAGAGATTCAGTAACACTGTTGAAAAAGAAATGTAATCACAATTTGACCTATGTAACTGTAACCTATCACCTTTACAATAAAATTTAAATTAAAGAAAAGAAAAAAAACAAAGACTCTAGATACATGAATATACTTCATGTGTAGGGCCAAATTTTGGCTCCAAAAATATGCTGCCCAGTCAGGAGTGTGGTAGAGTGCTTACCCTGCACAGATGAAGCCCCGGGTTCTATTCCTTGGCATCACTTCCAGCTTTTTCTGTGTATGTGGTAGGGTGGTAGAGTGCTGGCCTTGAAGAAGCTCAAGGACAGTGCCCAGACTCTGAGTTCAAGCCCCAGGACTGGCAAAAATAAAGTAAAAAATAAATAAATGAAAATATTTTCCAGTGTAGCCATCTTGGGTCATTCTATAACCCATGCTACAACAGAGGCAGAGATGGGAAATTAATAGTTTGAAGCAAGTCTGGGGAAAACAACAACAACAAAACCTTACTTAGATCTTATCTTATTTTGTTTTAATTAAAGGGAAAAGAAACAAGCTAGGTATATTAATCTCCACTACAAGGGAAGCTAAGGTGAAAGGCTGGAGTCCCAGGTCAGGCTGGCTGTGGACATTGCCAGAAGAAGAAACCAAAGGAAGTAAAGAGAGAAGTAGTTTTCAGAGACACAACTCAAGCATGAACTTCTTAGTTGAATCCCAATAATGTAAAATAATATGTTGCTCTTATTTTACCTATCAAATATAATACAAATATCAAATATAACATAACAATTAGTTTATTTTTAAATTGCTGCTGAACAAATTCTCATCTCTAAAATACAAGATTGTTTTATTCAAATTTTTCTTATTATATTGATCACTGGTTAATTCCTGTATCATTTCCTTCATAGAAAAATTACATTAGAATAACCAAGTGTTTAGCTAAGATGAAGCTAGTTTTTTCAATCTTTAACAGTTCATTTAATTATCACTGAGGAAAAACTTATTTGAAGTATTGATAATTAACAAAATACTAATAGTCATGTTAACAAATATTTAATTATGCACAGATGGGCTTATCTATTGTGATAAATTATTTTTAAATATTAATTTTATGCACTATACATTCATAAAATAAGGAATAATGAGAATGTTAAGGTATCATGCTCTTGTAACAAGCACTGCACCATATGAGTATATATTAATGCTGCACTTTTTTTTTACCGTTTTCTATTCCAAGGATCATTATTAGAGATGTTTTGTTCTATTATCTTGCAAGCTTAATAAAAATAAATTCAAATTTGCAAATATTTATTGTGTTTTATCTCTGAATTTCTAGATATAAAAATTGGATAGGGAAGGGGGGAAAAGATGAGGGGTGGGGATGGGGGGAGGGAAATGGGAACCAAGACATGTGAAAGGGTATCAATGTATGTGCACATTCCATCTGGCAAATATCATGTAACCCTTCTATTAATTACAATAAAAAATATATGGTAAAAAAAGGTAAGGCAATAGTCTTGAACTGAAGAGTTCAAGGACAGTGCCCAGGCCCAGAGTTCAAGTCCCATGAATGACAAAAACAAAAAGCACAAAACAACAAAAAAAATCCATATATTTCCCAAATGCATAGTTAAATTCTAGAGGAAGAAAATTTGAAAGATTATAAAACTTGAAAATATTAAGACTTACTACTTTTAGTGTGTTATTTTTCTTTGTTACATTCATATATACTAATCTCCATGAAAATTTATTTGTAAACTTAGCATAAATCAAACTTGAAGCCATCTTGTTACAGACAAGTTAGAAAACTCCCACTTTAATGTGTCCAGTTTCATGTTAGGCATTAACTCTTAATCTCTTTATTTTATGTGTCTACTCATTTTCCCTTTAGGAATATTATTCTCAAGGAACAAAATAATGTTTAGATCTTAAAATGATTTTCCAGCTTTAAACTCTCTAATGAGTTCAATACATATTAAGTCCCTAACTTAAATCATTGATGATTAATTCTTGTAATCTTATAACTGAAGTGAAAATATGCATTACAATAAAAATAAGAATGGGAAGTACAAGGGTCATAGATACTGGTAATTTTAAAAAGCCTATCATACGATAGATGAAATATGTTTGTTTATTTTAACTGTGATAAATTTACAATATAATTAAATAAAATGTCATAAAATTTCACATTTTATGGGCAAGGGAACTAAAGAGACACTTATCAAAAGAAGAAATTAAAATGGGAGAAAAGCATATGAAAAGATGTTCATAATCCATGGTCATAAAGGAAATGCAAATAAAAACAACCCTAAGATACCACCTTACCCCAACAAGAATGGCCAAGATTTTGAACTCAGATAATGACAGATGCTAGCAGGGTTGTGGAGAAAAAGGAACCCTACTGCACTGCTGGTAGGATTGTAATCTAGTTCAGCCACTCTGAAAAGCAGTGTGGAGATTTCTTAAAGAACTGAAAATAAACCTTTCCTACAATCCTACCATACCACTCCTGGGCATCTATCCTGGCCACCATAACCCTGCTCAGCTATGTTCATCTCTGCACTATTCACAATAGCCAGGCAATGGAAACAATCCAGATGCCCTACTGCAGATGAATGGATACAGAAAATGTGGCATATATATATGTATATAAGTATATATACACACACACACACACACACACACACACACACACACACAATGGAATCTTACATAGCCAACAGACGAGATAAAATAATGGAATTCACAAGGAAGTGGATGAATCTAGAGTGAATCATGTTGAGTGAGATGAGTCAAGACCAAAGGAAAAATGGCTCATGGTATCCTTAATATGTTGTTATTAGATCCAAACAGTACAAGAGTGAGGACTCAATATTTGCATACCCAATGCTATGGACATGGTATTGGAAATATAAACACAACTACATACAGATAAAAACTTATGACTCTATAGATATAATGTTTTATTACATAAATTAATATGTATCTATGACATAAACTCCCTTAGCCTAATTTTGATTATGTTCTAAAATCTAAGTGCCAGTGTTTGTATATAGAGATTCCCCTCTTGAATACTTGTTTGTTAAACACATCATTTGAAATATGATGTAAAAATCAATGTTAATAAATTCTTTCATAAAAATTCCACATGTTAGTTTGTACATATATTTCAAAAACATGATTTTTAAAATCCTGATGGATATTTTTATTTTATTTTATTTTTTGCCAGTTGTGGGGCTTGAATTCAGGGTCTGAGTAGTGTCCTTGGACTTTTCTCAAGGCTAGAGCTCTACCCTTGAGCCATAGCACCACTTCCAACTTTTTTCTATGTATATGGTGCTGAGGAATCGAAACCCAATCTTCATGCATGCTAGGGAAGCACTCTACCACTAGGCTAAACTGCAGGCCCTGCAGCAACACTGTCAAAGAAAATTTATGATGAAGGGCAGAAAGTAGGAGAGTGAGGGATGGTGTGACACTGTCCAAAAAAGAAATGTGATTTTTCCCTGACTTACCTAATTACCTTCTGCACATCACTTTTATGGTAACAATGTAAATTTAAATAGAATATTAAAAATGTTAAACTGTTTTATATTAGCATGTATTGTTTAATCTTTGATTCAATTAAGCTTTCAATATAACTTTAAATTGATGATGGGATTTTATTCACCTAATTCATATTTGTAAGGTTGTATAAATTTTTTTCTATTTGCCCTTTTATCCCCTTCTATTGTATAAGAAATCCCTTAGAAAGCAGGACCTAATTAATCAGAATCTTTAGGGAAAAATCTGAACATTTCAGTTAAATTCTGATTATTTAAAAACTAATGAGAAAATCCTTTTGTTTTTATGCTGTGGGAAAATGTTTTAATGACTAAAAAAGTATAATTTATTATTTATTTATAATTAAGTTATTTTTATTCTAAGATCAATCTCAATATATCTATACAATGAAGAATTAAAATTTGGCAAATATTAATGCATATAATGATTTTTTTAATTAATAAATGTTTTATTGAACTAGTGATTTCTTCAACCTTAAACATTGAATGGACAATCCTATTAATGAGTATTTTTACTTATTTAAACCTTTAATTGGATTTTTCACATTTTATATTTGCGTTAATGCTTATAAACTCATGTAAATAATCTATTGCCAGTTAATTAAACATGAGTCTGCAGATATTAATTTTTAAATCTTAGTGAGGGTCTAGGAGCATAACAGACTGGTAGAGTGCATGACAAGCATGCATGAAGACCTGGGTTCTATTTCTCTATACCACATACACAGAAAAAGCCAGAATTGGCACTGTGGCTCAAGTGGAAGAATGTGTAGGCCCTGAGTTGAAGCCCCAGGACGGGCAAAAAAAAAAAAAAAACATATTGAATTTCTTAGATTTTATTTTATAAATGACTTTGTATGTCTGGATTATATTATATTTTGGTCTTCACATAACTTACAGAAATATGAAATCATGCTAATTTATGCTAAGATAAGCACTTGAAAATGCATTCATAACATTTCAATCATCTATGAATTTTATTGAAAATTACAGGAGGCCATCTTACACAAAAGAAAATTTCTAGTTTTTCAGATATAGAATCTACACACATATGTACAAATATACATATGTATGTATAGGTGTGTATATATGGGTATATATATATTTATTATCTTGAAGTACTTATGTGTTAACTAATATCCACAGATATATGTGTGATTATATATATATATGTATGTGTGTGTATGTATGTATACTTCATTTGAGTTAAATTTTGTCTTATGAATACTATGGTAATCTGTTCAGGATTCCATGACAAAATGCTGTAGGTTTTGCTACAATATATCTACAATTACTTCTACCGAATCCAGATGGAGTGAAGCCCAGCTGAGAATGCTCTTGGTGAGACTTCCTGGTCTTTCAAATGCTCTTTTTCTGCTCCTTTAAGTGACATAACAAGCAAACTGTGGCTCCTTTAATACAGTAAGTATTATCCAATTAGATTAACTTTATTTACTTATTTTCATGTCTACAGAATTCTATCTACAAATATATTTACAATAAAAGCTAGAACTTCTTTATACATGTGGGCTGGGGCACATTAGCTCTAGTGTCTGTTCCCAAAAGGATCTAGAATCTAAATCAAGAGTTTGGTCATTCATCATTATGAAGTTTGTAGCATTATTTTTCTTCGGTACTTTAGATACACAAAGTATTTTAAAGGGTTTTCATTAGTTTGAATATCCATAGAATTCAGGACTTTTATGACTCTAGAATACTTTTAAACATATTTCAAAAGAAAATAAAACTGTCCATATGTAAGTGTATTATTATTTGGAGGCCAATGTATGATGAGAATACATAAGGTACTTAATGAAATCTCCTCCACTTCCACCCACACAAGTGCATTTGATTCTCCCAGAGTCAACCTTATGATGTTTTAATGTTTCTTCAAGAACTCTTTAATTTTTAAATATTTTAAATATTTGTATTACTGCATTGCTCTTATGCTGGTAATGTTATGTTAGAGTAAAAAACTAATCGTAATTATAATTGGCTCCTTCTTAAAGACAATTGAATTTGTGAAATATCATTTCCTAAGCTATTTTTTATGCTTTCTATCCATTAAGTCTTCTGTGATAAAAAATATTGTTTTATATTATATTTATAGCCATTATGCACTATTCTAATTGGGTGATAACTGCATATTTGTATAAGAACTTAGCATATATTTGCTCTTAAAATATACACACGTAATTTAAATGCAATACCAGTACTATTGGAAGACAAACTAATGTTGTAATTAATTTTTAACAGAAACAAGAGGATCTTATTATATCCTGTAGGTTTTTTCCTCTGTCTTAGTTTTCTGTACCTTGTATCTTGTGTATATATGTGGACGGGAAACGGAATCACAGAATCAGCAGGACAGAGGATAAACTAATGCAACACTGATATTAACTTGAGACTATGTTGGATATGAACTGTACAACTTGGGTGGCTAGGGAAAGGGGAGATGGGAGGAATAGGAGGGAAAAAAAATCAGGGATAGAGTAACAATGGTTAAAGGCAGATGTACTCATTGCCTTACTTATTTAACTGTAATCCCCCTGCTTATCACGTTTTCAATAAAAATAAAATAAATGTTACCCATTCTTTTAAAATATACAAGAAAACTGAACTAAAATGTTGAATTCAAATTAAGACACTTCTTCATTAATAGGAGTTAGGAAACTGAGAATAATATTGAACCAATTTTTTTTATTGTTTTGGCCAGTCCTGGGGATTTAACTCAGGGCCTGTACACTGTCCTTGCACACTTTTTCTAGCACTCTTTTTGTCCTAGCACTCTTTCACTTGAACCACAGTATCACTCCCAGTTTTTCTGCGTGTGTGGTACAGAGAAATGGAACCCAGAGCTTCATGCATGCTAGGCAAACACTCTACCCCTTGGCCTTGATCCAATTCTTACAGCAAGAAAAAGACTGATAAAATTGTTTCAATCTATTGGAGAATTAGAACTTCACAATCAAGCACAGTCAATTCAACAGAAAAATCAAATGTGAAAATCAAGCCATTAAGATGGACCCAGGCTAGGCTATACTAGGACAAGAACATAGGCTGAAGTCTTAAAGAAACGTGAACTAGCATAGAAAATCCTGTCAAAAATGCACAGTATTTTTGACACCATATGGGCTATCAAAGCACTTGCAAGAATACAAAAATCAAGAAGGAAAGCAAAAAAGCTTTTTCCTCAGTCCTGTAGATTTTAAGGAGACTGTTTCCCTCATATATAAAGAAAGAACTCCCCTCTCATTTGAATCCTCAGCCCTTACTCCATACAAAATAAAAGCATACAGCTAGTAGGGAAGTGGGAGGATGTTGGAATCAAGTGAGTAATACTCATGGATGATCTAAACACAAACTTTTCCTTAATTTCATTACAGAATCAGTCTAATCCACCCACCCTCGGCCTCAGCCATGAAAACCACATCAGTCTATACAGTAATTCCTTTTATCTTCTGTTGAGTTGGAGCAAAAGGATTCTAAAATGGTCATGCTGTACACTTTACATCCAGTTCAAAGGTAGCATTGTGCAGTCTTCAGCACAAGTCCTCTGAGCCAGGCACTATATAGCAGCAAATATCTTATTAGTCACTGGGCACAATTCCATCTACCCCAATTAAACAGACATGCCAAAGAAAAAATTCAGTATATTATCTTCCCCATTATTGATTAGGAAATAGGAAAATATAATGGATTGCCAGTTTCTTAGAAACAAATTGGAGTTTTTATTCTGAATTTTAAATAAAAGGTTAAAGTTTGTTTTGCCAAGTTATTTTGAATAATTGTGCTCAGAGACTTGAGCAATGTCAAGGTGATTGCTGAACCAAAAGCTGAGATTAGTTTAAGGATGTACTGGTAAATTTCTCCTATTTCCTCCCTAATTACTAAAATTAGACACAACAAGCTTCACTGAAATTGGTGCAATATTAGGAAGATGCTGAATCCCCATATTAGAAGTTTGAGCATGTGAATCAAATTTTAAAATCATAGTGAGGTTCTGACTATAGCTCTACATAAAATACTGACTTTTTAAAACTGCATTACATACAAAATACATCCAAACATTTTATTTCAAGAAGAAAAATCACTAATTTTTGTCGCTAAAATAATAAGCGAATCTGAGCTGGAGGCAAATTTAAACTTGTCAATCTCCAGGTGAAATAATATATTCTGAAGTCAGATAAAAATCTTCAAAGGAACAACTATACTTGCTTGCACTCTTCAAGAGAAAATACAAAAATTTTCCAGTTTTCATGCTTGCCTATAAATCTATTTTGGGCATGAAGCTTTAATTATCTATTTACTATTTTTACTTTCTTCATCTATCATAACATTTATTAGAGATTGTGACTAGAATATGTATGTACTTTATATGATTCTCTTTTTTACATATATTTTATATTGTAATTAAGAGAAGGGTTAAATTATATATAAAGATAGAGGGTACATTACTTCGCATACATTAATACTCTTACTCATGTCTTGGTCCCCATTTCCCACCCCCACCCTGACGTTCAACTTGTTTTCACCCCTTGCAATCTGATTTTCAAATAACCAAATACTCATATATCCTAAATGATAACAAGGTGAAATACTGTAACAATATGAGATAACCAAGGGACAGCAAAAAGATGAGAGATAACATAGTATATTAAGGACAACAATCATCACTCATAATAAGGCTTTTGTTTCTATATCCCAGAGGTCCTTTCATCTAGTGTCACACTATATGGCCTTATGTATTTAGGTTTTGTTCTACTGTAAATCTCTGTTAGGAGAGCCCAAGGTTTCTACTGATTATAATAAATGAGGGAAACCACTGAGCCTATGTTCCTTTGAGTCTGGCTTACATCACTTGAAATAATTTTTTCCAAGTCCTTCCATTTCCTTACAAATGAGGCAATGTTGTTCTTCCTGACAGCAGCATAGAATTACATTGTGTATAAATACCATATTTTGTTGATTCACTCATCAACTGAGAGGCATATGGGTTGGTTCCATATATTTACTAAGGTATGTGTCTATAGGCCATTCTTAAGTTCTCCTTCAGAGAAGACTCTCTTTATGTCTTTGGCCCATCTTTTTTTTTTTCATTTTTCTGAGGATATTTATTACTAAAAGAAACGTAGCAAGGGAACAGCAAATCCTGCAACAGTCTTCCTGGCAGAAAACGTCTGTATATACTAGAGTGAATTATTCCTAATTTGACTTTATGTGCCTTCTTATTATTAGTGAAAAAATAACAGATGTGGGGTCAGGAGTGTAGCTTAGTGGTAGAGTGCTTGCCTAGAATACACAAAGCCCTGGGTTCCATTCCTCAGTACCACATACACAGAAAAAACTGGAAGTGGTGCTGTGGCTCAAGTGGCAGAGTGCTAGCCTTCAGCAAAAATTGTCCAAGGGCAGTGCCCAGGCTGAGTTCAAGCCCTAGGACCGGCAAAAAACAAAAACAAATCAGATGTATTACTAGGTCAGTAAAGATTAACACAAATGTAAACAGAATTTCCAAATTAGGAAGGCTAGATTTAGATGTAAATTATTTGGCCCATCTTTTAAAGGAATGGTTATTTCTTTGGAGATTAGTTTGGGAGTGACTGAATTTTTAGAGCTGTTGATATATTCTACATATGAGGCCTTTGTCCATAGTATTGTTAGTGAAGATTTTCTCCCACTCTCTAGGCTTTCTAGTTAATTTGCTAGCTATGTCCTTTGCCATACAGAATCTCTGTAGTTTAATGAAGTCCCACTTATCCAGACACGCTCTGATTGGTTGTGTTTCTTGGTACTTTTTAAGAAAGTTTCAACCTGTGCCAAGGAGACCTAGTGTATCTTCTATTCTTTCTTGTAAAATTTTCAGTGTATTTGCTTTTACTTCCAGGCCTTTGACCCATTTGGAATCAATCCTGGTGCAGATTGACAAAGAAGGATCCAACTTTAGCTTTCTGCAGGTGCTTAACCAGTTCTGCCAGCACCACTTGTTGAAGAGGCTGTCTTTTTCCATTCTATTTTTTTGGCTCCCTTATAAAAGATTTATGTGGCCATAAGTCTGTGAGTTAATAACTGGGTCCTCTGTTCTATTCCATTGGTCATCAGGCATGTTCTTGTGACAATACCAAGCTGTTTTGATCACTATTGCTCTGTTATAGAGTTTAAAGTTTGGTATTGAAATTCCTCCTGTGTTGTTCTTTCTGCTAAGAATTATTTTTGCTCTACAGGGTCTTTTATTATTCCTTATGATGTTTTGGATTGCCTCTTCTTTTTCTTTAAATAATGACATTGGGATATTGATGAGTATTGCATTGAATTTTTAGATAGCCCTTGGCCCTAAAATGTGCTCTATTTTGGAAAACGTTCCATGTGCTGCTAAAAAAAAGTTTATTGTGATGTTGCTGGCTGATATAATCTGCAGATGTCTGTTAGATCTTGTTGATCTATACATTTGTTCAAATGTGAGGTTTCTCTGTTGAGTTTTTGCCTGGTGGATCTGTCCATAGGTGAGAGTGGTGTGTTAAAGTCACCAACAATCACTGTGTTTTGTTCTATGTGTGGTTCTAGTGAAAGTAAAGTTTGCTTGATGAATTCTTTCATTTTTCTTTGTAAATCCTTTATTTTGGCTTCCTTTATGGCTTCCTCACATTCATATATCATCTTCTTTATGGTTTTATCTCATTTAGATATGACTTACTCACATATCTCTTCCTGTGTTTTTTCAAACTTTTCATTAATCATGTTTATCAATTGCATTTGTATAGCATTTAGAGGACTCTCCTCTAGTTTTGCCATTGACTTCTCCATTGCCTGTTTATATTGGGTGGGAGATGATATTCCTTGATTTACCATTTCTCTTGAGTTTCTTGTTCTGCGCATTTGAAAATGGGAGCAAGATTAATACTGCACAAGATTACAATTTTTAAGATATAACCAACCTAGAGATCTTTAGCTGGCCAGACAATAGATGTTCACAATTTTACGTTGGTATTATCACTCTCTATTTTTGTGCACATACAAACAAATCTAATACTACCACTGATCACCATTTTATAACCAAAATAATAAACCCCTCAATACAATCTCTATTGTACTTAAGTCCTTCTAGACCTACAATATTATTCAACACCTAGATATACTGTATTACTCAACAACCATCAACTGTAGATCCATGCAATATAAAAGTTGCAGGATGAACAGAGGACCAGAGATAGAAAAATAGTATGAAAGACAAGAGGGGAGGTAAGAAACGAGTCATGTAGGAGTGTAAATTTAATATAATAATAAAGAAAAGGGATAGCACAAGGATAACTGACCTAAGGTGATAGAAAGGTAAAACAGTTGAGTACAAAATTTAGACAAAATAAGATAAAAATTATGTAAGTAAGAAGAGTATTAAGAAGAATATATAAAGAAAAGAGGATGGTATATCTTGGCGCGTTCAATGATAAAAATTTTTAAAAAGTAAAAATAAAAACAAACATAAAAAAGAAAAAAGTTGTAGGGAGAACCCACAGAATTGTGAGTCCTTAGACAAAAAAAAAATACTAGGGCTAAGTACCCAGAGATTAAAGAGCAGGTGACTGTATCAATAAAAATATCATTTGTTTCTATATCCTAGAGATCCTTTCATTCAGTGTCCTACTACATGGCCTTTTTTTTATCAAAGTTTTGCTCTATTGCAAATCTCTGCTAGGAGAGCCCAAGGTTTCTATGGAGACATAAGCCATATAATGAATGATTGTTCTTCTGAGGTACTATGTTATCTCTCACCTCTTTTGCTGTCCCTTGGTTATCTCATATTGTTACAGTATCTCACTTTGTTACCTGATATATCAGATATATTTGTATTTGGTTATTTGAAATTAGATAGGGAAGGGGGGAAAACAAGATGAGGGGTGAGGGTGGGGGGGAGGGAAATGGGGCCCAAGACATGTGAAAGGGTATCAATGTATGGAAATTAATGCACCATCTATCTGGCAAATATCATGTAACCCTTCTATTAATTACAATAAAAAATATATGAAAAAATATCATTCGTATCCAGTCTGTACCCAGTGCTGTCACTGTGTTTCTAGGAATGTCAACAATGACAGAAGGAAACGGGGTGGGGGGTGCAGAAGGAAAGAATAATAACATTTATTAAGAAAGGAAGGTGGAGGTAAAATGGTGAAAAAATGTAATAACACATAAAAATGCAAATAAAAAAGGTAGAAAGAAAAAAAAGAGAATTCTTCTGTTTGTTCTTTGAGGGGGGGAAGCAGGTTAGGAAACGTGTCTCCACTAAATTCGGATCCAAACACTTCAAAAAGTCTTTTTCTCTTGTGATTTGGCTTTGTGGTTTTTCCGATCAGTTTGCTTGATTGGTCAGAAGAAAATAAAAGCCTGTGAAGCTGGGAGCTGCTTTGTCTACCAGGCATGCAGCCCTTCCCTGGGGGTGGGACTTCCGCTAATGCCAGTGACAGACATTCGGCTAAGCTGCCTCTGGGAAAACCTTTGCCCTTTTGAATGATGGCGCTGCTGGCACCACTTCTCAGGCTCCAATTGCTTTAGCAGGGTCTTTGCCATCCATCAAGATGGTGCTACTCTCAGCTGCTTGGGGAGGGGATTCCTTCCCAATGCTGTTCCGTGAACAGAAGTGGAAATATCCATGGAGGTACTCACAAATTGCTGTATTTTCTGGTTCCGTGAAGCTGGCAGGTCCGTACCAAAGCTAGATGATGGCTCTGGGCTCTCGCAGGCTCTGTGCTGTGGAGAAGCTCTGTCTATTCAGGTGCTGGAGGAAGGCACGCTGTCTTCTTGCGCCAGTTTTCTGCTCTTTTCCTCTCTGACTGAGATCTCTGTGGTACTAAAGCTTACTTAGGATGGATCTTTAGGTATGAACTTTCCTCTACGATGCTAGAACTGGTATCTTGGCGGGAGAGCTCAGAAAGACTCACAATGAACCTCCGCCATCTTCCGCCCATCTAGCTATCATTATTTATGTTCTGTGGCCTGCCAAAAATCTTTTTCTGGCAGATTGTTACATTGAATTGTAATACTAGTGGATAACACATCCCACAACAAACAAACAACAGAAAAACAAATAAATAAAGTTGGATAACTTAATATGGTACATTCTGCAACTATTTCTGAGGATAAAGATTTTATTTAAGGCTATTGTATGACCCAGAACAATTCATGCTACTGATACAGGGTGAAAACTAATCTGACCCGGAACCATTCTTTTGTCTCTGTAACAACTGCCCTCTAAATATTCATGAACCAATAAAAGAAACCATAGCTCTGACAAAAATGTGACCATTTAAATAAGTTCAAATTTAAAACTGCTCAGAACGATAGAAAAGAAATTTGGTATATTCATGTGGTGTCATACATAATTTAAGTCCACTTTCATATAAAGCAAGATTCCATTTTATGGAATTCATTATTAAAGAGCGGTATGAAAGCTTTTATAGTGATAGAGTTTACTAAATCATTGGATAGCTTATTCTAATGTAAGTTTTCATACATTCATTTTTTTAGGCAGTCATATTTTACTTGTATTAAGTGAAACAGAAATCTGTTAGCACTTGAAGCATTTTATTGCCTCAGGCAACTTAAAAGTAAAGGGATTATAGTGATGAAAACATTGTTGAGAACAAATTATAAAATTTTCCAAAATAGAGTGTTAAATAAATCCTATTAGTGGTACACCTAGAAATATGAGATCATTTAGGACAGCAAAAAACAGTTTTCTGGAAGAATGATGTGGATTTTGTTCAGCAGAAATTATTCTTTTCATTAGCATATCGAGTAGGAACAGCTTCATTTATAGTACTCACGGGTTTACACAATGGAAGGAGCCAACTGCCTCTGAAACAAAACAAGATTCTGGGCTTATTGATGTGAAAAATGTGGAAATATGTGAAAATATGGATGATGGGGGAACAATACTTAAGAGAATTGGAGAGAAGCTACATGTGTTGTTTTGATTTGTGGAGATATTCATGCATCAGTGTGGGTCCAGGCATTTCATTTGTTACACTAGAGGCTTTCTAGTTTTCATTTGTTTGATGTTGAATTAGGTCATGTGGCTTGAACTGTGGGCCTTGAGCATTGTCCTTGAGCTTTTCTGCTTAAGGCTAATGTTCTAACAGCATGAGGCAAGGTGTCATTTCCAGTTTTCTGGTGATTAATTGGAGATAGGAGTCTCAAGGACTTATCTGAAGACACTGGTGTCTAACATTGATTCTCAGATCTTTAACTACTCAAATCTCCTGAGTAGTTAGGATGAGAGACTGGAGACACCCTCCCCAGGTTTACTACTTATGTTTCTACTCACTTGTAAACTCTTGGATAGGGACACCCTGATACTAATGCAATGCCTGGGAACATGTGTGTCACTAATAACAGGAGAGTCTACAACAGCAGATGTGGTTAGAAATTCCTGAGGGTCCTCCAAAAATTAGCGTTGTCCCTCACAAGAGAGCTAAATTTTGTAGATCTATCCTGGAGAATAAGAAAGACTGTGCCTAGATTGTCTGATAGTTAATGTCTGTGTCTGTTTGTGTATAACAAGTTTATGTCTATATTTGTATATAATATGTTTGTGTATATGTATGTAATATGTATCTATGAATAAGTAATTCTGTAATTTTGTATGAAAATACCAGACACTAAAGTAAGCTGTAATCTGGTGTTCATGTATGTAATCTGAAATGCTCAAGAAGATGAGATCTGAGGATCATGGTTGGAAGGCAGCCCTGATAGAAAAGTATGTGAGACAATTATCTCTAATGGAGTACCACAACTGTAGTTCAAGAGGTAGAGAGCCAATTTTGAGCAAAAAAGCTCAGGGACAGTGTCCAGGCTCTGAGTTCAAGCCCCAGGAACAGCACAAAAGAAAAACAAAAACTTAAAACTGAGTATCTAAAATAACAAAAATGTATTTCTGAAATCCAGGAGACCCAAGATCAAGATATCAGAAAATTCACACAACCTTATTATCATAAGCTAAAATGCATTAATTTTAAAAATAATTGATATAAATATTACTAGCATAAGAATGTATATGAATGGATATCCATTACTTGTTTGAAAAATATGATGTAAGCCAAGATAATCCTTACTCTTGTGGCACAAATAAAATCAAATTCTAATTTACATAAAATACAGCTGAAGTTTGCATCAATTTTATTCATATGCTTTATGCGGTAGGTATGAACATATATAGTAAAATTAGTTTTGTTTATACTTTAATTAATTGTGTGTATAGCTTCTTAAATATCTTCAAAAGCAATTCATGCATAGTCAACAGAGATGCAATTGGTTTAATATGTTAAATATTAAGGTGTGCAATTTTATAAATGTATACTTGTATATTCAAATTAATACATTCATATCTATCAGAAAAAATTGTCAATACTGGCTGTACTTGTGCTACTTTTTTTGTTACTAAGATAGGAATGAATATCTGTGATATCACCCAGTAATTTAGGACATGCTTAATCTTTACTTTCTCCACATACAGCTTTATCTTGGGGATATCACAAGACCAAGAGCATTGGCTTTTAAAGCTAGGAGTCTCAATAGTCTTCATCAGCTTTCTTATCCACTCTGAAGTCATAATTATTCATGAAATCATTATTACCTAAGGAATTGACAGAGATCACATGGTCTAGTCACTTTAATACTAAAAGGTTTAACTTCTTATAAAATTAGAAACTCTCACAAAGACTAAAATCAACAGAAATGATATATTCCATTAAAGTTAATAAAAATGCCCTACAGCTATGATCTGGAGGATGGTCTGCCAAGAATTTCAGATGTCACTCTGCACTGTAGTTCACTACTGGTATTTTCATAAATTAAAACCTATTCTAAAATGGCACTTGAATGTCAGAGGATGATGTTTTAAATCTGTTACAAACAATATCTGTTAAAGTCAAACTTTTCACAACATCGCACTTCAAATTTTATTATTAAAGCATTAGTCCTATCTGAGTTACTATGGAAAGTAAGCCACTATTACTTACATTAAAATAAATCACTATTAAAATGAATGCATCATTATGAACTTTACTAGTAATAATAGTAACATCAGTATTAAGCATACAAAAATGAAATTTAGAAATTTGTCATAATTATTTAATATAAGATTGAAATTTCTAGCTATCATTCATTTTGAACTAAAAACAGTTTTATTCCTTTTGAAAAGTAGATTGTGCATGTATTACATAATAGTTATACATTATATATGCACATATATGTGCATTTATCATTGGATTATTTATGTCACATATCTGCTATATACATTCCATTTATCATTATGTGATATGCAAAATGTTTAAAGGCAAGTTAAAGACAAGAAAATGGGACAGGGTGAGGAGTTTGACCTAGTGTTAGAGTCTTTCCCTGGCATGCACGAAGACCTGGGTTCAATTCCTTGGTACTAGACACATCTAAGCTCGTTTGTTGTAGATAAATTTTTTCCTGTGTTGTGGAAAAGCATGGATTATGCATTTAGGTGGAAATGGCACTGTTATTTCCCAGAGGGGTATTGTTTTTGCATTTGTTTATGAATGCATTATTTTGGTACTGTAAATTTGGATGTAATTTCTGCATTTATTACTACTGTTTTTTCCCTTTTATTATTCCTATAAGAATGCAATTCAGGTGCACAGGCTCCAGAACGAATACCACCACCAGCATGTTATTGCCAGACCTTGGGATTGGCGTGCACTTTTCCTGCACACCAGTTCCTCTGCTGTTGGTTTCTTCTTAAATCCAGCATCCTACTTTGTCTTAGTTTCCAAACATGATATGTTGTGATTCCTGATTGCATTTCAATGCACTCTCTTATTTGCCTATCTTCTTATGTATTTTGTGTTCTTCACCGTGCAGGAGGTGTTCTAGAAGGCATTAATGGTTTGCATTCAAAACAATGTGGTTTGTCTAAAATATTTTGTCTTTATTATTGAGATGAATAATCTTATTTTTTCCTTGATGATTTAAAATTGTAAGAGTTGTCCAGCTATTGCTTAATAAAATTTTGCAGATCAAAAAGAAAAAAAAAACAGATGCGGTGCTGTGGCTCAAGTAGTAGAGCACTAGCCTACTATGCCTTGAAACAGCATAAGGACCGTGCTCAGGCCCTGAGTTCAAACTCCACAACTGACAAATAAAAAATGAAAAAAAAAAAGAAAAAGAAAATGGGACTAATTAAAAAAAAAAGATCAAGGAATCTTTCTAGATATTTGATCTGTACGCCCACACCACCCCCATACTCAGCCTCCCATAATGGTATGATTCTCTCCTTTGACTGCCTCTTAGTTTTTCAGAGCTACCATGAGAAAATGCAGCCATTCTTCAAAACCCATGTGAGAATAATATCTGAAGGTAGCAAAAGCTATAGATAATGTTTAAATCCTTACTATTAATGGCATAATATTTGTGATTCTCCCTCATAAATTAACTCTCTCTAGATTACTTGTCTAGATAATGCAAATTGCACCTAAGCACATTTAAAATGTATAAATATTGTATCTGATACATTTTTTTCTGAGTATATTTAATTCACCATTGAGTCTGGTGTGGAATGGAATTTTGGATTAGAGTCTGTTTCCACAAAAGTACAAATATACTGTAATCTAACTGGTTTATCAACAGAAGATATATATTCCCCACAGTTCTGGAGATTAAGATGCTCAATATTGAGTGCCTAGGAGATTGTCTAGGGAAGCTAGTTTTTTTCTTCACCGACGATGACTTCCAGCTATGTTTCTTATAAATGAAATCAATCTGATTTCTTTTAAAATTACTAGTCACCATTCATCAATTCCAAGACCCATTGTCAAATGACAGCACAAGGGAGATCAAGTTCCAACACATAAATCCAATGCCTTAATTTAATTATGTTCAGCAGGTGTTCAGGTATTCCCATTTGTGTAGGAAATCACACATTATGTAGCTAGGTTCAGCGAAAATTAATAAATGTGACATTAAGACAAGGAAACTATATCTGTCAAAATAATATTTGAGTAGAATTATAGAAAGTAGGTATGTAGAGAAAGTATTAATGAAAGAATGGAAAAATAGAGTATAAATAAAATGTGAAATGATGTGAAAATCAGGAGCATAACAAGAAGATATAATTTGATGGAAGGAAAGAGAGTAATGTTATAATGTCTCAGAATAGAGATTAGAAATAATTAGATACAGCCTCTGTTAAAGATAAGGCCTAGCAAATATGACACATAATCTGAGAAAAAATGAATTTTTTGCCAATATAACTTAGGAAATGAGGTATCATCATTTATCATTCAATTTTGACTAGCAGATTAGTGTGTTCAAAAATCACTATTTGAGCCAAGGCATTCTAATGTTGGTGGAATATTAAGTAACATAAAATTTTAAAGGAAAACATGAAACATATGATAATTTTCCTAAGATATCTCATTCATCAAAGTCTATAGCGATCCAATTTATTTGAGGCAGATTAAAAAATTAGACTCTGCTATTACCTTTAAACCATTTTTAGAATAATTTCGGATTGAGCCAACAGATATTTAAGTTAGTTTAGTTTTTGTTTTCTATGCTAGTCCTGGGGTTTGTACTGATTCCTAAGTAGCAAGGATTATAGATGTAAACCAGAGATACTTGAGAAGCCAAATAATATTTTTAAGTAACTTCTACCTACTTACATTTTTTATTGTAATTAGTAAAAGGGTTACATTATATTTGCCAGATAGAAGGTGCATTAATTGACATACATTGATACCCTTTCACATGTCTTGGTACCCATTTCCCTCCCCCCCCAAACTCCCCACCCGTCTTGGTTGTCCCCCCTTCCCTATCAAATTTCAAATAACCAAATACATATAAATTCAATATATCAGATAACAAAGTGAGATACTATACCAGTATGAGATAACCAAGGGACAGCAAAGGAGATGAGAGACAACATAGAACATTAAGGACAACAATCATTCATTATATGGCTTTTGTTTCAATATCCTGGAGGTCCTTTCAATTAGCTTCACATTATATGGCCTTATGTATCAAGATTTTGCTCTATTGCAGATCTCTGCTAGTAGAGGCCAAGGTTTCTACTGATTATGACAAATGAGGGAAACCATTGAGCCTAAGTTCCTTTGAGTCTGGCTTACTTCACTTAATATGATTTTTTTCAAGTCTTTCCATTTCCTAACAAATGGGGCAATGTCATTCTTTCTGACAGCAGCATAGAATTCCATTGTGTACAAATACCACAACTTGTTGATCCACTCATCAACTGAGGGACATCTAGGTTGGTTCCATATCTTTGCTATGGTGAATAGTGCTGCAATGAACATTGTTGTGCTAGTGGATTTAGTATGTCCTTGTTTCTGGATGGTTGGGTAAATGCCAAGTAGTGGAATTGCTGGGTCATAGGGGAGTTCTATGTTTAGCCTTTTGAGGCACTGCCACACTGCTTTCCACAGTAGTTGAATGAGTTTGCACTCCCACCAACAGTGTAGTAGTGATCCCTCCTGGCCACATCCCCTCCAGCATCTGTTGTTCGAGCCTACTTACATTTTTAAAGAATTTATTAACATTGATTTTTACATGATATTTCAAATGATGTTTTTAACAAACAAGTATTCAAGAAGGGATTCTCTATATACAATCACTGGCACTTAGATTTCAGAACATAATTAAAATTAAGCTGAGGGTTTGTACATATCAATCTGTATAACATTTATGTCTATAGAGTGTATATTCCATATTATATTTTATGTCTATGTACCTATGTTTATATCTCAAGACCATGTCCATAACCTTGGGTGCCCAAATATTGAGTCATTGCTCTTGTACTGTTTGGATCTAATATCCATCTTCACCAAGGAAGTAAAGGAACTTTATGATGGAAACATTTAAATATTGAAAAAGGTAATTAACGCTAAGCTAAGAAAATTTAGAAACCTAACATGATACTGGATTGGGAGGATTAACATTGTGAAAATGACAATCTATAAATTCAATGCAATAATCATCAATATCCCTATGTCATTCCTTAATGAAATAGAAAAAGCAATCCATAAATACATATGGAATAATAAAAGACCCCATATAGCAAAAATAATCCTTAGGAGTAAGAAAAGTTCTGAAGGGCTACCAATACGAAACTTCAGACTGTATTTCAGAGCGATTGTAATCTGGACAGCTTGGTACTGGCACAAAAACACGCCTGAGGACCAATGGAATAGAAATGAAGACCAAGATATCAACCCCAACTTTGGTAAGGGAGCCAATAAAATAGGATGGAAGAAAGCCAACCTCTCCAACAAGTGGTGCTGGCAGAATTGCTGCTGTAGAAAATTAAAGATGGGCCCTTCTTTGTCACATTGAACGAGAATTAATAACAAACAGGTCAAAGACTTTAAGGTAAAAGCAGATACCCTGAAAACTTTACAGGAAATAATAGACACACTCCTTGACACAGGTTGAAACTTGGTTTTAATGGCCCAGAACACCACAAATTAAAGAAAGCTTAGGCAAATGGAACTGCATTAAACTGCAGAGCTTCTGTATAGCAAAGAACATAGCTAGCAACTTAAATAGAAAGCCAACAGAGTAGGAGAAGATCTTCACGAAACATACAACATTCAAAGGTCTCGTATCTAAGATATATTAACAGCCAAAAAAATTGAATCTCTCCAAAACTAATCTTCAAAAAAGCAACCATCCCATTAAAAAGAGAGACTTCTCTGAAGAGGAAATAAGAATGGCCTATAGACACATGAAGAAACTCTCAAAATCTCTGACCATGTGAGAGACATAAATCAGACAAATCAGAACAACCTTTTTTTTTTTTTTGCCAGACCTGGGCTTGAGCTCAGGGCCTTGGATTTTCTGAAAGATAGAGCTCTATCACTTGAGCCACAGCACCACTTCTGGCTTTTTTCTATGTATGTGGTAACAAGGAATCAAACCTGGGTCTTTGTGCATGGTAGGCAAGCACTCTGCCACTCTGCCACTAGTCCCAGAACAATTTTGATATTCCACCTCCCTCCAGTTAGAATGGCCATGATCAAGAAATCTAATAACAACAGATGCTGGTGGGGATATGGCCAGGAGGGATCACTAGTACACAGTTGGTGGGAGTGTAAACTTAGTCAACCACTATAGAAAGCAGTATGGTGATTCCTCAACATAAAGCTCTAATATTACCCAGCAATCTCACTCCTGGACACTTATCCAAATGTACATAAACAAGGACATATTGAAGTTCTTAGTGCAACCATGTTCATTGCAGCATTATTTACCATAGCTAACATATGGAACTAACCCAGTTTCCCCTCAGTAGATGAAAGGATCAAGTTGATCTGGAATTTATACACAATGGAATTCTATGCTGCCATCAGACAGAATGAAATGCCCCAATTTGTAAGACAATGGACATTCTTGGAAAATCATAAGTGACAAAAGCCAGATCCATAGAAACATAGGGTCCATGGTTTCCCTCATTTGTAGTAATAAGTATAATCAAGGATTTTGCTAGTAGATGATCACAATAGCTCAAAAGCTATGTACCTATGGCCGTATAGGATGGTGCTAAGTGAAATAAACTTTAGTACATGGAAGGAAGAGTTTATCTTTGTGATTATTGCTCTTAATGTACTCTATGAAGTTCTTTCTTTTCTCTTCTTTTTTACCCCTCATAGTTTATCTTATGTTGTTACTGTATGTAACATTGGTACCAGGTATAGTGCATAATATTTCTTTTGTTTATTTGAAATAAGGAAGGGTCAGATAGGGTAAAAGGGAAGGAGGGGGTGGTGGGAGGGAAATTAGGAGAAAACATGAAAAGGGGTATCAGTGTTTGAGAAGTATTGCACCCACTACTTGATGACTGTAACTGTAAACAATAAAACAATAAAAAATGATAAAAAGAAATAATGTATAAAGTAACTGATGTATGTAACTCTAACCCCCTCTATATATCAACCTGACAATCAAATACAATTATAAAAAAGGATTAAAGGCCAGACATGTGGACTAGTGGTAGAGTGCTTGCTTATCATGCACGAAGACCCCAGTTTGATTCCTCGGCACCACATACATAGAAAAAAAAAGCCAGAAGTGGTGCTGAAGCTCAAGTGGTAGAGCTCTAGCCTTGAGGAAGTCCAAGGAGAGTGCTTAGGCCCTGAGCTCAAACCCAGGACTGGCAAAAAAAAAAAAAGGAATAGGAATAGAAGAACATAATGCTTTGATTTGAAGACCCGGTAGCAGCATAAAAATAAATAACAGCAGCATAGAATTCCATTGTGTGCAAATACCACAACTTGTTGATCCACTCATCAACTGAGGGACATCTAGGCTGGTTCCATATCTTTGCTATGGTGAATAGTGCTGCAATGAACATTGTTGTGCTAGTGGATTTAGTATGTCCTTGTTTCTGGATGATTGGGTAAATGCCAAGTAGTGGAATTGCTGGGTCATAGGGGAGTTCTATGTTTAGCCCTTTGAGGCACTGCCACACTGCTTTCCATAGTAGTTGAATGAGTTTGCACTCCCACCAACAGTGTAGTAGTGATCCCGCCTAGCCACATCCCCTCCAGCATCTGTTATTATTCGTTTTCCTGATCCTGGCCATTCTAACTGGAGTGAGGAGGAATCTTAGAGTTGTTTTGATTTGTATTTCTTTTATGACCAGAGATGTTGAGTATTTCTTCATGTATCTATGGGCCATTTTTGTTTCTTCTTCAGAGAAGACTCTCTTTAAGTCTTTGCCCCATTTTTTAATGGGATGGTTGTTACTTTGGAGATTAGTTTTGGAGTGATTCAATTTTTTGAGTTGTTGATATATTTTAGATATGAGGCCTTTGTCCGTTGTGTGGTTGGTGAAGCTCTTCTCCCACTCTGTAGGCTTCCTAATTAATTTACTGGCTATGTCCTTTGCCATACAAAAGCTCCGCAGTTTAATGCAGTCCCACTTATCCAGCCTTTCTCTGATTTGTTGTGATTCTTGGTCCTTATTAAGAAAGTTTTGACCTGTGCCAAGGAGGCCTAGTGTATCTCCCATTCCTTCCTGTACAGTTTTCAGTGTGTCAGCTTTTACCTCCAGGTCTTTGATCCATTTGGAGTTAATTCTAGTGCAAGGTGACAAAGAAGGATCCAACTTTAGTTTTCTGCAGGTGCTTAACCAGTTCTGCCAGCACAACTTGTTGAAGAGGCTATCTTTCTTCCATTCTCTTTTTTTTGGCTCCCTTGTCAAAGATTAGGTGGCCATAGGTCCGTGGTTTAGTATCTGGGTCCTCAGTTTATTCCATTGGTCTTCAGGCCTGTTCTTGTGCCAGTATCAAGCTGTTTTGAGAATTATAGCTCTGGAATAGAGTCTAAACTTTGGAATTGAAATTCCTTCGGCGCTGTTCTTTCTGCTAAGAAGTGTTTTTGCTATACGGGTCTTTTATTATTCCATATGAAATTTTGAATTGCCTCTTCTATTTCTTTAAAGAATGCCATTGGGACATTGATGGGTATTGCCTTGAATTTGTAGCTAGCCCTTGGCAGGATTGTCATTTTCACAATGTTGATTCTTCCAATCCAGGAGCATGGGAGGTTTTTCCATTTCCTTAGTTCTGCTTTAATTTCCTTTTTTAGGGTTTTAAAGTTTTCATCAAAAAGGTCCTTTACATTCTTAGTTAAGCTAATTCCTAGGTACTTTATTTTCTTTGAGGCTATTGTGAAAGGAGTTTCTTTCCTGATTATTGCCTCGTTCCTCTCACTGTTGGCGTAAAGGAAGGCAGTTGATTTTTGAGGGTTAATTTTATAGCCTGCTACCCTTCCAAAGTTTTGAATCAGCTCAAGGAGCTTGGGAGTAGAGTCTATAGGATTCTTTAAATACACAATCATGTCGTCTGCAAAGAGGGATAGTTTTACTTCCACTTTCCCTACTTGGATCCCCTTTATGCTTGCTTCTTGCCTTATTGCACTGGCTAGGAATTCTAGTACTATGTTAAAGAGGAGTGGAGAGAGTGGGCAGCCTTGTCTCATTCCTGATTTTAGACGGAATGGCTTTAGATTTTCACCATTAAGCTGCTGTCAGAAAGAATGACATCGCCCCATTTGTTAGGAAATGGAAAGACTTAGAAAAAAATCATATTAAGTGAAGTAAGCCAGACTCAAAGGAAGTTACACACAATGGTTTCCCTCATTTGTCATAATCAGTAGAAATTTTGGGCTCTACTAGCAGAGATCTGCAATAGAGCAAAATCTTGATACATAAGGCCATATAGTATGAAGCTAATTGAAAGGACCTCCAGGATATTGAAACAAAAGCCATATAACGAATTATTGTTGTCCTTAATGTACTATGTTGTCTCTCATCTCCTTTGCTGTCCCTTGGTTATCCCGTATTGTTATAGTATCTCACTTTGTTATCTGATATATTGAATTTATTTGTATTTGGTTATTTGAAATTTGATAGGGAAGGGGGGAAAACCAAGAGAGGTGGGGGGTGGGGGGGATAATGGGTACCAAGACATGTGAAAGGGTATCAATATATCTGAATTAATGCACCTTCTATCTGGCAAATATCATGTAACCCTTTTACTAATTACAATAAAAAATTGTTACAGAAAAAAAATAAAAAATTAAATAACAGAACAAAATAAAGGAAGAAAAATAATTACCATAAGATATCACTGAATCGTGGAAGTTTTATATTGCGTATATACAAGCTCTTATAAATTTAATACCACCAATGACAGTCCCATTAAACAATCTTGTAAAACATCAAGCCTTTACGAACAGTTAGGTATTATACCTCTTTATGATTATATATAACCCAGGGATTGATGGACTCATAGGAACATTTTTTTCTGTTTTGTCAGTTATATGGCTTGAACTCTGTGCCTCTGTGCAATTCCTTGGCATTTTTGGTTAAGGCTAGTGCCCTATTACTTTGAACCACAGTGCTATTTCTGGTTTTCTGGTGGTTATTTGGAGTTAAGTTTCTCATAATATTTCCTACCCATGTTGGCTTTGAACTGTGATCTCTAGATCCTAGCCTACTGAGTAGCTAAGATTCCAAGTCTGAAACACCAATGACAGGCTCTCTTAAACTTTTCTAATATGCTATACAAACTTCTTTGTATATTTCAGATGTACTCATCTACATCTGTAGGAAAACTTAAAATTAACTAACTTAATGAGACTGTAAATTATGAAAGATCTCACTTTCATCTTGGAATTTATACCCTTCTGAAGTGAAAATGTGCTTGGAAAAGATACTATTAAGAAAATATTTTAATTATGATGGGAAGAGCTGGAAGGAGATGTTCATATTTTAGCCCTGAAAAAGTAAAATTTTGTTTACTGTTATTTTTGGTCTGGAGTTTCAATATTATTCCCATTTGCACGTTAATTCAATGGTGATGGTGAATTATGTCAGGAATTGCACTGCAATGTTTATAAAATTTACTCTTGTGAACTGGATGGGGAAACAGAAAGGTACTTGAGTATTAGATCACAGAAAATATTTTACATAGTAATGATTGCATTCCCTAGTAAGCATTAAATTTCAACTGATGTAATTCTAATGAACTGACTTTCAAACCAATGAATTATTCCTAAATAATTTATTTCATTTTAAATTGTATTTTATTGTCAGCATGATGTATACCATGGACTGCCCAAGGACAGTGTTCAGGCCCTGAGCTCAACCCTAGGACTGGCAAAAAAAAAATACCACTGGCACTCATTAGAAACTATGTTGATAATGAACTATACAACTTTCAAGAGATGGGGGGTGAATTAGTTCAGGAGGGGAAATCTGAGAGAAAATAAAGGAAGAGTCAACACAGTTAAAAAAGAAATGCACATATTACCTGACATATTTAACTGCATCTCCTCTGTAAATCATCACAAAAATAATAATAAATCACTCAATGATGAGTGATATGGAATGTTAAATACATATAAAACATTATCTTCCTTGAGTACCCACTCAGTATGCCTACAGTCTAAATAAAAATGAATGATCATCTATCTTCTCTCAAAGTTACCTAGAAAGTTCAAATATGCAATCTCAGTTGGACTTCAAGTTTTCCTCATCTTCTCTTCATCATGTTCAACTTGTTGCAAGTTATCCAACCTTTTCTACCTGCCTTTGAATCACCTCTTGCCCTCTGTGTTCTGAGCATCACATTAATTGAAGTCCTCAGATTTTGGCAAAATTTTATTAACAGCCTCTGAAAACTCTCAATATATTAATGTTACACCTGACTAAAGTAGCCAATTTGGAATATGAAATTTACAATCTTCAAAAATACCTTGATTAACACAATATTATTTTGTATCACATATGAAATATAAGTACACTCATCTTCTCACTTCTCCCTTACCAATAAAACATGTATTCTACATCATTGAAACTGAAAATCTCAGCTTTCTCTAAGCCACCTTTACAAGTAATTCTGCTTGTGAATTTCTTGTTTCCTATTTATTGGCTATGGATGAGCAATCCAACTTCCCTGTGTAGTGATTCACCTAGCATTGAACATCTTTGTAAAGTTTCTCCAAACTTTGTTTCATTATATCATCCCTATGAGTTTTTCTGGCCTAAGTATTAAAATATATAAAATATTGAATATGCAATTTCAATGTACCGTAGTCCTCAGAATTCAGTTCTGATTGCCATCTTTGAACCATAGTTCTCTGCTCGAACTTGGCCTTATTCAATGTCTTCATTTTATTTTTTGCTGGTAGTGAGATTGTACCCAGAGACTCTCATTCTTATTTAGCTATTTTTGTACACGGCTGATACTGTTTCATCAAAGTTTCACATTCTGATCCAGTCTTTCCTGATATAGCATTCACTCTCATTTGGTTGCCCAGAATGGCTCTAAATGGTGATTCTTAGAGTTCAGCCACATTAGTAGGTAGGATTAGAGGCCTGAGCCAGAGGCCCCAGGTTGCTCTTTTCATCTTTTACTCTTCAAAATTTGATAATGTGTCCCATACCTAGTGTAAACATATTTAACATTTAAAGAATGAGAGTCATTTCTTTACAAGGGAGCCAATTATTTTGAAAAAAAATTATCTTTTTCTACTCAGTATTGTGCATATACAGGCGTATATTTTCTTATTTATTTATTTATTTATTTATTTATTTATTTATTTATTTTGTGGGTCATGGTGCTTGAACTCAGCTTGGGTGCTGTCCCTGAGTTTTTCATCTCAAGGCTACCACCTCACTCCTTGGCCTGGGCATTGTCCCAGAGCTTGTCAGCTCAAGGATACTACCCTGTCAAATCTAGCCTCCTGTATAGGTAGAATTACAGGGATTTATAAAATGATACATTTTAAGTTTTTTGTTTTATTTATTTATTTTATTATATTTTATTGTCAGGGTAATGGATGGAGGTGTGACAGTTACATTCATCAGGTAGTGGGTATATTACTTCTTGAAGAATTATACTCCTTCTTATATTTTTGTCACTGTTTCTCTCCCCCCACCCCTCCCAATCATCTTTTCTCCCTTCCCTTGCCTATTTCAAATACACAAATAAATATATATATATATATATATATAATATACCAGGTAGCAAAGTCAGATACAGTAACAACATGAGATAAACCATAAGGGAAAAAAAGGAGAAAAGAAATAACATAGTACATTAATAGCAACCATCACAAAGATAAACCTCTTGTTTCCATATCCTAGCATTCATTTCATTTGGTCTCATACTATATGACCTTATGTACATAGATTATGAGCTATTGTGATCCTCTGGTAGGAGAATCCTAGATATGTACTAATTATTAAATTTGAGGGATGCTATGGAGCCTATGTTCCTTTGGGACTAGAGTACTTCACTTGATATGAAGTTTTTTTTTTTTTTTTTACAAGTCTTTCCATTTCCTTATGAATGGGCCATTGTCATTCTTTCTGATGGCTTCATAGAATTCCATTGTGTATAAGTACCAAATCTTTCTGATCCATTCATGTACTGAGGGGTATCTGGGTTGGTTCCATATTTTTCTTTGGCTCCCTTATCAATGATTGGTTGGTCATAGGTATACAAGTTCATTTCTGGGTCTTCTGTTATATTCCGTTGGTCCTCAAGCCTGTTCTTGTGCCAGCACTAAACTGATTCGATTACTATAGCTCTGTAATAGTGTCTAAAGTATGGTATTGATATTCCTCCTGTGCAGTTCTTTCAGCTAAGGCTTGTTTTAACTATACAGGGATCCTTTATTATTCCATGTGAAATTTTGGATTGCCTCTTCTTTTTTTTATTAAAGAATTTATTAACATTGATTTTATATCATATTTCAAATGACATATTTAACAAACAAATATTCAAGAAGGGAATCTCTATATATAATCATTGACACTTAGATTTTAGAACATATTTAAAATTAGGCTGAGGGTTTGAATGTCGTAGATACATATTAATGTATGTAGTAAAATATTGTGTCTATAGGGACATAGATTTTTATGTCTATGTAGTTGTTTTTATATTTCTAATACATGTCCA
Organism: Megascapheus bottae; assembly: GCF_031878675.1. NCBI lineage: Eukaryota > Metazoa > Chordata > Mammalia > Rodentia > Geomyidae > Megascapheus > Megascapheus bottae. The sequence goes on from NC_143519.1 coordinate 17,132,862, forward strand.
TAGCATTGGGTGTGCAAATATTGAGTCATTGCTCTTATACTGTCTGGATCTAATAGCCACATATTAAGGATACCATGTGTCTTTTGTTTCTTTGATCTTGACTTGTCTCTCTCAACATGATTTGCTCTAGATTCATCCACTTCTTTGTGAATGCCATTATTCTATCTTGTCTGTTGGCTATGCAGAATTCCATTGTATATATATATATATATATATATATATATATATATATATATATATAACACATTTTCTGTATCCATTCATCTGCAGTAGGGTACCTGGTTTATTTCCATCTCCTGGCTATTGTAAATAATGCAGAGATGAACATAGCTGAGCCAGTGTCCTTATCAAATCTTGAGTTATGGTGTTCAGGATAGATGCCCAGGAGTGGTATGGCGGGATCGTAGGAAAGGTTTATATTCAGTTCTTTAAGAAACCTCCACACTGCTTTCCAGAGTGGCTGAACTAGCTTACAATCCCACCATCAGTGCAGTAGGGTTCCTTTTACTCCACAACCCCGCCAGCATCTGTCGTTGTCTGAGGTCAAAATCTTGGCCATTCTTATTGGGGTAAGATGGTATCTTAGGGTTGTTTTTGTTTGCAGTTCCTTTATGACCAGGGATAATGAGAATTTTCTCATATACTTTTCTGCCATTTTAATCTCTTCTTTTGATAAGTCTCTCTTTAGTTCCTTTGCCCATTTAGTGAATGGTTTGTTGGTTTTGTGGGAGATTAGTTTCTTGAGTTCCCTGTAGATACTGGATATTAAGCATTTGTCAGATGTATTATTGGTAAATATCTTTTTGCAGTTGCTTGGCTATCTCTCTACTTTAGTGGCTATGCTTTTATCTGTGCAGAAACTTTTTTATTTTTAGGTATTCCCATTTATCGAGTCTCTCTCCAGTCTGTTGTGACCCTGATGCTCTGTTCAGGAATCTTTTGGCTGTGCCTATGATTTCCAGTGTCTCTCCAAGTCTACCGTGTAGCAGTTTCAAGATTTCTGGTCTGACATTGAGGTTTGATCCATTTTGAGTTAATGCTTATGCATGGCAAAAGGCTAGGGTCAATTTTTGGTTGACATTAGGATATTGATGTGTATTGCGATGAATTTGTAGATAGCCCTTGGCAGGATTTCCATTTTCATGAAGTTAATTTTTCCAATCCAAGAACATGGGAAGTTTTTCCATTTCCTCAGTTCTGCTTTAAATTCCTTTTTCAGGTTTTTAAAATTTTATCATAAAGGTCCTTTACATTCCTAGGTACATTATTTTCTTTGAAGCTACTGCAAAAAGAGTTGCTTTCCTGATTTCTGCTCTCCTTGCTCTTCCCATTGTTGAAATACAAGAAAGCAGTTGAGTTTTGAGGGATAATTTTATATCGTGCTGCTTTGCCAAATTTCAAATCAGCTGAAGCAACTTGGGGTGCTGTAAATACAGAATCATGCCATCAGCAAAGAGGGAAAGTTTCATTCCCTCTTTCCCTATTTGGATCCACTTTATGTTTGCTTCTTGCCTTATTGCTCTTGCTCGGAATTCTAATAGTATATTAAAGAGGAGTGGAGAGAGGGAACATCCTTGTCCCATTCCTGATTTTAGAGGAAATGGCTTTAGCTTTTCGTCATTAAGTATAATGTTTGCTGTAAGTATGTCATTCACAGTCTTTATAGGCCATTTTTATAGGCCATTCTGTATAGTCCACTCTTATTTCATCTTCAGAGAAGTATCTATTTAAGTCTTTTTGTATTGTAATGTATAGAGGGGTTACAGTTATATTCACCAGATAGTATGTGTATTACTTCTCACATACTGCTACCACTTCTTATGTTTTGTCCTCATTTCCCTCCCACTCAACCCCTCCCAATCATCTTTCTCTTTAAGTCTTTAGCCCACCTTTTAAGGGATGGTTAGTTCTTTGAGGATTTGTTTTTGAGAGATGTAATTTTTTCGAACTGAAGATATATTTTATATATGTCTATTGTATGGATAGTGAAGATCTGTGGGCTTTCTGTTCAACTTACTCTCTATGTTCTTCGCCATATACAAGCTCCGCAGTTTAATGCAATTCTGCTTGTCCAAGCTTTCTTTAATTTGTTGTGTTTCTGGGCCTTTTCTAAGAATCTAAGAACTCCACATGTGCCAAGGAGTCCTAGTGTATCTCCTATTCTTTCATGCAAAGTTTTCAAGGTATCTGCTTTTACCTCAAGATCTTTGATCCATTTGCAATTAATTCTGGTTATGTTTGGGTCTCTTAAAATGTCTTTCAATTTATCTGTAACAGTGAAGCTATATTTCTGTGATTTTTTGTAATGGTCATATATATTAAAATAATATTATCTATTCTGCCTTCTGATCACTTTCAATTATTCATTTATGGCTAACAAGCCACTAATTTTCTTTATGGCCAATGGAAAAAACTGTCACTTGCATTCATGTATTACAGTCATTAATATTTTTCCTCTAGAGGATCCTCAGAAATATTATATAGGTTTATACATATTAATGTAGTTAATTTTAAATTATGGATTTTTCTATGAACATTGAAATTGTTATATTAAGCTATGTTTATAACCTTTCAGACATAAAAAGTCCCCAATGTTATTGCAGAATCATACATATTTAAGGAAAAACTATATAAGATATGATTTGGTATAATATATAAAATTATCCTGAGTAGTAGGAAAAATCATCTGTACTTCAGCAACTGGCAATTAGAGATATTTATTTTGAGAAAGATATTTTTAATGCAATTTTTAAACAAAAAAACTTCATCAACTTCTGTTAATCCATAATGATTTTCATCTCATTTTGTAAATGTTTATTTTGTAGGAAGATGATATAAATACACCAGAAGCCACTAAAAACAGCATGTAGAGAAAAATGCCTAATTGAAAATTTAGAGTATTTACTATAGTTAAAGTATCTGAATAACATAGACTCTTATTTTGAATCTATGATAATTTTACTGAAAGTATATTTCTAATTATACTTTGTGGGTAAATTGAATTGTTTTATAATATTAAGTAAACTAGCTATGTATTAAAAACAAGAAGATTCATTTACCATAAAAGCAATTAGTGATAGAGATAAGAATGCTTTTGGTACTATTAATTTTCTGTATATTAGAATTCATTGCAGTTTAAGGAAATATAATTTTTATCATCTGTTCCATGAAATATACTTTTGAAATGAAATCGCTAATAACATTCTGAGGAAGAATCTTGCTGCTGAAAAATCTTGATTACTTCTTACATATAAAAAACTTTACTGGCCGGGAGTTTGGCCTAGTGGTTAAAGTGCTTGCCTAGCATGCATGAAGACCCGGGTTCGATTCCTCGGCACCACATGCATAGAAAAAAAAAAAAAAACTTTACTGATAACTGGGTATGACGGTGCATATATCCACTATCCTAGCTTGGGGGAGTTAGAAGCAGGAAGATCACCAGTTCAAGCCTATCCTAAATTATTGTAATATTCAATTATCCTGTAATATTTGAAAACACTGGAAAAAAGAAAGGATATGAAAAGAAAAAAGAAAAAGGAAGTCAAGAAGAGACTATGAAAAGTCAGGCAGGCAAGCAGGCAAGAAAGCAAGCAAAGACAGAATGAAAGGAGAGAGGCAGAGAGAGAGAGAGAGAGCCAGAGAAAGAAACATACACACACATACACACACACACACACACACACACACACACACACACACACACACACACACACAGAGACAGAGAGAGAGACAGAGACAGAGGCAGAGACAGAGAGACAGAGAGAGTCCCCTGGGCTTAATGTGTACTAGGAAAACATTACCACTAAGATATATTTTAGTTCTATAGCTCTTTGTAGTTCAATCCTAATGATTTATATGGCATTAAAAGGTACATTTAACTTACATGATTTCAATATATTCTCCCCAATGTCCCTGTGCCATTTGTGTATAATTTCATATGTAACATTTTGAGATTACCTCCTGTAGTAAGGAAAGATACAGACCACTGAAGATGATTCATCCTCTGTTATCTTCCTTCAAGTGCAGTATATAAACATATATTTGAGAAAAAATTGGGAAATTCATCTTCTTTAACTTTTTCTTTCTTTTCAACAGAAAAAAATTATTAGAGAAGCAGTTGAGAACTCCTGCTGTGTGTAGTCAAATTGTCTTAATCTAATTAAACTTGCATTGCACTTTCAGACATTTACTGCATTCCTTCTTCTCTAGCAAGGGTTCATAAGCATACTTAGCCACTAGTCAGTGACTGAGTTCTGAACCAGCTGACAGTCATGATGTACATATAGATACCTGGACATAAGCTTCTTAAATCTGAATACGAAACAGGGAACAAATACTGTCTGTCCTTCAATGTCGTATTTTTTCTTTCTCCTTCAAAGAAGAAAATTAGTACTTCCCTGAAATACTAATTCTACAGCTTCATATGCCTTCAGCTATGCTCCGTAATTATGTTCACTAGGTACAGAAAAGAGCCATTTTACATTCATATAAATTTAAATGGCATTAAAATCTTGCCTTGATAGCTTTGCTTGTAGGTTGTTAGATGTTTTCTCCTGATTCTTTAACCCTTCATATAACACTTTGCTGAAAATATTACTGCCTTTTGGGCAACTGTATCTAGTTCTTTCTCTCCATTACATAAGATAAAAATGTGATTCTCCACACAATCGTGTCAGTGCATACTTCAAAGCTTATACTATATTTCAGCTCAATAGCTTCTGTAATTGCTTTCAATCTTAAATTGCTTAAGGCCAATGAAACGGACAATTATTATAATTTTATTTTTTCAATTAACCTTCTATAATACTTTATATATAAAAAATGTTCCTTCAGCAAGTTTAGTGACCTTCATCAAGGTCATTATGAACTAAACCCAACTCAAGTTTTAGATAAGAGTATAATGTGATATATTTGAAAACAAGTAATATAGCAATGTGTAATTAGTTGAAAAGCCATGGTGAATGTTATTAACTTTCTGTCCCAATATTTATACCGTATATTACTTTTTTAGTAAAACACATCTTTACTTGTTATGCAAATTCAAGTAGATAACATGGCAACTAAATAAATATATACATTTTTAGTTTCATGACAAAACATTCTAATATTATTACAATGCTAGTTAGCTATAAGAGATTTAAATATTAATTAACATGGTGAGCATCCATTCATAGATGACTTTTTGGATGTAAGGCCGAAATTTTATATGATCAATGGTTTTTTACAAACTTGGGAAGAGGTAGGTTGGGGGGAGGTGTGGATGTTGAAAGGATTACACAGATTGGTACTTAAATGGCAAATACATAGTAATGCATGTCCTAAAAATTAAGAAAGTGAGAGAAAGGATATTGAGAGGAATATCTGAGAATACTGAAATGAGTGATTAAGATGCACTGTATTCATACAGTGTAATATATATATGTATATATATATATGATACAACATTTGGGACACATATTATACTTGCTAGAGGATTTAAGTGGTATATTTTCCTAATATTTAAAATCCTTTTGTTTTCCTGGTCCATATATATCAATAGTCACAATGAGGACATATCTTCTTTAAGGCTCACAATTTAATTTAAGATGTGTCAATGTTTCTGAAATCTTTTAAACACCTAAGGAGGTAATAGTCATCTTTATTATCTATTTGAAGGAACTGACTTTAGAATTTTGCCATTTTATACTTACTTTCTCTGACTCTTTGGAAATAAGTATCCTATCAAACTGGATTCATCACAGGGAGGCAAAGCTGGTTCAACATACACAAATCAATTAATATAATTCAACACATCAACAGGAGCAAGGAGAAAATCACATGATTGTCTCAATAGACGCGGAAAAGGCATTTGACAAGATCCAACACCCCTTTATGTTAAAAGCTCTGGAGAAACTAGGAATCCATAGAACATTCCTCAATGTAATAAAGGCTGTGTATGAGAAACCTACTGCGAGTATTACACTTAATGGTGAAAATCTAAAGCCATTCCCTCTAAAATCATGAACGAGACAAGGATGCCCATTCTCTCCACTCCTCTTTAACATAGTACTAGAATTCCTAGCCAGTGCAATAAGGCAAGAATCAAGCATAAAGGGGATCCAAGTAGGGAAAGAGGAAATAAAACTCTCCCTCTTTGCAGATGACATGATTCTGTATTTAAAGAATCCTATAGACTCTACTCCCAAGCTCCTTGAGCTGATTCAAAGCTTTGGAAGAGTAGCAGGCTATAAAATCAACCCTCAAAAATCAACTGCCTTCCTTTACGCCAACAGTGAGAGGAACGAGGCAATAATCAGGAAAGAAACTCCTTTCACAATAGCCTCAAAGAAAATAAAGTACCTAGGAATTAGCTTAACTAAGAATGTAAAGGACCTTTTTGATGAAAATTTTAAAACCCTAAAAAAGGAAATTAAAGCAGAACTAAGGAAATGGAAAAATCTCCCATACTCCTGAATTGGAAGAATCAACATTGTGAAAATGACAATCTTGCCAAGAGCTATCTACAAATTCAATGCAATACCCATCAACATCCCAATGTCATCCTTTAAAGAAATAGAAGAGGCAATCCAAAATTTCATATGGAATAATAAAAGACCCCGTATAGCAAAAACACTTCTTAGCAGAAAGAACAATGCTGGAGGAATTTCAATTCCAAACTTTAGACTCTATTACAGAGCTATAATTCTCAAAACAGCTTGGTACTGGCACAGGAACAGGCCTGAAGACCAATGGAATAGAACTGAGGACCCAGATATTAAACCACAGACCTATGTCCACCTAATCTTTGACAAGGGAGCCAAAAAAATAGAATGGAAGAAAGACAGCCTCTTCAACAAGTTGTGCTGGCAGAACTGGTTAAGCACCTGCAGAAAACTAAAGTTGGATCCTTCTTTGTCACCTTGCACTAGAATTAACTCCAAATGGATCAAAGACCTGGAGGTAAAAGCTGACACACTGAAAACTCTACAGGAAGGAATAGGAGATACACTAGGCCTCTTTGGCACAAGTCGAAACTTTCTTAATAAGGACCAAGAATCACAACAAATCAGAGAAAGGCTGGATAAGTGGGACTGCATTAGACAATGTCCATCTTGAGGGGAAATTTTTCATATCAAAATATATCAGAAAATGAATTCCCAATGATTAGAGACATCTCCCATCAGCTCAATAAATTAGCTATCATTAATATTTATTTTACCCAAAGACCATACTTATCATTCCACGATGAATATATTAATTTCAGACTAAATTATAACACCCAAATTTGACATGAATTAGTGTCTCACTTAACTATGTTTGTTGTGTATATCTGAGCATGTCATTTGTTATGTAAACAAATATAGATTTAGACCATGAGTGAATAAAAATGAGAATATAATGGACTCTGTAAAATGTATTGGCAATACATAAAAATAGAATGTAAAATATTTAAATTAAGAATTGTATCACCTAATTGGATCTTAATGATAAATGTGTCTGAATGCCAAGATGATCATATAAATCAAGAGCAAAAGTATTTCTTCCAGAAAATATTTCGGACTAGCAAAAATATATGTCAAAGGGAAAACAAAATGAGAGTACATAGAAAATCAAAAGGCTGATAGCTTAAACTTGTTTACAAGAATATCCACCATTTAGCTCAGCACAAAGTTAGATACCTATAAGCTCAACTGTGCATAAACTCGAAGTTAACTGCAAACTACATCTTGAAAAACGTTAATCATTATCTTTATCTTGTAAGGAAGAAGAATGAAATAGAGAATGAGAATTATGATAAGAAGAGTAAAATGGCATAAAGCAAAAAAAAAGACATTCTCTAATTACTTTTTGTCCCAACAGAACTCAAAAGATCAATAGTTTTTATTTGCCAGCTGTGAGAAAAATGGCAAAATAATGAGCAGAGGATCATAAAATTTCCAAGTTAATTAGATTCTTCAATGATAAGCATTTTTTCCAGAGAGTAAAAAGAGAAGAATTTTTTAAAAAGGGGAAAACAGGAAATCCAGAAAAACTGAACATGAAAGACATAAAAAATGCAAGAATGAACTCAAAGCTCCTGTAAAAAAAAAAAACACACCACACACACACAGACCCATACAACACAGACACATACACCACACACTACACATACTACACACAACACACACACACACACACACACACACACACACACACTTGTTTCAAATGGATATATATCTTTGTGATAGATTTCTTCCAAGTTTACTTGTTCAAGTTGTTGACAAATTTCATTTCCAGAACTATCTTTTTCCTTGCTAGTAGGTAGGCTGATTTAATCTGATTATATAGCACCTTCTTCAATGCTAATAGCAAAACTATTTCCCTGTCTCAGAGAGGAGTGGAATATAGAGTAACATGATCATAAGAAATCATATCAATTAACTTTATATAATAACCAGCTACTTCCTTTTCACCATAGTCAGTTTGAGAAATTAATATCCTACAATTCATAGGTCATGAACATAACAAAAGAGCAAAATTTAATGTACAAAATCAGCTGAAAACTTAAGAACCAATAACAATATTATCTGCAATGACATCTTAAGCTTGGTATAATCTGCTTCCCAGTAATATATTATCCTTACAAGAGAAATTTAAACTGATATAGAATATGTATCATTAAGATTATGTATTTTCAATACTTCATACAAAATAAAGCCCATGTCACATTGTATTGCCATAGTATAAATCTATCAGTACTATTTTCAATACATTTAATAAGGTACAAAATAAATAATGAGTGAATAAATTATATGGTTATGAATTTTCAGTGCTTCACACAAAACAAAGCCCATGCCATATTTTATTGCTAAAGTTTAAATCTATCAGTTATAATTTGAATACATTTAATAAGAAAAATAAGTTCTTATATTTTTCACATAAGTATTTACTGCTTTTCATTTCTTGTATAGATGAGATATACATGTGGTGTTATTTCTTTCATAACTTGTTTTACTGTAGATTTTTTCTTTTAGTCCTTTAAGGCTTATGTCCAGAAAAACTTTTTATTGTGTATTTGAAAAATGGTACCTATGGGCCTAAGCTATAGGCTTGCTCATGTTTTTTTTTATTCTCCTTTCTTAATATATTAAATATATGTTTTACAGATGTCTAACTAGTATGGTTTCCAAAAAAGTGTTTCTTAATCAGTTATACATTTTCTATTTCGTTAAAGAGTATATATTTAAGATATCTAACATGAAGAAAGTATTAAAATAATATATAATATTAATATATTGGTATTAAAATGTGCCTTTTTCACATTTTCCATGTTATATAAATACATACATTGGAGTGGTCTATTTATAGTAAAACTATTTGAATTATTTTGAACTTTTAATAAATTCATTGATATTTTATCATAATTTCATTTGTGTTTATATTTAAGCTAGAAATATGAAAATAGTGTCTCTGAATGTAATTCTATGCTGCCATCAGAAAGAACAACATCATCCCATTTGTAAGTTAATGGAAAGACTTAGAAAAAAAATTGTATTAAGTGAAGTAATCAGACTCAAAGGAACATAGGCTTAATGGTTTCCCTCATTTGTCATAATTAGTATAAACCTTGGACTCTCCTAGCAGAGGCTTACAGTAGGGCAAAACCTAGATCCCTAAGACCATTTAAGAAGAGGGTAAATGAAAGGACTTTCAGGATATGGAAACAAGAGCCATATAATGTGTGAGTGTTTTTCTTAATGCATTATGGTATTTCTCAACTCTTTTGTTGTCCCTTGGTTATTCCCATATTTGTTACAGTATCTTACCTTGTTATCTTGTATATTGTATTTATGTTTATTTGTATATATGAAATAGGAAAGGAAAGGGGGGAACAGGATGAGAGTAGGGGGTGGAGCTAGGGAAATGGGGACAAAAACATGAGAAAGGGTAGCGATGTTTGTGAAGTAAATGTACCTTCTACCTGGCAAATATAATGCCATTACAATAAAAATTTATTAAAAAAAAGAAAATAGTGTCTCCATTTATTTATAATCTCCTTAGATACACAATATTCATAACTTATTTATAGAGATAGCCAACTGGGGGCTTCAAAGAGAAAGTTAATTAATGAATGAATGTACTGTATCACTGTTCTACATTATATAAAACTGCTTTTAAATTATCCTGGATTCAATATTAAGATTTTTAAAACTGAATGATCAAGTGTGCCAGTGTCTCATTTCTATGATCCAAGCTTCTCGAGTTAATCATAATGTTTGCTGTGCTAAAATGGTTTGGGGGAAATCTTCACTAGCCAAACAACAGACAAGGGTCTCATATCTAAAAATATACCTACAGCTCAAAACATTGAATCTCTCAAAAACAATTCCTAAAAGAAACAACCAACCCATTAAAAGGTGGGCTAAATATTTAAAGAAAGACTTCTCTGAAGAGGAAATAAGATTGTCCTATAGACACAGGAAGGAATGCTCAACATCACTGGCCATAAAAGAAATGCAAATCAAAACAACTTTGAGATTCCACCTCATCCAGTTAGAATGGCCATGATCAAAAATCCATAGCTGGAGTACTCTATGCAAATGGTGCAAAGATGGGGATAATTAGAAGAAGCTGACTGGATCTGTTCTGAGGACACCCTCTCCCGCTCAACACAGACATACACAGTGGCTTTCTGTGTCCTGCAGTTTCTCGGGAAGGCAGAAGGAAGAACCAGATCCTGTGAGGCCCTGCCAGGCTCCTCCTTAGACTCGCATTTCAAAAGGGCCCACCCTGGCTTTTCTGCCACTACCCTGCCACCTTACCTTACACATGACAGGCAGATGTATGTTCTGGCCCTGAGAATGTGATAGGCAGGGCACACTTTTATCACAAGCAGAGGCTTGTATCAAAATGGTTTCTGAACAGAAATTTGGGCACACCCTTTGCTCCTCATCACAGATCAAACTTGCACCATCAGTGGCATCTTGATATTTGGGTTCCTGATGATATTTCAGCTCCTAGGATGAGGAGAGGACAGCTGATTCTCCATTTCAGATCATCCTCAGCTGGAACCATTTTTTTTTAAATTTGTCACGGTACTATATAGGGTACTACATAGAGGTGTTACAGTTCCATTCGCCAGGTGAATTACTTCTCACACATTGATACCTCTTCTCATGTTCTTGTCCCCATTTCCCTCTCTCACCCCTTCCCAATCATCTTGTTTTCCACCCTTCCTAGTATTCTTCTAACAGTAATTATCCCCAAACTTGCACTATATGCACACAGTACCCCAGCTAAAAAAAGGGTTGCTGCCCTAAAACTCAACATACACGGGTGGATTCCAACGTTCCAAACTCAACAGCAATAAAGCTACATAAATAAAATACTGAAAATCTGCCCGGGCAGCCACCCAGCAGGAAGGAAAATCAAATTCATCACCACTTCAGGTCCCCAGGACCCTCTAGGGGAGCTCATGTCAGCTGCCATCAGAAGTGCCCCAGCAGGCTCTTCATTGGCTTTTCAAATATGTTTTCCTTCCATTTCCCTCCCTCTGGTATTTGCATTCCTCACCTCCTTCTCTCGAGATCACAGAAAGTTAAACTGCCAAGCTTCCTGGTTTATGCAAAGTCAAAACTGTCCATTACACAGCTGCCAAGGAACATAAAGTGGAATTCCTTAAAAAAAAAAAAGAAAAGAAAAGAAAAGATATCTAAAAACAGCACTTGTTGGCAGTGGTATGGCCAGAAAGAAATGCTACTAGATTGTTGGTAGAAGTGTAAGTCTTTCAACCACTCTGGAAAAAAAATATCTCAGTTCCTCAAAAGACTAACCATAGAGCTACCCTAAAACCCAGCAATTCCAGTCCTGGACCTTTACCCAAATGTCCAAAAACAAAGGCCATAAGGATGATGATTGCAGTATTATTTACCATAGCTAAGATATGGAACCAACTCAGATGTCCCTCAGTAGAAGAACATATCAAGAAGATGTGGTATTTATACACAATGGAATTCTATGCTAACATCAGAAAGAAAGATAATGCTCTATTTATAAGGAAATGAAAACACTTGGAAAAAAAATCTTATTAGGTGAACTAAGCCAGACTAAGCCAAAGAAACATAGGCTCCATAGTTTCTGTCTTTGTAATAAGCAGTATATATCTAGGATTCTCCCAGCAGAGATCCAAAATAGCTCAACAGCTATGGGCATGTGGCCATATAAGGTGAGGCTAACTTAAATGAATTCCAGGGTAAGAATGATTGTTGTTCTTAATGTACTATATGAAGTTGCTTCTTTTCTCTTTTTTTTTCTCTGGTTTATCTCATGTTGTTACTGTGTCTGACTTTGTTTCTTGGTATATTATATATTATATATATTTGTATATTTGAAATAGGGGAGGGAAGGAAGAAAAACAAGATAATTGGGAGGGGTGGGTGAGGGAAATTGGAAGAAAACATGGGAAGGCATATCAATGTTCAAGAAGTAATGTACCCATTACCTGACAAATGTAACTACAACCACTGTATATAACCAACACTCCAAGAATAAAATACAATAAAAAAATTTCTTGACTCTCTTGTTCACATAATGACTTCAAGAAGACATAAACAATCTAAATTGTGCATAAATCAGTGAACAAATAAATTCTGGTAAATAAATATGTGTGGATGAAATGCAATGAAATGCAGCACGTGATTTCTCTCAAGCCATCTAGCAAGCCAAGTAATGAACATGCATACCACTCATGGCAATGTGTTGTATTGTTCTAAAACAATAAAAAAGGGTAATATTTTCCTATGACTTAATCAAAGCCCTTATTTCTTTTCAGATATAAACAACATCCATGCTAGTGATTTTGTACAGGGAAATGAGAAAAACATCTCTAGTTCAGGACCTGTTTTCTTGATTTTTGTGGTTTACACCCTATATTGTTCTGGGAAAATACTACAGTGGAATGCCAAGATCTTGAACCAGAAGAACATATGTCATAAATGTGTGAACAAAACAAATAATTGGAGTGTCGCCCTGGTGGATCATACCTGTAATCCTAGATACTCAGGAAGCTTGGATGTGAGAATCTGCAGTTCAGGCCAGTCCTGGCAGAAAAGGTCATGAGACTCTTATCTCCCCTTAACCACAAGAATACCAGAAGTAGCACTGTGGCTCAAAGTAGTATAGCAGTAGCCTTAGCTGAAGAGCTCAGAGACAGTGCTCAGGCCTTGAGTTCAAGCTCCACAACTGAAAAAATTAATTAAATTAAAACACTAAAACAAAGAATTAGTACATTTTGTCCAATTCTGAGATTTTAGAAATCATGACATGACTTTATTTTAAACATAATGATAATGGGACAATGTGAACTTTATTATGTATTTATTATGGATTTTATTATACTTCTGTTTATTATAAATCATTATTTTCTATATTAAAATATTTAATTGATACCTTATTGAACACTATAGTATTGGGTACTTTTCTAGCATGTACAAGTACATGAGTTTACTTCTCGCACAAAAATGTAAGCATATAAATATATAAGTCATTATCTATATACTTGTCTGTATATTTTACTAATATTAACTGGTTTAAGATTAATATTCCAGATAACTATTAATCCTAACTTCTTACTATTTGATACCAACTCAGAATGAATTCTCCAAATTTAAGAAACAAACATAACTTTCCAATAATGACAGATGTATGTGAATTGGATAAACTTCAAGTGTTTTGAATTTCTATGGTGAAGGCTTGCCCGAGTTTTACTTCGGGCGTTTGCTTCTCCTCATCAAGTTAATTCAAATGAACATATTGATGAAATGCTGACAAATCTATTTTTTTTGCCTCTGTGAGAAAATTCTTTCTTTGTAATATCTATCAAAATCCTTAGTCATATTTCTTGTGGATGATGAACTGCTTGATGCTTTCTTTCCTACGTGGTCATTCTTAGTATATTGGATCATACCTTCAATTCTTAGCAAAATTCATAGAATATAGGAACAAATCAATGTTTTTAATGAATAATTAAAGAAAATTGGGGAAGCTTGAAATATAATTGAATGAAAGATATGAGTCTTAATTGTAATATAGATGATTTAGTGTAAGTAATGGTTATTAGCTTTATCATCTGGAATTATTAATAAACAGAGACAATCCTTAACATTTAAAGTGTAAAATGATAAATTATAATGATACTTTTGTCTCCTGAAAGAAAAGAAATTAGATATTGTGGTTATATTTTCCCTTACATATTTTTTGTTTTCCATATATTTTTATTGTAATTAATAGAAGGTTTACATTATATTCACCGGATAGAAAGTGCATTACTTCACAAACATTGATACCGTTTCTCATGTCTTGGTCCCCATTTCCCTCCACCCACCCTTGCCCCTCATCTTGTTTACCCCCTTCCCTATCCTATTTCAAATAAGCAAATAAGCGTATATAAATCTAGAAATATTAGAAGAAAATGTTACTGTGACTCTGGAGAGTCTATTAGAAGAAATCTGGCAAAACTTGAAAAAATATGTAGGTAAGATTCAGAACAATTTTACTTTGCTGATTAAAATCTTCAAAGGTCATTTAAAATATTCAACTATGTTTCCTAACTCTGTATATTGTCTGAACTCACTGGACTGAAATGAAGTTCTTTCTAAGGATATAACGATGATTTCCACTGGAAGCTTTGTAATAAAATTTAAGTCACATAAGTACACAAATATTTTATATTTCTTTTCTCTTTTCTTCAATCTTAGGACTTGAAATCAGGACCTGAGCACTATCCTTAGGCTTTCCCTAGGCTGGTGCTCTACCGCTCAAGCCACAACTCTACTTCTGGCTTTTTCTTTCTTTTTTCCCATCTATTTTTTTTATTGTAATTAATAGACTGGTTACATTATATTCACGAGATAGAAGGTGCATTACTTCACATACATTGATACCCTTTCTCATGTCTTGGTGCCCATTTCCCTTCCCCCACTGCCACCCCTCATCTTGTTTCCCCCCTTCCCTATCCGATTTCATAAAAAAAATACACATACATACAATATATCAGATAATATGGTGAAATACTGTAACAATATGAGGTAGCCAAGGGACAGCAAAAGAGATGAGAGATAACATAGTACATTAAGGACAACAATCACTCATTATATGGCTTTTGTTTCTATATCCTGGATGTCCTTTCATTTAGTGTCATACTGTATGGCCTTACGTATCTCGGTTTTGTTCTGTTGTAATACTTCCCGCTTTTTCTATGCATGTGGTGCCAAGGAATTGAACCTGGATGTTTGGTCATCCTAGGCAAGCACTCTTAACACTAGGCCAAACTCCTGGCCCAAACATTTTCTATTTCTTAGCAATAGAATGATGTTGTGTGTTCCCTTCTTTCTCTGCTACCTTATGCACACCCATACATACACGGTGTGTGCACTCTTCACAACAATAATAAAGAAATTCCAACATAAATCCATGTGGTCACTGGACACTTATCGGGCAAAATATTATGTTACATTCTTCAGAATACTTAGTGAGAAATTATATGCGAAATGAAAAAGTGAGCTTTTAGGCTGAACATTAAAATAGTTTATTAATTTTAAATGTAGCTTGTATGGTTAGTAGAGAAATAATAATAATGGAGAATTAATGGGGAATTAACAGTACATTTTATGTCATCATAAATTTACACCAACCCTTTGAATTCAACTCAATATTCATTTCACCTATGCTGTTTTAAATCAGATGCGCATTAAGGATTTCTTTTCCTTTCCCTAGCTCCCAATAAATCATGTGACATTTGGAAATCACAAGAGGTTCTCAAGTAATGACAATTTTTCTAATCAAACTCATAGATTTTTCCCTCTGAAGAAAATGCCACGATAAACAATCGGCTTTATAAATAATGTTGAACTAAACAACTTTAACCGATTATCTTGCCAAAATTATTTAATTATTAAAATAGGAAATTAAAGTAATTATGATTTCTCCTCAGTGAATTTCATAGATTCAGAATAGTTAATCATACAATATGTAAACTATAAGAAAAACAAAATGGATATCATATTTTAAAGAGTTCTCATGACAAAAATTTCAGTTCACACAATGACTGTTAGTTTATATATTTTAGAATAAAAATGAAATATGTAATTCATATTGTAGAAAAATTTTAGATAAATGCTGGTACTCAGATACACTCAAATTTTTTAAAAAAGCTGTCAATAGTCAACTATTGCAATTCAAAAAAATACTTCTGATTGATATGAAGCATTTTTCCTCAAATTCATGCTGTGCGGGTCAGTTTTCTGAAACAATATGGAATAATATGGTGAATCTCTCTCTTCTCTCCTATCTGTTTCCCTCTTTCTTAGTCTTTTCAATGTGGATATTTTAACATTTTAGTTTTAGTGAGTAACTATATAAAAGGTCCCTGATTCACAATGTGTCATATAACTTGGAATCAACTAGCTAGACTATATCCATGAGATATGATCCACTGAAATTTCTTCCTCTACTACCAGGTTTAAAAAAAGGTTTTGAACATTCAACGAGTTAAGATGACATGTCATTCTATATTCTCTTATTATTATTTCATGTGTTCTACTCCCAAAATCAACTTGAAAATAAAAATTTGTCAAACTTACATTAGTTATAATTTTCAGAGTAATCTCAAAGGCATAGGCAGAAATATGTCAACAGAAACAATAAGAAGTCAAAAATATTTTTTAGAAATGATAACAATGGTCTATGTTCAGCTATAACTTCTTGTCTAATTAAAAGTCTACATTGAGATTTATGACGCTGGAAATAACATGGCTCTTCAGGGTAATAATGATGATTGGTATCAAGATCCTTTAAATTTTCCATGTATATACTCATAACCTTCTTGTTCACATGGCTTTCTAATAGTTTTAAATATACCAAGGACATCTTGGTGTGCTAGTGCATATAAACAGCTTACAGATATTTGCAGAGCATTTGCTGCAATGAAGATTATACAATGGAGAATTCATAGGCAAGAAAATTTTTTAGATGGTTAAGATTTCAAATCATCTTGTACATACATATTTCTAATTTGTAGTAGAATTCTACATTAACATGTTTTCTTGTTTAAACAAACTGCATCACTCAGATCTGCTTTCAGAAGTTATTGTCTATGCCCTAATATTAGAAATTATCTCTGAATGTGGTTAGTGAATGGGTTGTAGAGAAATTATTTTATTGAAAAATTTCAATTTCTTAATCTTTGTTGTTTGCTTCAGCATTTTATTACTGGCCTGTTTTTAAAAAGGGAATTTAAAATTTTGTTTAACTTACAAAAACTTTTCAATAGAATATATATATATATATATACCCAGACACAAACATTCCTAGCAGTCAAATACCTGCTATAAATGTATATATTCCATGATTTGTTCTGTTCAAAATTGATAGATCAAACATTAAATTTGTGCATTGATTGCAGACCATAATTTAGACTGGAGGCTTTCAGTGACCATTTTTCTTATGGTTTATATACTAAATTTTTTTTAAGATCATAATATTTTCTTGTATATGCTACCTAGAAAATAAAAAGAATGATTTGTAGATATCCATCTTCCACTACTTTATTTTTAGGTTCTTTCAAGGCATATATTCTAGCATTTCATTCATTTGTTCAGTTTTTAGTTTAATTATACTAATAGGATCTTTTGTCACTATTGACATTTACTCAATATTACTACTGAATATTTAGAAAAGATGAAAATGAAACTGATAAAATGGATAACTGTATTAATGTAAGTATAAAGTGGTGGCTCTATTTGTTTTTAATTAAGGTCTTACAGATTAATATTTACTTCCACTAATAGATCCTACTTGTTTGTCACCACATGCCAGTGGCTGCAGAGATCTGAGAATCATGGTTCAAAGTCAGATAGGCCAGTAAAGTTGGTGAGACTTACCTCTAAAGAAACTGCAAAAAAACTTGAAATATAGCTGTTGCTGAAATATTAGAGTATTACCCTTAAGCACAGAAGTTCAGATTGATCAACTCAGGACTGGATTCATGCACCAGGATCTACACACAACACACCACACACACACACACACACACACACACACACACACACACACACACACACACAGTTTGACTATGTCTTGAAACAGGAGTTAATATATGACTATTTTCATTAATTTCATATTATTTTGGGTTTCATATATGCTCTTGTTCTAACTAGTTTGATATCATAATAAGACTATATTATCATGCTTCCACAATCCCACACTGGATTAAAAACGATGTGAGTTAACCGCACAGAATTATATTTAAAAGAGGAAATCAAACCATATTTTAATAGTAAAATTTTAGAAACTGATCTTCAGTAAATGAGAGCAAGTACATGCTACAATCCAAAGAAAGCTTCATGTAAACATAGAGTAACTTGACAAAATAATATCTGGAAGAAATATGAAAAGTGCAGACATGTTAGTCTAGATCATATATTATTCACAAAAGTTTTCCATTTTTTACTTCTTATAATTTTCAGATTAATATAACTGTCCAAAATTAGATTGATTAAACAGACAATACTTATTACAATAGTAACTTTATTTTCTACACTAAAAATCCACTCTATGGAGCCATCCTTCATAAACATTCATTTGCTACTTCTTCTATGACATTTTTGTGACTCTAAAAACAAATCTTCCTCTGACATCCCACTGTCTTTATTGTGCTAACAAATCATTTGCCATTTACTTTATTCACAGTGATTGATGAAAGCTCCTTAACAGTATCTGCTTAGATTTACAATCTATTCTCGGTGACCTCCATGACTACTCTCTTTTACAACAAACCTGTTCACTGAACTAAGGATTTTTAAGTTGCACATCTGCATTCTTGGCAAGATCTCTCCTTAAAAAGATAAGATTGTCTGAGATAGGTTTGTATATTTTATGCTTATTCTCAATTTAATGCTGTCATTCTCATGGTAATGGAATTTGCAGAATACTCTTGGCCAACTACACTGAGAATATCAGAAATGGCTTGCAGGCAGCATTATTTCCAATACAACTTGTCAGTATGGTAGCATCTTTCCTGAATAGGCTTCAAGAAACAGCTTTAAAAATAATCTTTATGTTAAATATTTTTCTTAAATATTTGAAAGTAAATATTTCATTGACAAAAATAGATCTGATACTTAAAAAGTGTAAGAATTTTGATTGCACATTCAAAATTGAAGGAAGGTATGATAACCAAGAATATATATGGTACGATAAAATTATTTTTTCTTAATGATTATTTTGTTAAGACCAGTGAGACAGATATAGATTGAAAAGTATCTCTCTATAGACAGTAAATATTGAATTGTCTTTTTACTTTCTTTTTTTGGAATATATGTATATAAATAATTTAAAATTTTCAATATATATAACCTAATATGCATGTATAGATATGTTAGGCACCAGTGACTAACTACTATGATCTCAGCTACTCAGAGGGCTGATATATTAGGACTGTGATTTAAAGCAATCCCAAGTAGGAAGCCCATGAAACTCTTCTCTCTATTGACCTACTCAGAAAAAGCCAGAAGTTGTACTGTAGCTCATGGCTCAAGTGGTACAGCACTTGCCTTTAGAATAAAGAATATATATACATACATATATTTGTACATATATATGAGTTTATACAACTGTGTGTTTATATGGACATACACACATATATAGACACACACACATATATATGTAGTACCTTTTATACACATAAAGACACAAATGTGTATATATACATATAAATGTATATATATATATATATATGACCTAAAGTTTCTTTGTTCACTTCCACTTGGACATATACTAAAGTATTTAAGCAAAAATATTCCTCTGTAAATACAAGAAATGTAAGAATTATCTTATCTGAAACCGTAAACCATTTTGTATTACTTTCAATGTTCTTCATAGCAGTATTCTTTTGAATTCTTACAAAAATAATACATTCCTCTTGCTTTCTTTTTGTCGACATAATAATTTTTCTACATCCTTTTCCATGTACTGAAATTAACTCAAATCTTCCATTTAATCCCACTTATTTATGATTCCCAAAGTTATGCCTTCTTTAATGATTATGTACTATTGTATTTTATTACATTCATTATATGTATAAACAAATTTTTATCATAGTTGTCAAAGTTCTAACACACAATAGAAATAACCATATATGTTCCAACTCCTTGATTGTAGCCTAATAAACAACTATGGGAAGTCTTTTACTATTTCCTTTATTTTTCAGGTAGGATCTTGTGCATTGACATTGGCAGGTTTGCCCTCAAACTGTGATTCCCCTACTTCCACCTCCAGTTAATCCGGGATTGTAGATAGTTGCCATAACAACAGCTTCTCAATTAATTTTAAAGAATTCCTGTTATTATTAGGAAAATGCTTTTAAGATTGCACAAAAATTATATTCTAGAAAAGAGAAGGGTCAGTCAGGAAAGAAAGTATGTCAATGCACATACATATAAACAAAAATTGAATTGCTGGATAGCAAATGCTTTAAAATACTTTATTCTACTATGAAAAAAATACTGTATGGAGTTAAATGTAATGATATTTTTTGGTAATTCTTCATCACTGATATTCTCACATTTTTGCTCCAAAAAGTACAATAAAATAAAATGCCCATAGTTTGAATAGAAATCCAAAATATCAATAGTTATTTTAATATCAACATTTTGTAAATAATGTTAAGATTTGTTACAATATAACTGATATTTTTGAATATTTTTTATTTAGATGCTTTTGAATTATATTATTAGAATGTTAGTTAACATGAAAATTTTAAAATGATGGATTAATTTCCAATACATAATTTATAATAAAATAAATTACAATAAACTAATAAAAAGTTCACATCTTTCTTTTTTATATATTGTATTTATTTTCTAGTAATGCTGAGTATTTTAAGATAAATGATTGTATGATGTATTGTTTAATCAGTTTTTTCCTGTCTTGATAACAGTTTAGTTCAATCTGCTTCTAAATATATTTAGGACATAGTTCTATGTGAAGATCTGAGACATATCAGTGTAGTTCAGGTATTCCAAATATATGCTTTCCCATTTTTATTTATGTCTTCAGATAATGATTACTGTCAAAACAGAGACCTGAATGATTATATAGATTTACCTGTTTAATCTATAGGCAACACATACATACTAATGCAGGTTATCTATTTGTGTCTATTATAAGCTAAAAGCAGTGAGAATATTTTATTCTCTCAGCAATTATAATACTTGTTCAAATGAGATGAATGAGCCTTACCAATATTTACATTTTTGTATAAAATCAAGTATTGATGAGAAATATAAAAACACAAATCTATACATGAAAAATTAAGTTGAAGCTCAATGATCATTTTGTAAATTTACAAGAAACTATTAGAGTTTCCTGGTAATAAATTTGAATAATCAAAATTATAATATTTAATGGTACAATCTCAAGTAATCTTGAGATCACTAGTCTGGGAGTTTGGCCTAGTAGTAGAGTGCTTGCCTAGAAGGCACGAAGACGCAGGTTTGATTCCTGGTATCACATACATAGAAAAGCTGGAAGTAGTGCAGTGGCTCAAGTGGTAACTCTCTCACCCTGAGGAAAGCTCAAGGACAGTGATCAAGCCCTTAGTTCAGTCCTCAGGACTGGCACCAAAAAGGAAAATAAAAGATCTCAAATCATTTTTAATTTTTAAAATTTGTATTTTATAATATTCACATAGTATCAAAAATATTAAAAGCCAATAAAGAAATAATATAGGTCATATCTAGTATTACTGATATTTCTCTATATATGTATAAATAATTTAAATATATAATTGAGGTATTTTAAGTTGAGTATATGTAAGAATATGCTATTAAACTAATGGAATATATGTTTGTATGTTACATGTAACATATATGTAATTCATATTCAAATTTGAGATTGAAAGATTAAAGATTTAATCTTTAAAATTGTCTCTCAATCATGTAGTCCTGTGCATGTAAAATACTTTAGATGCATATGTACTTTAAATAAATACTCAAACAGCAATTTCTTTTTAATATTCTATGATTTTACATGAACACTACATCATTTTAAGTTTTATTTATGGTTTACCTTTAATTTATATTTAATTCACAAGTTTTGCCTAACTTAATAAAAACTTAATACATATCTAGTTTCTACAAGTTAGTGGTTGTTAGGTGAAGAGATGTCAATGTCATAATTGTCCTTGCCTGAGCTGGAGACATTACTGTCTTTTCTCTTGCTAGAGACTATAGCTCTCCCTGAGTCATGGGACCACCAAACACCATCATTTTGTGCAGTGAATGTAGCATAAATTCAACACTCTCCTAACTCAAAATATTATTTGATTATATAATATGCTCCTGTTCTACTTTATCTTAGTCATAACTTCTCATAACTTATTAGGCACATGCTAATCAGAAAGACTTCCTAGGAAAAGAAAGAGAATAATGTGATTTTTTTTCACTCTTTGCTACTTCGTAAGAAAGGCTATTATTATTTTTAACCCTTCTCACAGCCTCATACTAGTGTATTTTCCCCTTGTAATATTCTAGCATTTACAATTCTGTGTCAACATATTTTTCAAATCTCTTCTGTAAAATGCAGTCTACTGCTAGGTGCATGATTCTAACAATTAATCCTTGTTTTGTAAACATACACTCATAAATATTTAGCACCTTACTCCATGGTATTCACAGATACTTCACTAATTCACTCTATCCATAATTGTTTAAAAGGACACAGTTGTTCTTGAAGACAAAATGTTATACAGTTGCCTTGTTGTACAAGGATTGGGCTTGTTTTAAACTGAGATCTGCATAACTTTAGAAATAACATATATTTCTTTTGAGATTTTAATCAATAGATTTCAAGAAACTTCCAACTCCAATGCAAAATTTCATTTGATAACTTTTTTTTTGCCAGTCCTGGGCATGAGTTCGGGACCTGAATACTGTCCTTGGACTTTCTCAAGACTAGCCTCAGCATTTTTCTATGTATGTGGGACCAAGGAATCAAACCAGGTCTTCGTTCATGCTAGGCAAACACGCTACCACTAGGCCAAACTCACAGCCCTGAAAATATTTTAATGAAGTGTTAACAGATGTAATGATGTAGATGGAATTAGATATTAATATAACTGTGGCATGGAAAATTATTCACACCTAGAAATATTAAAGAGTAGTACTTTGGAAGAATCATGAATAATGTTTCTGATTAACAGATTTCACTTTTGTTATACCAATCCTTCTGTTTTTACTCTGTAAATCATAAGCATGTATCCCCTGTCTCATTTTAAATTTATTTTCTCTATTATTGGTTCCATGTAAAAGCTGATAACGATGATAATGGTGATAACATTAACATTTCTCAAGAGTAATTCCTTGTTAACAAAAAAACTATATTTGTACACATCGTCCTTAGTGTCTTAAAACAGGACACTTTTTAAAATTTGTGTTTAGAATATTAGTCTTTGGGGCATTTTACTTCAATAAAGAAATTTAACAGTTACCTTTGTTATTTTTGTACCAGCTGATATTCCTAGTGATTTGAAAGTATTTGTATTTGCCAACCCTATTCACCTGCTAAGCAGTTATTAAAGGCTTGTCCCTTCAGGTTTATAGATTTTGCTTTACTTGATAATAATTTAGCTTTATGTGCTAAAAAATATATCTACTGGAATAATATGATGATTCATCATTGTAACTTTATATCCTACATATATCAGTATAAACTCTCCTTTTTGCTGTAGGCTAATTGTTCGTTTCACAGAAAGAGATAAATTTGTCTAAGAAATAAAAACAAAGATCTGACTTGTTCTCATCAGATTAATAAATTTGTGAAAGCATATTTCAAATTCAACGGTGTATGAAACAAAGCATTAATTTTGTTATGGTCAAATTAGAGAGTCATGAATCAGAAAGTGGCCGATTTAGAGTATCTTTCCTTCCTGATCCAAGAAGGATTTGTCTTTATAATTCTAATGGAAGTAATATTTATACTTGTATAAATATACTTGTATATATAAGTATATTTCCTATACTTGTATTTCTACGATTTTTTTTTTGTGGGTCATGGCACTTGGTGCTGTCCCTGAGCTCTTCAGCTCAAGACTATTACCCTACCCTTGAGCCAAGCCCCACTTCCAGTTTTCTAGAAATTAATTGGAGATAAGAGTCTCAGGTCCTTTTGTGCCTGGGCTGGCTTGGTACCTTGATCCTCATCTCAGCCTCCTGAGTATTACACACCTGAGCCACCACGCCTGGCTTCTGAGAATATATATATATATATATATATATAGGTATATATATATACGTATATATATACATATATATATTCTTTTGTCAATTTAAGATATATTTAGACTATAACTCAAGAACTGATGTTCTGTATCGATCATATACTTACCTAACTGTGACACAAAGATAAATATCCAATGTTACATAATGTCTTAATTATTACTAAATATGTTTCACAAAACATTACCATAAATGTCATGAACATAAAAGGAAGCTGACTGGTTTGGAAAAGGATGAAAATGATTTTTAAAATCCAGAAATTGTTGTTCTATTTTATCAGAAAGCATGGCAGCTTATAATGTTCCAAAAATCTTTAAGGGCAAAATTCAATTTAAAAATCAATGAGACGGCAGAATTTTTAAACTTAAATAAAAAAAACAGTTAAAAAATAAAAATAAAAATAAAAATCAGTGAGAAACAATGATAGAAAAAGTGCATGCCTTTATAATTATTCTTAATTCTGTTTGAGTGAAGAGCCACACAACATAAGGAAAATGAAGGAAAATTGAGGCTGTTCAATCAGAGACTTTTTTCTTTACACCTACATTTTAAGTTATAAAATAGTTATAAAACAGCAGACCTTGGTAATGCCTCAAAGCAAAGTATGGCTTGAAACATGGAATGACCTAAACTACCAAATCCTAATCGTTCCTGTAAACCTTGGCATTTCAGCCTTTCACTGGATTGGAACAGAGTGTGAAATTCTCCATGCTACATAGTATATCATGTGTAATTTCCACCACATGTAATTTCCAGCATTCTCAAACTATACATGTTGATAAATTTTCACACTTTTTTGCTTTTTTCTTTAAAACAAATTTTTGTTAGACCCATAAATGAATGAATATGATTACATATTCAAAAATACAAACAAAACTACACAGACATAAAAATTTATGACTCCATAGACATAATATTTCATTACATAGATTAATATGTATTTATGACATACTAACCCTCAGCATAATTTTAATTATGTTCTAAAATGCAAGTGCCAGTGATTGTATATAGAGAGTCCCTTCTTGAGTACTTGTTAATACTGTCATTTGAAATATGATGTAAAAATCAGTGTTACTAAAGTCTTTAAAATATATATACTTCTGATCTTGCTTCTTGATTCGTGCTCTAATTTGATTATAGTTATAGCAAAATATTATAATTTATATACAATGCCTGAATTCAAATTTGTTTACTTTCAACCAAACAGGTAATTTATTCCTTAAAATGGAGGTTTATTATTATACTAATTGAGCCTAGTTCCAATAATCTTATTTAAGTATCAACAATGAAGAAACACAGAAAAATACACATAGATACATATATAGTTGTTTGTCAAGTAATAGCCAATTAACAGAAATTTGTTTTATTAGCAGCAAAATTAGAGACTAAAATTTTTCTTTTGTGTAATTATTCAATATATCTTTACTTTGGACTTAATTTTATCATGTACTAGTTTATGTGCATCAGTAGTGACAAAATATTTTGAAATTTCGATTTCTATATGCATTTTCCTTAAAACTTGAGACAAAAGGGCAGAAACAATAACTGGCTTTGAAGTGTATATGTAAGTAGATGAATAGTTAACATTGATATGGAAATATCAAGTGTACTCTACACAAGAACCCTTGTGATTGTAAATTATCTAAAACAGTACTTGACTAAAAAGAAAGTTAATGTCAGAAAAGTGCTCACAAAAATATTTGGAGGTGAAATATTTAGTGGGAGTTCAAAGATATTAAATGATTTGTCTAGCAGAGCTAGTAGCCTGTGCAAATTCACAGACAACTAAAACAATAAGGCTCAATGATGCAAGGAAACCAATGTGAGTACAAGGGAGATTTGCATAGAAGAGGATGGAAAATCAAACAGAACAATAGAATTTGAACTCAACTTTTAGGCTCCAGAGACTGAAGGCCTCATTGAAGATTTTAACATTAGAAGTTGGCATATATGATCATAAGAATGTAATAAAAATTACTGACAATAGAGTTAAGTCTTCAAAATTTGTCCATCATGTAGGAGTTTCTGGTTTTGATTCTCAGAATAAGTGTTGGGTGGAAGCAAAAATGTGCTGATGGGATTTTTGTGGTTAATGAGATTGTAATAAAAATAAATGTAAGACATCTGTTATGAATTTATAGTGTCTATTAAGAGATTGGACTATTGTGAATGAGAGAAACCAATGACCTCCTTAGCAAAATGAAGTTAAAGAAGAAAGATAAAATAGATTTGACCTTCGTGTTTCAAATATATATGTAGTATCATACAGTAGGAATAAATTTAAATTCTATCTCGTGCATTGAAATGGTTAAAGAATAAATTGTTTATTTTAATCATCATTTCACCAGGCTAACCTGTGATGAATTTTCAATAGATTTTTTGTAGATATGCAAACTGATTTGTAAAACTGGGAAAATGTGTTCATCTACACTTAAAGGGGCATTCATATTTACTTACACGGCCATTGAGCTCATCTAAATTTAGTTGGAGTTGGTTTTTCAGCAGTAATGAAGAGATATTGAAAATTATATTGTAACAACAGAACTATACAATTGTGTTAAACCTATCTCTAGCTAGTGAAGTTCAATTAGGAGGTAAACAACAGCATAAGTGAGCATACTTTAAGGAAGAACTGGGCATGTTATGTAGTTGCAGAAGGAAATGAAGTAGCGGAATCAGGGATTACATATTATATAGCCTGGATACATATGGTGGATTGAACTGTCTAGAAGGCTATAAATGTTTCCAAGAGTGGTTGTGCTCAGAATATTTTCATCTAGAAATGGTGAAATTATGGTTTTGGAAAAACATAGAGGATAAGTTTCAAGTGTCATGTATTTATGAGTGTCTCTTTTATTTTCAACTGAATTGACACAATTTATATTTTTCCTCCATATGGTGTGGAAAATGATGCTTTGTTTTATAGGACTTTATTTTGTGAATAAGTCAAGGGATGCACTAAAATGACTGAAAGACTGTCCTGGATGAAAATAGCAATACAGGAAGCAAGACACCAGGTTGTGACATTCTGAGTTACAGCTGCCCAGATCTACTTCTGCTGTGTCCTTACAATCACAGTAATGAATTACAATGATACACATCCAGTCCTGATAAATGAGCTCCTCAGTGTCTGCTTAAATAAAACTGACAGAGATCCAGATGAGTGCAGCCACATATTAATGCTGGTCCACCATTATCTGGCTGAATTATGGAATGGCAGTGCTAGCTTTATGCAGTGATTAACATCACTGCAACAGCTTTTTCATAGATTAGTGTTCAAGTTGAATGAAAAGTAGGTTCAAATATTCCACTACCACATTTAATGCTATTCTCAAAAAAACAAGTGTGTAGTATGTCAAATAATATCTTACACATAACATTAGACATAGGCATGCCTCAAAATACCAACATCTTATTTCTTTTATAATTTCTCTATGGCATAATGTTCACAAATATTAGTGCAGAAACTTAAGACATGGTTCCCTGTATTTGTAATGTGCATTCCTTACTTCCAAGAATATGAAAAATATCCTTGTCTGCAGTATTTCTTTATATTAGATGAAATATCCTTTCTAATTAAATCCGTTGCAGCTACAATTGAGGCCTCAGTTATATTTACTTTTTGTTTCAGTACATTAATACATATATGCATTTATTTTTTCTTAGTAAGATAATAATAATTTTGGACTAAATGATGTTTATTTCAGAAAATTAGATAAAATATGTTCATCATATTTTATTTCTTTGTTTCTAGTAATCTTCAAATTGAACAATGCTCATTTAATAATGAAAACCCTAATAAAAGGTATAATATTTTTTTAAATCTCTTATTTTGATGCTTTGTGACATTCACCTCACTTATATTAAATTATTTTCATTACATATCAACATAAAATATTATGCCTACCTCATAATTATATAATAATTATATAAAATTAAATAAATAATGGAAGTAATTTAAGAAATATATGGTTAGTTTGAATAAAATGCATCTATATTTAATATTTTATTATCATAATATCCTAGCTTATATAGAGAATTCTTATACTAAAGCATACACTAATATATATTTTTATCATCTCAAGATATTTATGAATACTTGCAAAATGTTTGTAGAATGTGATATAAGTAAAAGCAGCATATGATTAAATAATAATGAATTCTAGTATAAATTAAAAAGGTAACATTTTACATATCTACTTTCTACTTTAGGACATCGTAATTATTGCTTTTCTTTTGATCAGATAAACCTTATTCATTGCACAATGATAGAAAAGCATGGTCTGGTCTGATCTCTGTGAGTAAAAAGACTTAAAGTCATGGTTCTCTTAAAAAATTCACTTGCTATTTTTACATATAAATGCAGTTATTAAGGTGCTTATTTTTGAACGTTGTAAAAGCTTTAATGCACATAAAATTGTTTTTAGGTGATTTCCATAATTTAATTTTACAAATAGGATTATTATAATACTTACAGCATGCACATTCTGTGCTTTGGTTATATGCATGCTTTTGCCCCTCACCTTTTTATCTATTTATTTTTAGTCATATCAGAGTCTAAACTCAGGGCCTCATTTTTGACAGGGTGGTGCTCTAACACATAAGCAAAGCTTCTCATCTGTATTAGGATAGCTATTTTAGAGGTGAAATCTAGTAGCCTTTTTTGCATTTGTTGGCTTTGAATTTATATAATCCAGATCTTCTATATGGATTAGCAAGGATTAAATGCATAAAGCATGGGTCACAGATGCTTGGCTTTTCCTTGTTGACAGGCTTTAATGCATTTAATTATTATTATATTGTTTTAAATATTTTAAATGTTTAAATATTTATCTTTTATGAACTGAGAAAAATAAAAAAAATTGGGAATTGAGAGATGTTATCATTGGCATAACCATATTGTCATGTGATTTAATATAATTTTACTTCATCATGAATTGCTCTAGTACCCCCATAAAGCTGCAATTAGACACATTATGAAATAATTAAAACATATAGATGCAATAATTTCAATGTGTATCTAATATTTGAATTTCTATCATGCTATATGACATCTTAAATTATATTTTGTCACATATTTTAAATTTCCATTCTTCTTATATTCTGCATAATCATGCAAAAATTATTGCATACAATCAGAAAAATTATACCTAAGTAGTGAAAATTAAGTGTGAAAAAGAAAGCCAGAAGCAGAGTTACGGCTTAAGCTGTAAAGAATCAGTGCAATCAGAAAAAATCTTAAGTTGTGGAAAAGTTATAGAATAGCATCTAGGCCCTGAGTTCAAGCCTTAGTATTGACATAAACACTCACAGGCAGAGACATACACAGAAGTATTCAAAGCCTGCCTTGATTTTTCGGACTCCAGCCCTAGTTTAAGCCATTTCAGTGGGCATCAATGAAGATCAAATGAAAGATAAATATCAATCTTTTAAGAAATGACATTTAAAAATCAGAGCCATTTATAAGATAAGTGGTCATTACTCTGTGCTGGATCCTGTCGGAATATGAAGTGAGAGAATACAGTGAGGTTAGGTACTATAGCCTGTATTTTTATGCACATTGTGTCCAAAGTGAACCCCAATCTACAGAGCTATAATTTATTTTCAACTAATTTTTATCACTCTAGATTTTTTTCTGTAATACTATCATGGAAATGTAACATTTTATATTGATTAGGTTTACATAGTGCCTAAGGCCAAAATAAGCATGTTTTTGCTTTTATATCACTAGTATATTTGCACTTCATTTGAACAAGTTATTTGAAAGTGGTCTGTCAGAACTAATTTCACAACCATTATGTTAGAAAAATTAGGTTGCAGTCCACTTTTATGTAAAGTGTACTATCCCAGTTGTTAATTCATCTTTGAACTCTGCAGATATAATCAAAATTCCAGTGAAGACCTTAGGGCAGCTTATTAGTATACAGCAGTATACCTGTGCCAGGATACAGGCTCGGGTGAAAAGGAACAATCTAACATTTCTTGAGAAATAAAAATGTACTTGAGTATTATTCCTAACCCGTTTTAATTTTTTTCTTTAATGTGTTAGTAGACATTTTATCACTTGAAAACAACATTTCTCTAAAATAAGTTTTAGTTATTTGCTAACTACATTCTAAAATCGATTTAATACAAAGTTATGCTAGTGGTTACTTTTACCTATTTTAAATTAGATTGAATTGCAACAATGAGTTACATATCTATACTACAAATGTCAAAGAAAATGGGGAATTCTTCGGGATTCTGGTTCATAATGTGTACTTATTTAAGATGCTTAGTGTTACGCTTAGATTGATATGTCCAGCTTCATAGAGAGATGTGTTTTGGATACACATGTTATAAGTGAGCTAGAAATATTGAAATATCATACTTTATAAAGTAGCCAATATTTCTTATCAAAATATATTAGAATCAATTTTAATTTTAAAGGGTATGATCTTACGTGATCTTGTATTAGTGGCAATATTTCCCACACATATTTTCCTTCAGGATGGCTTTCTGTAATGTAATGTAAATATTTGTTTAAAAGACAAGTATTACAGAGATAAGGAAAAATAAGTTTTACAGAGTAAGAAAATAGGTGGAAAGAAAGTGTACAAAAGGTATCAGAAGAACTGGTTAACATAGGCAGCTGTTTAACAAGCTTATTTGGGGATTAAAAAAATATGTATCCAGAAATTCTTGTTTCAGTGTGCCATAAGCTACTTGTTTATACCACAGACAGTTATAAGAAACCTTTAAACTTTTACCCTAGAAAGAGTAGATAATTCGCAAACCAATTGTCATGTTACTTTTCAAGAAATTCACAGAACTTATATCTAAGCTAGAAATATTATTTTATATGCTTTGACAATATGACTTTTTCTGAGGTACACTCTAGAATCCCCCAGTGCATTTGAAAGCCACTTTTTCATATTCTTCTTTTCATTGCTAATTGTAAGTTAAAGGAAACCTTTGTGGGAAGAGACAGAAAGAGCAAAGCAGGAGAGACAGTGACCTTGTGAAGACAATTCTTTTTTAAAGGCAGAAGACAGAGATAGTGCACCCAAACAGAGAGAAAATCCATAAAATGGCTGGAGCCAATATGAAGTGGTGAGAGCCTCTCTTCTCATTAGCTTGAGATTGACAGTGACTCTACCTGACACAAGCACACTTGAAACTTACCCAAACAGACAGAAAATACTGCTACAGTGGACTACTGATTTCCAGATCCCACTTCTCCCCCTCTTTCCTCCTTAAGTCTGGATTTTTGTTTTCCATTTTTTAAATCCTTGCTCTGGAAGCAGGTTGACACACATCAAATGGCCTAAAGTAGGATTTATAGTCAAGACACCTAAGGGGACTTTTACCACTCCTGAAGTAGCTATGAGATTCTGCTCACCTTTACTCTTGCTGCTTACTTTTGAATAAAACAAAGCAATATATATATATATATATATATATATTCTTTTCTCCTATTATCCTAATTAACATTTAATTATCCTGGCATGTAATTCTTTACTTGATGGAGAAAAAAATAGACCCAAGATCCCTAGAAAATATCATTTTCATAAAATTTCCTTAGACTTTATTGCACTCATCTCATTATCATCAAGTCCTCAAACCCAAAAATCTGAAATAAACAGCTTCCCAATTCCAATAGTTATCAAGACAATGACTTTGAAACTCTTGGAAAGAAAACATGAATTTAAAGACCCACCAAGTTTCCTTCCCACATCACTGTATAAATGTATCATTCCTTTTACCTGTCTTAAAATAGAATTTTTTCATTAAAAATCAGAAGTCACCTAGTTTGCTTGAAGACCTGGGTTCTATTCCTCAGTGCCACATACACAGAAAAAGCCAGAAATAGTGCTGTGGCTCAAATGACAGAGTGCTAGCCTTGAGCAAAAATTGTCCAGGGATAGTGCCCAGGCCCTACAACATCCTCCAGTTACTAACGGACCGATCGTAGACCATGCAGACAAAAAAAAAAAAAATCAGAGAACCCACGGTTTTAATTTATACATAGACCAATTTGAGATAATAGGTACCTACACATTATTTACTCAGAAATTTACAAATATACATATAAAAATAAGAATAAATGAATATTTTCAACCACATAGAAAATTAAGATTAATATTGTAAACTGATAGTATAGAGGTTATATTATGTCAGTGGTAAGAGTATTTTGTCACTGCTATTTGCCTTCATTTACATGACACATTACTTTTTTATTTTTTCTAAAATTGTCATAAATTAGTAATACAGTGGGTTTCTTCATGAATTTCTCACAATAATGTGTGAAATGTTATTCAAGCAATCAGAAACTGTATAATATTCCCATTAATCTCTTCCCTCTCCACATACTTGGCAAACAGAATTAACTGGGGTTGATTATATTGTGTTAATTTATTTCTATATGTAATAAATTTTGATTCTTTGAATCCTATGTTATGCTCTCTGAACCAGTATACAAATTCCAAATGCAACATTGGCTAGAAATTGTAATCTTGTTATTATCTAAAGGAAGAAATGAAAGCTCAGGCAATGCTGGCTAACTTGTAAGATACTCCTTAAAACTTTCAGGGATTTTAATAAACACTTGTTAATGGGAAAATAATTATGGCAGAGAAAACAAAATTGAATGACAAAGAAGAGCCGGCCTCTAGAAAAAAAAGCCTGGTAGGATAGAGAAGAATATTTTTATATGTAATAGTTAATCATAAATAATTAACCAATGTATTAATATGATATAATTTATAGTTTAATGAGATCTATTTAGCTGTATTGGGAATTCTCTCTTTGTGGATGAAAAAATATGATAGTGGGGAAAGATTAAATGAGTTGATATAATTCAGAAATTTGACAAATTCAGAATTTGACGTAGAAAATTATTCAACTTTTCTTAAAAGGGAACATATCACTGTTTCAGTGAAGCTAGAGGATTTGATATCAAAATATTATTTATTTTAAGACAAATAAATAGTATTAGATGATTAAAAATGTTACCTTAAGTGATGAATGGTAGAAAATAACTCTAAATATGAAAACATTTAGTTGCAAATATTTCTTGATTACTAGAAAGGCGCATATTCTGGTTGACCAAATATATTCTTTAATTTTATACAGAACAGATACTTCCATTTGGTTTAAAATACACAACTGATACAAAGGTCTTTCACAAGTGATGATTACCATTACATTTACACAGAAAGATAATAATGACATGAGAGATTTCAATGTTAATGATGACATTTCAAAAATGCCACCCTACAGGTGGGCAGCAAATAAGATACCAAAAATTCTCCTTTTTCATAGAAAAAGACTTTCCCAATTATTTCAGTTGCATCTTCTGGGCCAATGCACATGTATTTTAAGATTGCTATCATCTACAAATGTCCAATTTTTTGTATAAGGCAAGAATTCTCAAAAGTGTGCCTTTCCATCTTCACCAAGAAACCTTGCTAATTGTACATATTTTAATTACCCAATTGGTAGCCCAATTATCACTTATAGAGTTTCCACAAATTTTGATATACCACAGCAGACAAAAATCAAGTAACCAAGCATAAAAGAAGAGTAATGTAAAATCGCTATATATTCTTTTTGTTATTATATATTCTTAGTCTAATGTAAGCCCATTTATACAAAAAGAATTTTACTGTATATTAATGGCTTCATACTTAAAACTATGTAGTGGACTTAGGTGTTATGTATTTAGGTATTACATATACATTCACTCATATATATCTAGCAACATATATGTATATATACACACATATAGTCTTAAATATTATGTTTATACAGCATACATATATAAGTACATTATATGTGTATATATACATATATATAAAGACCATCAAGAAAGGCTTTGAAACAAGCAACTACATCTTACTGATGCTATATTAGATTTAATTTTCATAATTAGAAAAAAACATCTTCCTAGAATTACTTGCGCACATTGATTTTTAAAAAATTATCTTAAATAGTTGTACAAAGGAGTTCCTATTTTCCCTTATTTGTCATAATCAATAGAAACCTTGGGCTCTCCTGGCAGAGATTTACAATGGAGCAAAACCTACATACATAGGGCCATACATATAGTATGACACTAAATGAAAGGACCTCCAGGATATAGAAACAAAAGCCATTTAATGAGTGTTTGTTGTCCTTAATGTACTGTGTTATTTCTCATCTCTTTTGTTGTCCCTTGGTTATCTCATATTGTTACAGTACTTTACCTTGTTATCTGATATATTGTATATATGCTTACTTGGTTATTTGAAATAGGATAGGGAAGGGGGGAAAACAAGATGAGGTGTAACGGTTGGGGGAGGGAAACGGGGACCAAGACATGAGAAAGGGTATCAATGTTTGTGACGTAATGCACCTTCTATCTGGTGAATATAATATAACCCTTCTATTAATTATAATAAAATATATGAAAAAGTTGTTCCTATTTAACAAAGCAGTTTATGAATACTAGGCATCTTGACCAATGTCACTTCTTTCAACATTTTCACTCATTCCTACCCTTACAACACTTTTTCAATTCTTTAGAATTTTGTAGGATACACACTGGATTTTTTTTCTTGTTCAAAATTT
Source organism: Megascapheus bottae (assembly GCF_031878675.1). Taxonomy (NCBI): domain Eukaryota; kingdom Metazoa; phylum Chordata; class Mammalia; order Rodentia; family Geomyidae; genus Megascapheus; species Megascapheus bottae. Next base: position 17,167,742 of record NC_143519.1, read on the forward strand.
TATTTTATTGTTGGGATGATGTGTAGAGAAGTTACTGTTGCATTCATCAGGTAATGGGTACATTACTTCTTGAATATTGTTACCTCCTCCAATGTTTTACTCCCCACTTTATCTCCCCCACCATTCCCACTCATCTTGTTTTTCCCTTATTTTTCCTTTTTAAAATAAACAAACATATGTGCGATATACCAGATACCAAAGACAGATACACAACGACATGAGATAAACCTGAAGGGGAAATGAAGAGAAATGAAAGAACAACAATCACATAAAGATAAACCTCTTGTTTTCATATTCTGGAATTCACACTGGATTGTTTGTATTTTCTTCCTCTTCATTTGTCTTCCCCTCTCCCACTATCCTTACCTTAACCCTTTCAATTACCTGCATCCTGGGGCTTATGTTGCTAAACTTTGCCTTTATATTTCTAAGGAATTATGCCATTTTCATCTTTCATTCAATCTACTATAGAGCAGTCAACGTATTTGTATATAGTCATAGACCACCCAAGGTATACTTGTACATTTATAAAGGAAAATAGGTTTCCTTTGTTTGTCTGGGCCTGACTGAATATATTTTTATTAGAAAACTTTCTAGAATTGACTCATAAACAAATACTTGGTCAAAATAACCAGAAGGAAGAACAGAAATTTGTTAAGCTTATACAAAGAATCTGTTAAAACTTGCCTAAAATATTACTAAAGCAAGTATTTTTTTAATTGACTTATATATGCCATCTACTCACTATGTTTTTATTACAGGGTTTTGAATAGCATAGTAAATTTCTTTCAAGAAGGAAATCTATCTAAATGTGATTCATTTTGTAAAAATTGTAGGAATAAACTGCAAATTGTATTATCCAATTAGTTTTAGATTTTCTCTCAAATCAATCAGGCTCCCAGTTCCCACTACAGCAGATAATTTCAAGGTTGTATTAAATATATACCAGCTGGAGGTTGCCAAATGAATGTATTGAGTGAGTGCATTTTAGTGAAGTGTGCACCATCTTTTCTGACATGCAAGCAATGATAACACATTTTTTCTGGCAGCCGACTTCCTTAGGGCAAAATGAAACTACAATAGAATACAAAAGAGCTTGCTTATGTAATGACCATAAAATTCTATGTATATATTTATTTCAAACTATCCCAAAGCCATGACTGAATTGAGCTGATGTCATATTGTATAATTCAATGCTCACAAAAGATTTTAAAGCCTTATATAAAATTGCTAAATACAAAAATATACATACATGAGTGTATTTAGATTCTTGAAACTTGTACACTTATTTTACTTATCATGTTGTCAACATCCTGGAACTATTTCTTACACTTCCAAAATTGATATAAACATTAAATGTGAAAACATAAATATTTTATATGGTACAGTAATGAGCAGGAAGAAAGCAGGGGAACATGATGGTGAAATAGGATAAATGCAGATATTAGATTTACATATGTGAAAATGAAGTAATAAAATTTTTGAGACTTTATTGGGAAAAGAACAAGTAAAATATGGAGATGAACAGAGCAATGAATCACATTAGAGCACACTGTTTTCACAGATATCTCAAAATGAAATTGCCTTTTTTGGGTCACTTTTGTTTCATGCATAAATTTCTGCTACTCAGGATGCTGAGCTCTGAGGGTCATGATTCAAAGCCAGACCAATCAGGAAAGACTGTGATGTCCTATTAACCAGTAAAATGTCCTTTTATCCAGTAAAAAGCTACAAGTTGAAGTAGACCTCAGTGAAGTGGTAGATCTTTCACTGACAACGCTAAGAGACAGTGCCTAGGAACTGAGCTTAAGCCCCCTTATACAATTAATTCATTTAAAAAATTGGACAATTAAAACTAAAATAAAATTTAAAAGGAAATAAACATATGATAACATTGTTGTAGTAACTTTATTCTCTCCTAACATGAACATATTCAAAATGCCATATAGAAATGTTGCTTTCATTCATTTTTATTTCATGAAGTCATCTTAACCCATTTTTTTGCTCATAAACACTTTAAGATAACTTCTCATATTTCTGATTTTTTAATCTACAAAATCTAAAATATTAACCTTTTCCAAGCGGCACTCTGATGCCATGTCTGTGCCATGATTTCCCTTATAAAATCCATGGCATTATCAAAATACAGATAAACTTTCTTCATTTATGATTCCATCTATTTCTCATATTTCCTTACTGTATTTCTTCAGACAATGATTTTCCAACCTTACATTGTACCATGTATACCTTTCCCGAGGATTTTATTTGCTGCTGCTTTCTCTTCCCTGCTCTCCAAAAACTCATGAAAATCCATCCAACTGTAGATATGTGTATTAAAAGTAGAAATATATCTCAGCTTTAATCAGTTCTCACTTCAGTTTTACTGTCCTAAGTTTGGATACTCAAGTTTATGTTTCACTACAATTCTGTTAAATTTTAGCTCTTTAACTTGAAACCATGTCTGGCTTTCATTAGGTCTAGGATTTTCTCTAAAACCACATTATCTTGTCTACAGCAAAATGGAAAAGTTTTCAATGTCCTCTCGAAACAATTGGAATTAAATTCTCACCTCTCTTCTTCATGTCCACTTCCTACCACCTCAATGTCACTTCATGATATTCCCCAAGCAAAACTACAATAAAAGCACAAAAATATTCATAATTTTCACTAGGAAAAATATTTTTCCATATATTTTTATTGTAATTAATATAAGGGTTACATTATATTCACCAGATAGAAGGTGCATTACTTCACATACATTTATACCCTTTCTCATATTTTGGTCTCCATTTCCCTCCCCCACTCCACCCCTCATCTTGTTTTCCCCCCTTCCCTATCCGATTTCAAATAACCAAATACGCGTATATCCAATATATCAGATAACAAGGTGAAATACTGTAACAATATGAGATAACCAAGGGACAACAAAAGAGATGAGAGATAACATAGTACATTAAGAACAACACTCACTCATTATGTGGCTTTTGTTTCTATATCCTGGAGGTCCTTTCTTTTTTTAATTTATTTTTTTATTGTAATTAATAAAAGGGTTACATGATATTTGCCAGATAGAAGGTGCACTAATTCACATACATTGATACCCTTTCACATGTCTTGGTACCCGTTACCCTTCCACCACCCCCACACCGCCCCACCCCCATCTTGGTTTTCCCCCCTTCCCTATCAAATTTCAAATAACCAAATACAAATAAATGCAATATATCAGATAACAAAGTGAGATACTGTAACAATATGAGATACCAAAGGGACAGCAAAGGAGATGAGAGATAACATAGTACATTAAGGACAACAATCATTCCGTTATATGGCTTTTGTTTCAATATCCTGGAGGTCTTTTCAATTAGCTTCATACTATATGACCTTATGTATCAAGATTTTGGTCTATTGCAGATCTCAGGCCTCATATCTAAAATATATCAACAACTCAAAAAATTGAATCACTCCAAAACTAATCTCCAATGTAACAACCATCCCATTAAAGATGGGCCAAATACTTAAAGAGAGTCTTCTCTGAAGAAGAAACAAAAATGGCCTATAGACACATGAAGAAATGCTTGATATGTCTGGTCATAAAAGAAATGCAAATCAAAACAACTCTAAGGTTCCACCTCACTGCAGTTAGAATGGCCAGGATCAGGAAAACGAATAATAACAGATGCTGGAGGGGATGTGGCCAGGAGGGATCACTACTACACTGTTGGTGGGAGTGCAAACTCATTCAACCGCTATGGAAAGCAGTATGGCAGTGCCTCAAAAGGCTAAACATAGAACTCCCCTATGACCCAGCCATTCCACTACTTGGCATTTACCCAACCATACAGAATCTAGGGCATACTAAATCCACTAGCACAACAATGTTCATTGCATCATTATTCAGCATAGCAAAGGTATGGAAAGAACCTAGATATCCCTCAGTTGATGAGTGGATCAACAAGATGTGGTATTTATACACAATGTAATTCTATGCTGCTATCAGAAAAAACGACATCGACCCATTTGTTAGGAAATGGAAAGACTTAGAAAAATTCCTATTAAGTGAAGTAAGCCAGACTAAAAGGAACTTAGGCTCAATGGTTTCCCTCATTTGTCATAATCAGTAGGAAAAATATTCTTACTATTAAAGATTTTCCAATTTCTTCTGCACTGTTTCCATATTTGAAGATTATTAGAACTTTTAATTTCTAAAACAAAACATAATTTTTTTACTAAGCATTATTAAGAGAAGCAATACTTGCACGAAATGAGAAAGGAAGTTTGCTCTTCCATTAGGCTGTCCTTCTGTAGTGGTGCACATATACACACAAAGTGTAACATCCTGTGTCATAATTTAATTTTCAGATCTCTAGAAGGCCTTTCTCTTTCATCAAATACATTTGGCCCATTATCCAGTTGGTATTTTAGTGACTCAAATGAGTAGGAAATACACAGCAACTATTCTGTATTGACCATTAAAACCTACCTATGTCATTGCAAGAAATAACATATGGAAATATCATCTAGTTTGGTAACATTTCTCAGGCATCTGAAATATAAGAACAGAATTACATCAAAATTTCTAATGGACATTACAAATTGTCCTGCATGGCTATTCTACAATATGTAAAAGTAGTCCATGGACTTTGATTTAGGAGTTAGCGTATTTCTTTTTGACTGTGCTATAACAGCTCATTAATAGAGTAAACATAAAACTGCTAAGTGTGTGTGGAGTTCAGAACAAGGAAGGTTCAACCAACCAAAGAGGCTAAACTAAGTGTTGGTTAGCTATAATTTATAATTGAACAATAAGGGATGGATTGTATATTTCAAAATACACTGTGCATACTGATAGACTGGTCATATATTCAAAAGTTCTGTTTAACATATGTTCTGTGTATTTGAATAACCTATTTTCCATATCTCAACATATTCCACTTGATATTATTTCTGACCAGGGAAATTTACAGGCAAAAATTTTTGGCATGCTGTACAATTACTGGTCTTGCCACGATTTTTCAATAAAAGCAACTGATTTGCAAAGAGGAGGGACATGATTTGTAATCTTATTTTCAGTTCTAGCTAAGTGACATTAACTTTTTATTTAAAGAATTTAATAACATTGATTTTTACACCGTATTTGAAATAACATGTTTAACAAACAAGTTTTCATGAGTGGAATCTCTATATAGAATCACTGGCACTTAGATTTTAGAACATAATTAAAATTAGGCTGAGAGTTTGGATTAACTTTTTTTATATGGAGTCATTTATTCTTCAGAACCTATAAAATATCATATTCATTAGCTGCATAGGGCTTCTTTTTTCATATATTTTATTGTAATTAATAGAAGGGTTACATTATTTTTGCCACATAGAAGGTGCATTAATTCACATACATTGACACCCTTTCTCATGTCTTACTTCCCATTTCCCTCCCCTGAACCCCCACCCCTCATCCTGTTTTCACCCGTTCCCTATCCAATTTCAAATAACCAAATACAAATATATCCAATATTTCAGATAACAAAGTGAGATACTGTAACAATATGAGATAACCAAGGGACAGCAAAAGGGATGAGAGATAACATAGTACATTAAGGACAACAATCACTCATTATATGGCTTTTGTTTCTATATCCTGGAGGTTCTTTCATTTAGGGTCATCTAGGTTTCACTTTATTACAAATCTCTGCTAGGAGAGACCAAGGTTTCTACTGATTATGACAAATAAGGGAAACCATTGAGCCTATTTTCCTATGATTTTTTTCTAAGTCTTTCCGTTTCCTAACAAATGGGTCTATGTCATTTTTTCTGACACCAGCATAGAATTCCATTGTGTACAAATACCACATCTTGCTGATCTACTCATCAACTGAGGGACATCTGGGTTGGTTCCATATCTTTTCTATGGTAAATATTGCTGCAATGAACATTGTTGTGCTAGTGGATTTAGTATGCCCTATTTTCTGGACAATTGGGTAAATGTCTAGTAGTGGGTCATAGGGGAGCTCTATGTTTAGTCTTTTGAGGAACTGCCATACTGTTTTCCATGTGGTTGAATGAGTTTGCACTCCCACCAACAGTGTATTAGTGATCCCTCCTGGCCACTTCCCCTCCAGCAACTGTTCTTATTAGTTTTCTTGATCTTGACCATTCTAACTGGAGTGAGATGGAATCTTATAGTTGTTTTGATTTGCATTTCTTTTATGACCAGACATATCAAGCATTTCTTCATGTGTCTAAAGGCCATTTTTGTTTCTTCTTCAGAGAAGACTCTCTTTAAGTCTTTGGCCCATCTTTTAATGGGATGGTTGTTACTCTGGAGATTAGTTTTGAAGTGATTCAATTTTTTGAGCTGTTGATATATTTTAGACTGTTGATATATTTTAGATATGAGGCCTTGGTCCTTTGTAAGTTTGATGAAGATCTTCTCCCACTCTGTAGGCTTCCTAATTAATTTAATAGGTATGTCCTTTGCCATATAAAAGCTCTGCAATTTAATGCAGTCCCACTTATCCTGCCTTTCTCTGATTTGTTGTAATTCTTGGTCCTTATTAAAAAAAGTTTTGAACTGTGCCAAGGAGGCCTAGTGTATCTCCTATTCCTTCTAGTAAAGTTTTCAGAGTGTCAGGTTTTACCTCCAGGTCTTTGATCCATTTGGAGTTAATTCTAGCTCAGGGTGACAAAGAAGGATCTAACTTAATTTTCTACAGGTGCTTAACCAGTTCTGCCAGCACCACTTGTTGAAGAGGCTATCTTTCTTCCATTCTATTTTTTTGGCTCCCTTGTCAAAGATTAGGTGGCCATAGGTTTGTGGTTTAAGATCTGGGTCTTCAGTTCTATTCCATTGATCCTCAGGCCTGTTTGTGTTCCAGTACCAAGCTGTTTTGATCATTATAGCTCTGTAATAGAGTCTAAAGTTTGGTATTGAAATTCCTTCTTCGCTGTTCTTTCTGCTACAAAGTGTTTTTGCTATACAAGGTCTTTAATTATTCCATATGAAATTTTAGATTGCATCTTCTGTTTCTTTAAAGAATGACATTGGGATATTGATGGATATTGTGTTCAATTTATAGATAGCCCTTGGCAAGATTGTCATTTTCACAATGTTGATTCTTCCAATCCAGGAGCATGGGAGGTTTTTCCATTTCCTTAGTTCTGCTTTAATTTCCTTTTTCAGGGTTTTAAAGTTTTCATAAAAAAGGTCCTTTACATTCTTAGATAAGATAATTCCTAGGTACTTTATTTTCTTTGAGGCTATTGAAAAAGGAGTTGCTTTCCTGATTGTTGCCTCATTCCTCTCACTGTAGGCGTAGAGGAAGGCAGTTGATTTTTGTGGGTTAATTTTATACCATGCAACCCTACCAAAGTTTAGAATCAGCCCAAGAAGCTTGGGAGATGTTGGGAGCCAGAGTGGAATCAAACTGTACCTTGACTTGCATCAGAGGATGGCTTTATTGTCTTATGGTTTTCTGGCCCTATTCTATGTAAATGACCTGAGAATTACCATATGAATGTAACACCTGGAGGATCCCTGGGTCAGGAGGAGGGAAGAAGCAGGAGTGAAAAATAAACGTGGCAGTCTTTACCTGGACTGCGGACATCCCGGACCCGGTGTGTCTGTCTCTCTTCTATTTCTTCCTAGTCCTTGCCCCCGATTTCAGGAACCCCAATCTGCGAACCCTGGTTTGCTGCCGGTTGGCCCCAGCATCTGGCACCCGAACAGGGACCCTGAAAATCTGGCACGAAGGTGAAGGACCCCTCCCTGTGGTGAGTAACACATCGTAGGACTATTAAGAGAGGATCTTAAGAGAGTGTATAGTCAGGAGTAAAAATTATGGGTCAAGTTAATAGCCATAGGTTATATCTACTGATCTTAACAGGCCTACTTGAAGCCCACGGAAGGTGGGTGGAAAAAGGGGTTCTTCAGAGCTTCCTACAGTTTGTCGAGGAGGCATGCCCGAGGTTTATAGAGGAGGAATTCCAAAAAACCTGGCAGCGGATAGGAAAAAGAATTCAAGAATATTATAATGTATATGGCCCTGAAAAGACCCCAGTAGAGGCTATTGATGTATGGAATTTAGTAAGTGAATGCATAGATCCTCAACATGAGAATGCTGAACTTAATCTTGAATTAAGGGAACTTTATGAGTTAAAGGACCCTTCTGAAAAACCTGAGGCTGAGCCATATGCCGCAGCCCAAGAGAGTCTAAGTGAGATCTTGAAAAGGGAACAACCAGTAGATATTGAGTGTCAGATTTCAGGTTTGAATATCAAGGAGGAAAGTTATGATGAGTCAATGGAGGGCCGGGTGGCTACGATAGAGAAGAAGTTAGAAGAAATGCTACATCTTCTATCGAAAATGGGGACAGAGCAGAGAGCCCCCCCAGAAGTAGGAAAGAAATATGACCCTCAGGCCACTATGGTGTCTGATTCTAAACCTTACCCCTCACACCCACCGCCTCCGGCTGCAGCCTTACGGCCTCAATCCCTTTTTCAACCTTTAGGCAAGCCTAAAGGCCCTAGCAACAAGTCCCTTTTAACAGGCACTACAACCAGGCACAGTGCATCGCAATTAAACCTGACTCAGGCTGCTAGAGAGAGGGAAGATATTTCAGGGCCTCGATGCTTCCCTAGTTTAGTTGATCATGATGAACAAGTATACCATCAACCTGTTCCTGTTAAACTATTACAGGATTTAAAGAGTGCCTGCTCCCAATATGGGCCAACTGCCCCTTTTACTCAAGTAATATTGGAGGCCGCGTGTGCTGGTATTGCATGCCCAAATGACTGGAAGCGGCTTGCCAGAGCATGCCTTAGTGCAGGAGAGTACTTATTATGGGAGACAGAGTTCACTGCACAGTGTCGGGCTAAAATTGAAACAAATAGGCCTAAGAACCTGCCTTACACTGTTGATCAGTTGTTAGGAGAGGGAACCTATAAAAACACCGAAGATCAATTGGGTTATGCAAAGGAGGCCTATTTACAAATAAATGCTGCGGCGAGAGAGGCTTGGAAAAGGTTACGCAATTCCAATCGTACAAAAAATCTAGTAGAAGTTAAACAGGGACCGAATGAACCTTATCTAGAATTTTTGTCTAGATTAATGGAGACTGCAGACTGCCTAGTACAAGATGAGAATGCAAGGAAGATTATAGTTAGACACATAGCCTATGAAAATGCCAACGCCGCCTGTCAGGCGGCTATCAGACCCCATAGGAATAAGGGAGGAATCACGGACTTTATTTCACTGTGTGCTGATATTGGACCCTCCCATGTACAAGGCCTTACTTTAGCCGCCGCTCCTCAAGAAAAGACTGTTACTGAGTTTCTAAAATATAGAGGTCAGCGGCATTCTCGGGATGCTAGACCCCCAGGGCGTTGCTTTTCTTGTGGACAAATAGGACATTGGATGACGCAATGCCCACTCCAGGCCAGGCAAAAGAGAGAAAAATCACCTGGCACATGTCCACACTGTGGTAAAGGGAAGCACTGGGCTAAAGATTGCAAGTCAGCAACAAATCGCAATGGCCGCCCATTTTTGGGAAACTGGAGAAGGGGCCAGCCCCCGGCCCTGCAAAACCATGGGGCAGTCCCTCCCTCTTCTCGGCCACAAGTGCATCTTCTAACAACCCCCCAAGATCAGTCTCTAGCCTCCTCCGTGCCACCCCAGGCAGTGCAGGATTGGACCTCTGTTCCTCCACCTGCTCAGTATTGACCCCAGAGATGGGGACACAAGCTCTCCCCACGGGGGTCTTCAGTCCCCTTCCCCTGGGAGTGGCTGGATTGCTGTTAGGGCGAAGTAGCTCAGCCCTTAAAGGGATACAGATTACACCTGGCAAAATTGACCAGGATTTTACTGGAGAAATCAAAGTTATGGCCTCTGCCCCGAAACACGTGGTATCGATCCCAGCCAGTCAAAAATTAGCACAACTAATACTTGTGCCTTTACCTCCCGGGGAGACTGCTAATTCCCCATGTGGACAGAGAGGATTTAGATCTTCTGATATCTATTGGGTACAAAGCATAAAACAAGAGAGGCCTGAGATGACTATATTTATACAAGAAAAGCCCTTTAAAGGAATATTAGACACTGGAGCAGATGTGTCTGTGATATCTAAAAAACATTGGCCAGCCCAATGGCCACTGACAACCTCTATGACTTCCCTACAGGGGGTTGGGCAAGCAACTGACCCACAGCAGAGCAGTGCGATCCTTGTTTGGAGAGATGAGGAAGGGCACTCTGGTCATTTTCAGCCATTTGTCTTGGATCATCTGCCAATTAATTTATGGGGTTGTGATATCATGGAAAAATGGGAGTGTATATGTTTAGTCCTAGTGCTGCGGTCACTAAGCAGTTACTTGATCAAGGCCTCCTCCCCTTTAGGGGACTAGGCCGAGCAGCACAGGGGGAGCTAGAGCCACTCCAACCCCAGTCTCACCCTACGAGACAAGGATTAGGGTATTCTTTAACGGGGGCTGTAGTTTGTCCTGCCCCTCATGCTGATCCCATAAATTGGCTCTCTGAACAACCGGTATGGGTCGAACAGTGGCCTCTTTCACTAGAAAAGATCATTGCAGTACAGCAGCTGGTACAGGAACAGCTGGACTTGGGACATGTGGCCCCTTCTAACTCTCCATGGAATTCTCCAATTTTTGTTATAAAGAAAAAGTCAGGTAAATGGAGGCTGTTATAGGATTTGAGAAAAGTGAACGCCACTATGGAACTGATGAGGGCCCTACAGCCTGGCTTGCCTTCACCCATGGCAATCCCAAAGGATACTTATAAGATTATTATAGATTTGAAGGATTGTTTCTATACTATACCCCTGGCACCTCAAGACTGTAAGCGCTTTGCCTTCAGCGTCCCCTCTGTTAATTTTAAAGAACCCATGAAGCGATATCACTGGCTTGTGCTTCCACAGGGCATGGCAAATAGCCCAACTTTATGTCAAAGTTTTGTAGCTAGAGCCATTTCTTCCACTCGTGAAAAATTTTCTTCTGTTTATATTGTTCATTATATGGATGACATCTTGTTGGCTTGTTCTGACCCTATCGTCGTACGACAAGCCTTTGGACAACTAAAGCAAGATCTGAGCCTCTTTGGCCTCATAATAGCAGCTGAAAAGGTTCAGGAACACCCCCCTTTTTACATATCTAGGCCATATATTAGGCCCACACTATTTTAAAAGCCAAAAAATACAATTAAAAACTTCACACTTAAGAACTCTTCATGATTTTCAGCAATTCTTAGGAGATATAAATTGGCTTTGGCCTTATCTAAAGCTCTCCACAGGAGAGTTAAAACCCCTCTTTGATCTCTTAAAAGGAGATACCAACCCTACATCCTTGCGCGAATTAAATCCTGACGCCACGAGGGCCATCCAAATTGTAGAAAAGGCAATTTCCCAGCAACAAGTGACCTATTGTGACTATTCTAAACCATGGGAAGTTTACATTTTAGCTACTTTTCACTCCCCAACTGCTGTATTGTGGCAGGATGGCCCACTTTTATGGCTTTATCTACCATCAACACCCGGCAAAGTGCTGACCCCCTACTACGAATTGGTAGCTAATCTGATACATATGTGCCGAGTGGATTCCCGTAAATATTTAGGTCAGGAACCTCATTTTATATGTGTCCCATATAATCTACAACAACAAGATTGGCTATTCGCCCATTGCGATCCTTGGGCCATTGCTTGGGCCAATTATACGGGAAAAATTTTGCATCACTACCCGTCTAACAAACTTCTCCAATTTGCTGCGTGTCATACGTTTCTATTTCCTTCCATAGTACAGGCCTCGCCTTTATCTTCTGCCGCTTTGGTATTTACAGATGGATCCTCTAATGGAACGGCTGCTTTGACCATTAATGGGACCAAGACATGTGGAAGGGTATCAATGTATGTGAATTAATGCACCTTCTATCTGGCAAATATCATGTTACCCTTTTATTAAATACAATAAAAAATAAAATAAAATAAAAAATAAATAAAACAAAAGACAAGAGCTTCATATCTAAAATATATTAAGAGCTCAAAAAAATTAAACCACCCCAAAGCAAATCTTTAAAGAAACAACCATCGTATTAGTAAGTGGGCTAAAGAATTAAAGAGAGACTTCTCTGAAGAAGAAATAGAAGAGAGACAGACACACCGGGTCCGGGATGTCCGCAGTCCAGGTAAAGACTGCTGCGTTTTTTTTTCCACTCCAGCTTCTTCCTTTCTTGAGACCCAGGGAACTTCCAGGTGTTACATTCATATGGTAATTCTCAGGTCATTTACATAGAATAGGGCCAGAAAACAATAAGACAATAAAGCCATCCTCTGATGCAAGTCAAGGTACAGTTTGATTCCACCCTGGCTCCCTACAGGGAGAGGTGTCTATAGGATTCTTTAAATACAGAATCATGTCATCTGCAAAGAGGGAAAGTTTTACTTTACATAAAGTTTTACTTTACATAAAGGGGTGTTGGGATCTTGTCAAATGCCTTTTCTGCATCCATTGAGACAATCATGTGATTTTTGTCCTTGCTCCTGTTGATGTGTTGAATTATATTAATTGATTTGTGTATGTTGAGCTAGCTTTGCCTCCCTATGATCAACCATAGTGTATAATTTTTTTGATGAGTTGTTGTAGACGGTTGACCACTAGTTTGTTAAGAAGTTTTGCATCGATGTTCATCAAAGAAATAAGTCTATAGTTCTCTTTCTTTGATGAATCTCTGTCTGGTTTGGGGATGAGGGTGATACTGGCTTCATAGAATGAGTTTGGTAAGGAACCTTAATTTTCAATTTCGTTGAAGAGTTTGAGGAGTATTGGTGTGAGCTCTGCTTTGAAGGCCTTATAGAATTCAGCTGTGAATCCATCTGGCCCTGGGCTTTTCTTAGGTGGAAGTTCTCTAATTGTCATTTCTATTTCAGAGCTTGAAATAGGCCTGTTGATTTGGCTTAGTTCTTCTTGGTTCAGTGTGGGTATGTTAATATTGGCTAGAAATTCGTCCGTTTCTTCTAGATTCTCAAATTTGTTGGCGTAAAGGTTTGAGAAGTATTCCCTCATAATACTCTGGATCTTGGTAATTTCTGTTGTGATATTACCATTTTCGTCTGTGATTTTGTTTATTTCAGTATGCTCCCTTCTTTTTTGGTAAGGTTTGCTAAGGGTTTGTCAATTTTGTTAATTCTTTCAAAGAACCAACTCCTTGTTTTGTTGATTCTTTCTATAGGTTTTTTGGATTCCAATTCATTTAATTCTGCTTTGGTTTTAAAAATTGGCTTCCTTCTAGTTGGATTAGGGTTGGTTTGTTGCTCTTTTTCCAGGAACTTAGGGTGACACATCAAACTGTAGGTTTGCGATTTTTCCAATTTGTTATTGTAGGCACTCAAAGCTATGAATTTTCCCGAGTACTGCCTTTGACGTGTTCCTAAGGAGCTGGTATTTTGTGTGCTCCTTTTTGTTAAATTTCATAAACTGTTGGATTTCTGTTCTAATGTCTTCGATGACCCATTGGTGATTCAACAATGTGTTGTTCAATCTCCATGAGTTACAGGGTTTTCGTTGGTGGAGTTGTGTGTTCAGTTCCAATTTGATGTCCTTGCGGTCTGAGAGAGTGCATGGAATAATTTCAGTGTTTCTGAATCTGTCCAGGTTTGTTTTATGCCCTAAAATGTGGTCTATTTTGGAAAATGTTCCATGTGCTGCTGAGAAAAACATATATTGTGTTGTTGCTGGGTGGAATAATCTGCAGATGTCTGTTAGATCTGGTTGGTCTATATAGTTGTTCAATTCTAAGGTTTCTCTGTTGAGTTTTTGCCTTGTTGATGTGTCCAAAGGTGAGAGTTGTGTGTTAAAGTCACCAACAATCGATCTATGTATGATTTCATTGAAAGTAGAGTTTGCTTGATGAAGTTCGGAGCTCTGTGATTTGGTGTGTAGATATTTAGGATCGTTATGGCCTCCTGGAGGAAAGATCCCTTTAGTAGTATGTAGTAACCTTCTTTGTCTTTTCTCACTAATTTTAGTTTGAACTCTATTTTATCTGATATGAGGATGGCAACTTCAGCCTGTTTATGGGGGCCGTTAGCTTGATAGGGGTTTTTCCAACCTCTCATTTTCAAAAGACGTTTGTTTTTTGGGTAAGATGTGTCTCTTGAAGACAGCAGAAGGATGGATCCTGTTTTTTGATCCAACTAGTTAATCTATACCATTTACTTGGAGAGTTAAGTCCATTGATATTGAGAGTCAGAATTGAGAAATATTTATTAGTTCCTGCCATTTTTACAAGCTTTCATTAGGGCCTGTGTCTATATAGTTTTTGTGGTACTTAGATGTTATGAGTTTTAAGTGCCATATCTTTCTCTGTATTACATTTGTGTTGGTTTTCCATGTGTAGAACATCTTTGAGAATTTTCTGTAGTGTTGGTTCTGTTGCTACATAATGTTGAAGCTTTCCTTGGAATGGAATGTTTTTGTTGTTCCCTCAGTTATGAATGAGAGCTTAGCTGGGTACAGTATTCTTGGCTGGTAGTTATTTGAGTTCAGGGCATGGTATATATCGTTCCAATCTCTTCTTGCTTACATGGTCTCTGCTGAGAAATCTGGGGTTATTCTGATTGGTTTGCCTTTATACGTGATTGTTCTCTTCTCCCTGACTGCTTTTAGGATCCTATCTTTGGCCTCTATTGATCCAGTGGCTGGTCAGGTCTGTTTGGGGTTCTAAAAGCTTCTTGTATCTGGATAGGCCTGCCCTTCTGGATATTTGGGAAGTTCTCTGAGATGATTCCCTGAAGTATATTTCCAATACCATTGACCTCTTTCTCTAGACGCTCCTCAATACCAATTAGCCTTAAATTAGGCTTCCTAATTGTACCTTGGACCTCCTGTAGCATTTTCTCATATTTCCTAGATTTGAATTGACTCATTTTCTGTTCTTTTTCTATAACAACTAAATTATCTTCAACCCCAGAAGTTCTCTCTTCTGCATTGTCTAACCTGCTATCAAAGCGATCTACTTTATTCTTCATCTCCCTTGCTTCTAATTGTTCATTTTTCATGCCTTGCATCTCTTGTTTTAGATCATGTATGTATTTCTTTAGCTCCTTGATTTCCATTTGAGTGGTTAGCTCAGCAGCTTTATTCTCTTTGGACATTTGTTGGAGTTCAGTCACCTTTTTGTTTGTGGATTCTAGGAATTTGTCCATTTTTCTTTGAAAAACCTTCATTATGGCCTCCTTTATGGGTTCTTTTTTTTCATGTATCACCTTGTTTATGGTTTCCTCTTGTTTAGCTGTGGCTTCCTCCCTTATCTCTTTGTTTATGTTTTCACATTTTTCATTAATGATATTTATCAATTGCATTTGTATAGCACTTGGAAGGCTCTCCTCTAGATTTGCCACTGACTGCTCCATTGCCTGTTTATGTTGGGCAGGAGATGCTATTCCTTGATTTGACATATTTCTTGAGTTTCTTGTGCTGCCCATTTGAAGATGGGAGCAAGATTAATACTAAACAAGATTATAATTTTTCAGATGTAACCAACCTAGACCTTTTTAGTTGGCTGACAATAGATATTAGCTCTTTTAGATTGGTAATAACACTCTCTCTTTCTTTTTGTACTCTTACATACAAATCTAATACAATCACAGATGACCAATTTAGTACCAAAACAATAAGCCCCTCAATCCAATCTCTATTATATTTAAGTCCTTCTGGACCTAGAGTATAATTGAACACCTAAATATACAGCATTGCTCAACCACCATCAAATGTAGATCAATGCATTATAAGAGTTGAAGGATGAACAGAGGACCAGAGATAGAAAAATAATATGAAAGATGACAAGGGAGGTAGGAAAAGAATAATACAGGAGTATAAGAATATTATAGTAATGAAGAAAGGGTATCGTGTAAGGATAACTGACCTAAGGTGTTAGACAGGTAGATTATTTGTGTAGAAATTTAGATGAACTTAGATAAAACTTGTCAAAATAAGAAGAGTAGTAAGAATATATAGAGAAAAGAGAGAGGTTGATATAGGAGATTTCAATGATACCAGTTTAAGAATGAAAAGAAAAAAAAAGAAAAAAAGAAACAAAACAGCAACAAAATAAAAACAGAACACACACACACACACACACACACACATAAAATGAAAACAAAAACAAAAAACAAAAGACAGAAAAAAGTAGGGGGAGATTCCTTAGTGTTTTGAGTTCTTACCCAGAGATACTAGGGTTGAGAACCCGGAGTTTAAAAAGCAGGTGACTGTATCAATATGGATATCGTTTTTGTTCAAACTGTACCAAGAGCTGTCACTGTGTTTCTAGGAATGACCATAGTGACAGCAGGATTGCGGGAAAAGAGAGGAGAAAAAAAGGAAAAAAACAAGGAATGAATCATAACATTAGAAAAAAAAGGTGTAGGTTAAATGACAAAGAGAAAAATAAGAACATTTAAACATGCCAATGAAATGGGGTAAAAAAAGATTTTTTTTTTTTAAAAAGGGTATTCTTCAGTTTTTAGGGGGATGGACTTCAGCAGGGCTGGGGCCAGATTTCCAGCTAAGGGATCTCTGGGAAATCCTTTGCCAGTTAGAAAGATGGCACTGTCAGCAACACCTCTCAGGCTCCAATTGCTTTGGCCTGGGTCATTGCCAGCGGTCAAGATGGTGCTGCTCTCAGCTAGTGGGGGAGAGGCTCCTTCCTAATGTCGTTCCCGGAGCAGAAGTGGAAACTTCTTGGAGCTACTCACAAATTGCTGCATTCTCCAGTTCCAGGAAGCTGGCAGGTCTGTGCACGGCCTGGTGTAGGCTCTGGGCTCGCGCAGGCTCTGTGTGGCTCTGTCTGCAGCCAGCGGGTCTGCGCTGCTGTGGAGCGGTTTCTCCGCTCTGATTCAGAAGAGCCTTTGTCTCCCAGCCGCTCTGCAGTGGAGCTCCACGCTCTCTTTTCGTGCTGGTATTCTTCTTTTTTTCCTTATTTTCCTCTCTGCAGTCCTAAAGCTAACTTAGGATCAATTTCAGTTAGAGTACTGTCTCCTGCACTGCCAATACATGAATCTTGGCAGGAGCTCAGTATGTCTCACTCTGAACTGCCAGCATCTTCCGCCGAATCTCTGGGCTTCCTTTTGAAGAGATAATGTTTCCTTCTTGCTTGGAGCTGGTACAGAGATAACATATTTTCCTGCTGTTAAGGGTCAGTTTCCAAGGATTCCTTTAGAATGATGACTGTGACTAAGATTATGAAAAAATATAATTTAACCAGTAACCTTCTGGGTTTGGTGAGAGTAAATGATCATATTTTTAAGGAATTGGAAGATCAAGTGGGAGTCAAGAGAATATATTTTAAACTAACTATATTAAATTGTATACAAAAGGAATAGTTGGGAACAATTTCCTAAAATATATATCTAGAAATCTCAGAAAGTAATTCAAACATTTTTGCAAATATACTACCATGGTGTTTCCTTGATTAATAAAAAGGTGACATCTAACTATGATCAATATACCATAACTGTTGTTACAGAGGGTTCAAATAATTAAAATGCTCAGAGAAATGAATCTCCTATAATGGGCGTATTATAGAGAACTTATATTGCATTATAATAAAGACTTGGATATACCATTAAACAAAACAAAAGAAAATGTATAGGTATAAATTCACAGGAACTCTCTTTTCTAGACAGGAATGATGATAAAGGAGATTGTTGGGAACTAAACCCAATGATAGTTGTCATGATATCGATTTTAACATCATTGTGAACTAATACATTGGTGTGCCAAAATTTCATGGATGCAAGCGAAGGACAAGACTCTCCAGGATCAGGGACAAATGCATGCTTAATAACATAAGCTATAGTCATAGTAATGTTAAAGTTATTGGCAAGCACAAAGAAAGTAGCTCTTTGTCCAGAGAGAAAAATGACCTCACTTCTCAGAATTGCTAGCTGTGTCAACAATCCTGAGAAATGGTTGAAATGAATGAGTAATTAAGGTCTTGAAACCTTGGCAAATTCCTACTCTTTGTAGGAGTGCAGTCATCTCACACTGGACAAACTCCAAAAAAAATCAGTGTGGATGGCAGTGTGCCAAAGCAGTAGAATCCAGGTGGATGCAATTACCTTAATAAGGGGTAAAAGACAAGGTCAGACAATAAGACAGGGCCTGGTCCTCATAGATTTATAAAGATGATTAAGAACTAGCCAAGATGGCAGAAAAGCATATGAGAAAATTCTCATCATCCATGGTCATAAAGGAAATGCAAATAAAAACAACCCTAAGATACCACCTTACCCCAACAAGAACGGCCAAGATTTTGAACTCAGACAATGACAGACGCTGGTAGGGATGTGGAGAAAAAGGAACCCTACTGCACTGCTGGTGGGATTGTAAGCAAGTTCAGCTACTCTGGAAAGCAGTGTGCAGGTTTCTTAAAGAACTGAAAATTAACTTCCCACACAATCCAGCCATACCACTCCTGGGCATCTATCCTGAACATTATAACCCAAGATATGATAAGGACACCTGCTCAGCTATGTTTATCTCTGCACTACTCACAATAGCCAGGCGATGGAAACAATCCAGATGTCCTACTGCAGATGAATGGATACAGAAAATGTGGTACACACACACACACACATACACACACACACACACACATACACACACACACACACACTACACACACACATTCTACCTAGCCAAAAGACAAGATAAAATAATATCATTCGCAGGGAAGTGGATTAATCTAGAGCGAATCATGTTGAGTGGGACAAGCCAAGACCAAAGGAACAAAAGGCACATGGTATCCTTAATATTTGGCTATTATATCCAAACAGTATAAGAGCGAGGACTCAATATTTGTGCACCCAATGCTATGGACATGGTATTGGAAATATAAAAACAATTACATAAACATAAAATCTATGTCCCTATAGTCAAAATGTTTTATTACATACATTAATATGTATCTATGACATACAAACCCTCAATCTAATTTCAATTATGTTCTAAAATCTAAATGCCAGTGATTGTATATAGAGATTCATTTCTTGAATACTTGTTTGTTAAATATGTCATTTAAAATATGATGTAAAAATCAATGTTAATAAATTCTTTAAAAAAAAACTGGCCAAGATGGAAGAGTTACTTCTCCTCTGTCCTTCCATCTATATGTAAAATATTCCAAATGAAGAAAGCAAATAAGTATAGCTAAACAGTAAATTTTGGAATGCAGAAGACAGACTCCTAATAGGATATGCCACTTAAGAAATTACTTTTCAGTAGGCCCTGAGTTTCTGAATGGCTGCCATATATTCCAATCAATTCATTCCAGAAGATTTAATGCTGTAACTCCAACATAGAAACATTAAGGAATGGTCCAAGGAAATCTCCAAATAAAAATTCTCTAGCTTGAATATTAGAAAATGGACCCAATAACTGGATTTTTTCCCAAATTCCTGACATACTTCAGTCAGACGAAAGTAGAAAAAACTACCCTTTACCTGCTGCCATATGTCCAAGTGAAAATAATTAAGAGCTTAACACCGATCACCTCCTTTCCACCTTATGAATGAAAGATATAGTAGAATGATTTGACTACCTTTTGAAGGAATTGGTTTGCCAAAGAAAATGTATATAATCTGAAATAATATCTTACAGAGAAAGAATAAGAAATCCTGCATAGGATATAAAAGCTAAAGGAAAATAACAAATGAAATCATAAACCGAAAAATACACTGACAAGGTCAAATGTAGTGGTAATTGCCAAAAATATTTTGACTTCAAGGTCATTTAAATTTAAATGACACATGTTAAGATAACTATTTTATGTATCTACATGTTAGAAATGTATACTTTATATAATATATGTGTATTCTCTCTATATATACTATTATATACATATGTATCTATGCATATAAAACTGTATATATATTGCTATATATTGTTTCTAAATAACCAACCAACTTTACCTCATTCTCTGTTTTACTTCCACATCTCAGTCACATGCAATATTACACAACAGACAATAATGACCTTCACAGTATACTCCATCTTAAATCTTCTTCCTATGAAATATATTATGCATGTTGTTCAGTTCACGGTAGAACCATGATGATTCTGCAAGATTTGGGAACAAGGAAAACATATTCAAGGAGAAATTAATTAATTAAATAACAACCTACATATTCTCACATTGTTACAGTATCTTACCTTGTTATCTGGTATATTTTATTCATATTATCATTTGTTTATTTGAAATAGGATAGGAAAGGGGAGAAAACAAGATGAGGGGAAGGGATGGAGGAAGAGAAATGGGGACAAAAACATAAGAAAGGGTATCAAATTTCGTGAAGTAATACACCTTCTATCTGGGGAATACAATGTAATCATTCTATTAATTGCAATATAAAAGAGGGGAAAAATAACTGCTTTAATTTCACTGTATGTGAATGCCTAGAGTCCTGTACAATTTATCATATCCCAGTACATTTTTTTTTACCATCCAGTGTGTTTACTTTCAATCTGTAAGTACATTCTAGCTGCCTCAAGTGAGGAAAACTTATACTTTTACGGGCCTGGATTACCTAATATATTTTCCCCAAGACTTTCCATTTCCTTACATATGGTACAGTATCATTTTTTTAACACATGTGTTAAATGCCCAGGAGTGGAATTTTTGTGTCATAGGGAAGCTCTATGTTCTTTTGGGGAATCTGCATACTACTTTTCATAATGGATGAACAAGTTTACATGCCCACCAACAATGTAATAAAGTTTCCTTTTGGCCACATCCATGCCAGCATTCGTTATTTTTTTTTTATCAATACTGGGATGATATAAAAACTCACTGTCTTTGAAAGGGGAAACAAAGAAATGGGACAAAGTTGAACCAAGGCAGCAGTGGTTCTCACAACTTGTGGGTATGCATGGTGGGGGGGGGTTGTACTGAGAGAGAACAAAGGAAGAGATTACATTGACTGAAAAGAAATGTACACATTACCTTATTACCTGAGTCTGAACTGCAACTCCTCTGTGAGTCACCTTCATAACGAGTATAAAAATGCAAAAAAAAAAACAAGAAATTGTTTGGAAAATCTAAACTATTTTTACTAAAACTATGTAACCAACATACCAGACATTTAAAAATAATCTTTTTCTACCCAGTACAATGGGTCACACCTGTAATTTCAGCTTCTCAGAAGGCTGAGATCTGTAAACTTGTAATTCTAAGCCAAACAGGTAGAAAGGACCTTTTATGAGATTTCTTCTGTAATTAGCTATCATAAACCTAGGATAGCAGAATAGTATAAGTTGTAGGAAAAAAGAATTATATTTGAGTGGAAAAATTTAGTAGGTATTATAACTATAGTTTAGGACCAAATATATACATAAATATATCTTGACTATAACAAAATCTGCAAGCAACTGTATTTCTTTTTTTTTTTTCGGTCAGTCCTGGGAATTGAACTCAAGGCCTGAGCACTGTCTTTAGCTTTTCTCAAGAATAGAGCTCTGCCACTTGAGCCACAGCACCATTTCCAGCTTTTTCTGTGCATGTGGTACTGAGGAATTGCATACTAAGCAAGCACTCAACCACTAGGCCAATCTGAAATTTTGTCTAGGTGATATTGTAATCAATCATTATTGTTTTCTCAGTAAGTTGCATTTGGTAAGTACATTGTAAAGTGTTCAGATTTTGTATTAGTTGATATTAAACAATTATTAATTAAAATATTGTTGATAAAATGCAAGGTGTTTTGCAAATTGATTTACTTCTTCAACAAAAGAATTGAATTTGAAGGAAAAACATTGATGACTACTTATAAAATGAGAAGTATTATAAGTGGAGTTTGCCTTATAAATTATTATAGAAAGTAAGTAAAATGTAGTGACATATATTATTTCACTTCAGTTGTACTAGTGAAAGTGGCAATTGCTATTAGATACCACATAAATGATCCTGTAATTAGTTATTTGCATTTGAAACTATATGAGTATAAGTAATTCCATGTAATATTGTAAAGAATTCACTTAAATAAATATATTGACATATGAAGCATCTAAGATTATAAAATTTCAACTCTTTAAAAATTAATTTACTTCTATAAAAACCAGAATATATTAAATTCAACATTCTGTTGCTAAGTTACCAATATTGATTACATATATGACTTTAGCTAAATATGGAATAAAGAAGCTCTTCTGGAAAACAGATACTTCTCAATATTCAAAAGATATTTGCCCATATCTAATTAAAGGTAAAGTTGAAAGAAATGAGTTTAACAGATTCTGACAAACTTAGAATAAAAACATTACAAAAATTGCATTGCAAATATAAGAGTGCTTCTCCAAAATGTGCATGAAGTGACTTTTTCATATATTTTTTATTGTAATTAATAGAAGGGATACATTATATTCACCAGATGAAAGGCACATTACTTAATTTTTTTGGTGAGACATGGGGCTTGAATTTGGACTGGCCGCAGTCCCTGAGCTCTCCAGCTCAAGCCTACCACCCTACCATTATGCCTGGGTGTTGTCCCTACTGCCCTACCCTTTAGCCAAGCCCCACTTCTCCTGAGTAGCTAGGATTACAGACGTGATCCACTGCATCTAAACCATGAAGTTATTTTTAATCTGATTGACAAATTCAGAGAATAGCATACACATTTTGTACAAAAATCTTCCTTAATGCATAGATCTGAAATATTTTATTCTTGTGACATGATTCAAAGATGTTGGAAAACACCATTAAGTTTAATTGAACAACTTCATTGATCAATTTTTTTCATATATTTTTATTGTAATTAATAGAAGGGGAACATTATATTCACCACATAGAGGGTACATTGCTTCAAAAACATTGATACCCTTTCTCATGACTTGGTCTCCATTTCCCTTCCCCCACTCCCAAGCCTCATCTTGTTTTCCCCCCTTTCCTATCCTATTTCAAATAACCAAATAAGCTTATATACAATGTATCAGATAACAAGATAAAAAAACTGTAACAATATGAGATAACCAAGGGACAGCAAAAGAGATGAGAAATATAGCATAGCACATTAAGGACAACAATCACTCATTACATGGCTATTGTTTCTATATCTTGGATGTCCTTTCATTTAGGGTCATTCTATATGGCCTTATAAATGTAGGTTTTTCTCTATTGTAAATCTCTGCTAGGAGAGCCCAAGGTTTCTACTGATTATGAAAAATGAGGGAAACCATTGAGCCTATGTTTCTTTGAGTCTGGCTTCCTTCATTTAATATGATTTTTTTCTAAGTCTTTTCATTTACTTACAAATGGGGCGATTTCATTTTGTATAAATACCACATCTTGTTGATCCACTCATCAACTGAGGGGCATCTGGGTTGGTTCCATATCTTTGCTATGGTAAATAGTGCTGCAATGAACATCGTTGTGTTAGTGGGTTTAGTATGCCCTTGTTTCTGGACGACTGGGTAAATGCCAAGTAGTGGAATTGCTGGGTCATAGGGAAGTTCTATGTTTAGTTTATTGAGGAACTGCTATAGTGGTTGAACGAGCTTGCACTCCTACCAACAGTGTTGTAGTGAACCCTCCTGGTCACATCTGTTGTTATTATTATATGCATACATATTTCTTATTTGCATGCATATAAAACCCAAATGAAATGTTTTGTAAAATCAATTTATGTTAATATAAAGAAATAAACTTAATATTACTATTTGCAATATAACTTATAATATCATATAAGAACTTTACACAGTGTGAAATCAAAGTAATCTTACACAATTTTGTCAATCTTTGTAAAGTTACATTATGGTAGCGTTTAAAATTAATTGAAACAATTCTAATTGTTCGAACGCTAACAATTATGAATTTTAATGCACAACATTTAGATGTATAGCAATAGTAATGTGAAAATTAACTTTTAACAAAATTATATTTCAATCTTTTTGTAGTGTAGCAATTTTCCAATAAGAAAGGTTAGAAGTAATGCTTAAGATATATTTGAAGATCTTGTTTACCTTCTTGAGAAGTTTCTGCATATTGCTTTGTTTCTTGTGAAATTACTTATATGACTTCTGTTACTTGTGAAATGTTTATGAGTTTATTGCTTTAGTATATTCAATAACACCATGTAACAGATAATAAGTAGTAATTATAATTGAGAGAAAATTTTGAAATAAGATTGAATATTCTGATTTCAATCTGTGATGTACTGGTACCTTAAATCAGGTATATAGATGCTAAGGTATACAAGCTTTAATAAATAAATGAAAAGCCATATGCAGGACCTCCTTTGGAAACCAGTGAAAATCTTCTATGAGGTGAATAACATGTCAGAAGGAAGCTATGACCCAGTTAACTTAAGTGACAAAATATGTGGAGTAGGAATGTGTGCTTTAATATGCAAAGACATCTTAGTAGGTAGGATAAAATGTGTTGAGGTAAGAATTGAGTTCTTAGTGAAAGAGTATGACAGGGGATAAAGCAAAGGTGCTAAAAAAAACTACAACAAGAAAATGAAGTAATTTCACACAGAACATGAAAAACAACAACAGAGAAAAACCTCTTGTTTTTGCTTACCATAATCATATATGATCATATGTACATAGTTACTGAGCTACTGTGATCCTCTTCTGAGACTATCCTAGACATATACTAATTATTACAAATGAGGGAAACCATGGTGTCTATGTTTCTTTGGGTCTGGTTTACTTCACTTAATATGGTTTTGTGCAAGTCTTTTCATTTCCTTAGGAATGAGGCAATGCCATTGGTTCGTACATTTATCAGAATTGGGGAAAGAGAGGGGAACAACAAAATGGTGAGAAAAAAGACAAAGGGTGAACCAATGAATGGAACAGTGATAATTATAAGACAATATGTTGGAAATGATCTTTACACTTTGAGTAAGGGAGGGAAGAGGCAGAAAAAAGAGGGAGGGGAACAATGTTAACATGAAATGTACTTATTACCTTACACATGCAAATGTAACCCCACTGTATATCATTTTGACAATAAAGTTAAATTTTTAAAAAATGATGACTTTGCTTCAGGCAGCAAACACAGGAAGTCACTTTTCCTTGAAATAAGGGAGAACCACTGACCTACTTCTTGAGGCAGACTGAGAGCACTTTATGAGGCCCTGGAGAATCACTGAATAAACAGGGAATTAAAGGATAAAACAGAATAAAGCACTTGATCCTTTTGCATATTTTGATAATGATTAAAGTGTCAATGGCTGTACATTTTTTCTTCACTGCAGCACTGCAGGGGAAATTTTAAGTGGCAGAAGAGGAAACAAACTGAAAAAAGAAAAAAAAAGACTCAAAAAAATTAGTAACTAGCAACTTTACCTCAACTAGTCTTATCTATAACTGTTCAGTGCTTTTTGGTAAATTTCACAACCATGGAAAAAGAAAGCCTGAGCAATATTTAAGAATGCTTTGTCAAGTAAGAAATCAAGAATTATTGCAGCAGTATTTATCATAGTGAAGATATGGAACCACCAGATGCCCCTCACTAGATGATTGGATCAGATGAAGTGGTATTTATACACAATGGAATTCTATGTTGCCATCAGAATGACATCGCCCCATTTGTAAGGAAATGGAAAGACTTGGAAAAATATCATATTAAATGAAGTAAACCAGACCCAAAGGGACATAGGCTCAATAGTTTCCCTCATTTGTAATAATTAGTACACATATAGGATCTCCTAGCAGAGGATTACAATAGCTCAAAATCTAGATACTAAAGGCCATATAGGATGAGGCTAAATGAAAGGACCTCCAGGATATGGAAACAAGACCTATATAATGAGTGAATGTTGTTCTTAAAGTACTATGATATTTCTCATCTTTTGTTGTCCCTTGGTTATTCTCAGATTGTTATTTTATCTGACTTTGTTAACTGGTATATTGTATATACATTTATTTGTTTATTTGAAATAAACAAATAAATAAATGAAGGAAAGGGGGGAAACAAGATGAATGGGAGGGGAAGAGAGAGGGAAATGGGGACAAAAACAGAAGAAGGGTATCAATGTGTGAGAAGTAATGCATCTACTACCTTGCAAATGTAACTGTAAACCATCTATACATTATCCAGACAATTAAAGCAAATCAAGAATTGTACTCTGTCAAATTCTCCTTTGATAATCCTGCTAGGATCTTTGATGTTCATAATCCAATGATTCAACCTATTACACAGTATCATTGGTTTCCAAATGCCATATTTTACAATGGGTCTACTCTGACTAACACACTCATATGACTCAGTAAAGAACAGAAACAACGTAGTCTTGGCCTTATGATGGTATTTTGGACTCTCTCTTCCAAGCACACTGAAGTCACAAGTTAATAAAATGACTCCTATGGAACAAAATAGTCTTGCTCTGTGTGTGTGTGTGTGTGTGTGTGTGTGTGTGTGTGTGTGTGTGTGTGTAAAACAAGATGGCAAACTGGTTATAATGGTTGGAAAGTAATATAAAGAAAAATATTTCTCCTTAGGAATAGCAATAAATTTGGACAAAGAAACAATATTTTGAAGCTGTAATAACAAAACTAATACTATGTAATGACAATGAATTGCATTTCCACAGAAACAACATCTATAGCATACATAACTGATCCATCTTTCATGAGCATGCTATTTCTTTTATATTATATAGTTTTCCTGTTCGTCCTATTTGAGAACTATAAATGAGGGGAATAAATGTGAGGAGCAACTAGAGTGGAAAAATTCTAAGTGATTTTGCAAGCTCACACAGATAGAAGCTGGACAAACAACATACTAATGTGGGCCCAATGGAGTTTCCACAGGAAATTTCTAAATCAGTCTCTCAACTTCTGTTGAATTGTTGCAAATATTCCAATGTGGCATTCAGACAGCCCTCAGAGAAGTTCAATGAATATTTTTAATGATGGATGAATTTATAGAAAAACTTAAATACTTCTTTGTTTTGATTAATTTTGAAATCAAAATTAAAACTAAATTTAAATTTAAGCTCACACAGTCACTGGCACTAGCAGATATCATATTAGACAGGGCACCTCTTGGAAAAAGACTTAACAAAAGAATGAAATTTAGTTGGTGTTTAATACAAACAATTTTTCATATAATATCCTTATTAGGTAAACAATACTGGTTGTACAAGTACATACATTTTTGGGATATATACTGTTTATGAATTTGCAAAATAATTGGGAATGTCTCACTTTAAATATCACAATTGCTTTTAGCCTCATTTAGCACAGTATTAATGTAATTTTTTTAATTCAAACATGATTAAGGTCACTCTTCAAAATCCATTACAATATGGTATCTATGTTTAAAATTTATTTTTGCACAAGTAAACATAATAAATTATTTGTTGGCAATCATTTGGATTAAATTTTACAGTGAATGTCCACATAGCATTAAATAAGTGAAAATAATGACTACAAATTAATAGATGATTTACAAGTTCACAAAAATGTAGTCTTTCAAGCCATGGACAATGGATCATGCCTATAATTCAAACTATATGAAGCTAGTTTGAAGCTAGCACAGGAGAAAAGTTAGTGATTCTGTTTCCAACAAAATCGGCAAAAGACAGGATTGTAGGTGAAACTCAAATCATAAAAGGATCACTTTAACTAATAAAACCAAAGGGCAATAAGTCTAAGTTTAAATAATGTAACTGGATGTATACACATACACACACACACACACACACACACACACACACACACACACATATACGGATTTATGTGTATAAAGTCATTGAGTATATTCAAACAGCATATAAATATATTTTATGATATGACTTTTACAAAAGTCTGAAGGGGAAATACTGTCAAATTTTGATTACAAGAGAAAAAGATAAACATAAACAGAAGTTGCATTCTTTTTTTTTGGACCTATACATTTTTTCATATATTTTTTAATGTAAAAGAAGGGTTAGATTATATTTGCCAGATATGAGGTGAATTAATTCACATACATTGATACCCTTTCCAAAATTTCATATGGAATAATGAAAGACCCGTATAGCAAAAACACTTCGTAGCAGAAAGAAGAGCGCAGGAGGAATTTCAATACCAAACTTTAGACTCTGTTACAGAGCTATAATTATCAAAACAGATGGTATTGGCACACAAACAAGCCTGAAGATCAATGGAATAGAACTGAAGACCCAGATATTAAACCACAGACCTATGGCCACCTAATCTTTGACAAGGGAGCCAAAAAAGTAGAATGGAACAAAGACAGACTCTTCAACAAGTGGTGCTGGCAGAACTGGTTAAGCACCTGTAGAAAATTAAGTTGGATCCTTCTTTGTCACCCTGCACTAGAATTAACTCCAAATGGATCAAAGACCTCGAGGTAAAAGCCGACACAATGAAAACTTTACTAGAAGGAATAGGAGATAGACTAGGCCTCCTTGGCACAGGTTGAAACTTTCTTAATAAGGACCAAGAATCACAACAAATCAGAGAAAGGCAGGATAAAAGGGACTGCATTAAATTGCAGAGCTTTTGTATGGCAAAGGACATAACTAGTAAATTAATTAGGAAGCCTACAGAGTGGGAGAAGAGCTTCACCAACCAAACAACGGACAAAGGACTCATATCTAAAATATATCAACAGTTCAAAAAATTGAATCACTCCAAAACTAATCTCCATAGTAACAAACATCCCATTAAAAGATGGGCCAAAGACTTAGAGTCTTCTCTGAAGAAGAAATAAAAATAACCAGTAGAAGCCTTGGGCTCTCCTAGCAGAGATTTACAGTAGAGCAAAACCTAGATACATAAGACCATGTAGCATGGCGCTAAATGAAAGGACCTCTAGCATATAGAAACAAAAGCCATATAATGAGTGTTTGTTATCCTTAATGTACTATGTTATCTCTCATCTCTTTTGCTGTCCCTTGGTTATCTCATATTGTTACAGTATCTCACTTTGTTATCTGATATATTGGATATATTTGTATTTGGTTATTTGAAATTGGATAGGGAAGGGGGGAAAACAAGAGGAGGGGGAAAGGAAATGGGGACCAAGACAGAAGTTGCATTCTTTTGAACTGTTTGCATAACTTATGCATTTGTTTTATTCATAATGCTCTGTTATAAAACCATCTTCAAAAGCTGATTCAGGGCTCACTAAATTGACCATTTTATTTTATATTTTTACTGTACAGTATGTAAGAAAAATGTACAATCTTAAGATTAATTACAATATTAATATGGAAAATTAACATGCTATTAGACAATTTGTGGTAAACTTTGTTTTAAAATATCTATTATTTTGAAGAGCAGTTTGTATAAAACACAATTAATGAATTGAGCATCTCCATTTACAATTGTTATGCTTTTAATTGGAGGATACTCTTTGATCCTATAAAACAATCCGTGAATTGATTGCATGAGAAGATTAGAAATAGATAGTAAGCATTGTGGAGGTCATTATTTGCAAATTGCAAGAATCAAGCAATGATTACCTAGGTACAAGAGTGCTTGATAACAATCAAGAATTTACATAATTCACTCTGATCCTTTTATCCAGGAAGATGTAATGATAGCAAGGAGTAGGGAGATAAATTATAGAAAATTGTCTGCTTACAGCTTCATGCATATTTAAAGGAAAGATTATTTTGCAGATAAACCAGGCTCTGCATTTTCAAGGCTATTTTTTTGAAGTTATTGTGTTCCTGTTGCTGTAAGCCATTAGTTCTTCCCTTGATCTTTTCCACTTTTAAACTGACTTTAAAAAGACATTATCAATAACATATGTTTATATCTTCTGAAACTTTAGGAAAATTAGTATTCCTCATTAACATGAAAGGGGCAAGATTTTTAATATTTTGTATTCTTGCCTACTTTAATTAATAATAGAATTTATTTAATATTGTCCATGGAGAATATGGTGATGATTGTAATAAGACAATTGGTGTTTATACACTAGAAAAAAAGGAAGATCATTTGTATTTTAATTCCAGCTATGCCACTAGAAATCTTGCTATTTTAAGGTAATTATTTCTTCTTTAGATCACTATAAATTAAATACAATTTCTATTTGAGCTGCACAATCTCATACTTATTAATGCTTTACTAAACATCACAATATTGTTTCTCCAAGATAACAAATCTCACCTAGTTGATGACCCTCTGCTAAGAGAATTCTACATGTATACTAATTATTACTAATGAGGGAAACCATGGAGACTATGTTTCCTTGAGTTTGGCTTACTTCACTTAATATGATTATTTTCCAATCTCCATTTCCTCACAAATGGGACAATGTCATTCTTTCTAATGGCATCATAGAATCCATTGTGTCATTGTACTGATATTGTTTTTATGTCCTTTAATTGTGTCAATTAAGATTCACCAATTTTTTGCAACTCTGAGTTATTCATGCTACCAGCATTATAAATTTCTCCTGCAATGCAATTACAGCTATATATATATATCATATTATATATTTGTTTAGTAGGTGTCTACTTGAGCATTTCAAACAAATTTCATTGTTTCCCATATAATTTAAGTGAATTTAATATGACATACAACTTAATGACTTGAATGTATCATTTGATTGTTTCTACATCCATACTCAAATCAGTCTGTAAGGATTATTCAGAGATACAGATAAAAGTAGGATGGAAGGATATATGACAGAGATGATAGATAGATAGATAGATAGATAGATAGATAGATAGATAGATAGATAGATGAAGGAAGATACTGAAAACAGTGTTTCACACAGCCATGGGCTGAAGCATTAATATTGGTGCTAATAGAGTACCAAAACTATTCTAGTACTAAAGTATTATATACAACAACAAAAAAGTTTAATATTTGTGACTACTTTAACAAGTGTTTTTTTTCTGTGCAAGACAAGTTTTGACAGAACAAACAATCTGCTATGCTTCAGAAGCAGCAAAATGAGTCAAAAAAGGGTGCAATAAAATTTCTGCCTGATTTGACATCTAATAAGAAGGAAGAAAGAAATGAAACTTATTTTAGATATCAAATGAGAACCAGCATGTTGGAAACTGAAGGAAATATTTATTGAGAACATGCAGGTCAATAATTTTCTTCATTTCACTTGCTTATGTTCAATTCTCTCTCTGGAGCATGCAGAACAATTTTGGACTAAATACTCATTCACTTTTCTATGAATATTGTCTATTTAATTAACTTAAATTTTGTTTGAACTATTTTATAGCACACAGGTATTTGTACATGCATTATTTTTATGATTTTAGTAAGTATAATAATCCTAGATAGGAGATGAAAGGGGAAATGAAAACATTTTATTGATTCCACTGTGGTGTTCATTTCTTAGTAATATAATGAGATTATATTATTTTCTTTAAAAGTCACATCTGATGAGAAAGAGAGGTGAAATTTCCTAAAATAACTCCCAAATCATTTCTGTCCAATGTAATTGGTCCAGAAAACATAATGCCCTGCTAGTTTATAGATCACAATTATAATGTGTCTTATATTCTCCTGTGCTGTTGACTACCGTTCACTGGTACATTAACTCACACCATTTAAAACTCATTTTCTTTTCCCTTTACTCTATACTAATAAAATCTAAGAAAGTTATGAGTTCCTCCTTTAATATCCTCTCCTTCTTAACACAATTACTGATATTGTCTAGTAGTTATGAATATGGGCTTTGGGATCAGACAAATCTATATTTGAATTCAAATGTCATCATTTTTTAAATTAGGACATTTAGTAATGTAAATTTAGTGGGATTTCACAACATCAGAACATCACATTTCTATCATGGTACACAGGAGATGCCAGTCTATTTTAAGTACTCTGTGTGTGTGTGTGTGTGTGTGTGTGTGTGTGTGTGTGTGTGTGTGTGCTGTAGAATACATTTCATATCATTATGATTGATTTCTCGTTAATGTAGTAAACTTTTAACATTTGTGTTTGGTATTCCTTTGCACTAAATACTCCCTTGTGTATGATAATCCTTATAAAATTTGAACATTTTAATGCATATGTATATAAAATGCTGTTTTGTTTTAATTATTACATTCTTTTTCTACCTTTTCAGTTTCTCTCCTACTAAGCATATTAAGCCACTTGTTTTGGTTTATGGATTTGAAATCATAGTGAAGCTTGATTTCTAAATGATTATTTTATGAGTATAAATAAATGTTCTAAAAAAAGAAACTCATGCCAAGGAATTTCTAAGGAAATATTTACAATATATTTTAAGTTTAACAAATATTTGTGCTAACAGATTTGCTGCAATGTACATATAGCAATATTTGGAAATAGAATGGTTAATGATATAAAGTCAATAAATTAAGCTCAAGAAAAAAATAAAAGTTCTTAGGAAATACTTATTTCCATCAAATCAAAAAGTTTGATTTGAATATCTTTTATTTTCTTCTCATAAAGATAGGCTTTTAGAAAACCATACAAAGTATTTCCATTAAGAAGCATGAAGTAATGCACCCTCTACCTGGTGAATATAACTGTAACCCTTCTATTAATTACAATCAAAAATTTAAAAAGAAGTATGATTGGAGGCCCGCAGGGCCCGCATCGCCCCGTGCTGGCCCCAGTGCAGCCATGATCTGACCAAGGAAGTGGCAGCGGGGGTAGCCCTTCCTTCTCCCACACCATAAGGATGATATGAGCCTTGAAAGAAGATGGTGAGAGAAAGGAGGAGAGACTTCAGCATGCAAACCTTCATCTGTTTGGTTTGCACCGTCATTTTCATTCCATGATGCTGGCCTTCAGATGGCTGGACAGATGTTCCATTCACATCAATGCAGTGACCATAGCCAGCCAAACGTAAGTGACATAGTCTGACCAGATTCAGCAACCTCTAACCAACCAGGTGATGCCTGATATTGTCATGTTACAGAGGCGGATTCCTTCCTTGATCCAGCTACCACTCCCCTGAGAAAACTTTGTGTTGATCAAAACATACAAGCATATTAATGAGATTTACTATGCAAAAAAGAAATGAAGACACCAACAAAACCAGGGAGACAATTCTAGTCAGAAGAAGGAGCAGAAGGTTTACAATGATGGTTACAATGATGATAACTATGACTATATTGTAAAAGAAGTGGAGAAAAATGGATGGACCGTTAGGAAATCGACTCCTTGACAGGCAAAGGTTTATTTGCACAGGTTGTGAAAGCATATGATTGGGTAGAACAAGAATGGGTTGCCATTAAAATAATCAAGAACAAGAAAGCATTTTTGAATCAAGCCCAGATTGAAGTCCGACTTCTTGAGCTCTTGAACAAACATGACACTGAAATGAAATACTATTTTGTGCATTTGAAACGTCACTTTATGTTTCGAAACCATCTTTGTTTAGTTTTTGAAATGCTGTCCTACAACCTCTATAACTTGCTGCAGAACACCAATTTCCGAGGTGTCTCTTTGAACCTAACACGAAAGTTTGCACAACAGATGTACACTGCACTGCTTTTCCTTGACTCCAGAATCATTCACTGTGACCTAAAACCTTCTTTGTAACCCCAAATGCAGCACAATCAAGATTGTTGACTTTGGCAGTTCTTTTCAGTTGGGGCAAAGGATATATCAATATATTCAGGGTCGCTTTATCAGTCTCCACAGGTGCTACTGGGAATGCCTTATGACCTTCCTATTGACATGTGGTCCTTTGGGTGTATTTTGGTTGAAATGCATACTGGAGAGCCTCTATTCAGCAGTGCCAATGAGATAGACCAGATGAATGAAATAGTGGAAGTCCTTGGAATTCCATCCTCTCATATCCTTGACCAAGCACCAAAAGCAAGAAAGTTCTTTGAGAAATTGCCAGATGGCACTTGGAACTTGAAGAAAACCAAAGTTGGAAAATGGCAGTACAAACCACCACGAACCCATAAATTTCATAATATTCTTGGAGTAGAATCAGGAGGGCCTGGTGGGCTACATGCTTTGGAGTTGGGTCATACAGTAGCTGACTACTTGAAGTTCAAATACCTCATTTTTTGCATCATATTTCTTTTTCATTTTTTATTGTGATTAATAGAAGGGTTACATTATATTCACCAGATAGAAGGTGCATTACTTCACAGACATTGATACCCTTTCTCATAACATGGTCCCCATTTCCCTCCCATCCTGCCCCCCCCCACTTATCTTCATTTTCCCCTTCCCTATCCAATTTCTAATAACCAATTAATCACATATAAAAATATATCAGATAACAAGGTTAAATATTGTAACAATATTAGATAACCAAGGGATGGCAAAAAAGATGAGCGATAGTGCATTAAGGACAACAGTCACTCATTATATGGCTTTTGTTTCCTTCTCCTGGAGGTACTTAAATTTAATGTCATATTATTTGGCCTAATGTCTCTAGATTTTGTTCTATTGTAAATCTCTGCTAGGAGAGCCCAAGGTTTCTACTAAGTATGATAAATGAGGGGGACTATTGGGCCTATGTTCCTTTGAGTCTGACTTACTTTACTTAATATGATTTTTTCTAAGTCTTTCCATTTCCTTACAAATGGGGTGATGTCATTCTTTCTGACAGCAGCATAGAATTCCATTGTGCATAAATACCAAATCTTGTTGATCTACTCATCAACTGAGGGACCTCTGGGTTGGTTTCATATCTTTGCCATGGTAAATAGTGCTGCAATGAACATCGCTGTGCTAGTGGGTTTAGTATGCCCTTGTTTCTGGACCACTGGGTAAATGCCAAGTAGTGGAACTGCTGGGTCATAGGGGAGCTCTATGTTTAGCCTTTTGAGGAACTGCCATACTGCTTTCCATAGTGGTTGAATGAGTTTGCACTCCCACCAACAGTGTAGTAGTGATCCCTCCCGGCCATATCCCCTCCAGCATCTGTTGTTGTTAGTTTTCTTTTTTTTCATATATTTTTATTGTAATTAATAGAAGGGTTACATTATATTCACCATATGGAAGGTGCATTAATTCACATACATTGATACCCTTTCTCATGTTTTGGTCCCCATTTCCCTCCCCCCCCACCCCTCATCTTGTTTTCCCCCCTTCCCTATCCAATTTCAAATAATCAAATACAAATGAATCCAATATATCAGATAACAAAGTGAGATACTGTAACAACATGAGATAACCAAGGGACAGCAAAAGAGATGAGAGATAACATAGTACATTAAGGATAACAATCACTCATTATGTGGCTTTTGTTTCTATATCTTAGAGGTCCTTTCATTTAGCATTAAACTATATGGCCTTATATAGTCTTGATCCTGGCCATTCTAACTGGAGTGAGGTGGAATCTTAGAGTTGTTTTGATTTGCATTTTCAAAGTCCTCATTTTAAGGATGCTTGATTATGACCCCAAAACTCGGATTCAGCCTTATTGTGGCCCGCAGCACAGCTTTTTTAAGAAAACAGCTGATGAAGGTACAAATACAAGTAACAGTGTATCCACAAGCCCTGCTGTGGAGCAGTCCCAGTCTTCAGGCACAATCTCCAGCACATCGTCCAGCTCAGGTGGATCTTCAGGGACAAGAGACAGTGGGAGAGCCAAGTCGGATCCCACTCACCAGCATCAGTACAGTGAAGGGTACTTCACGTCTGCTGTCCAGGCCATGGACTGTGAGACTCATAGTCCCCAGTTGCGTCAGCAGTTTCCAGCTCCCCTTGGCTGGTCAGGCATGGAAGCTCCTACACAAGTCACTGTTGGGACTCATCCCGTTCAAGAAACAACCTTTCATGTCGCCCCTCTGCCGAATGCATTGCATCATCATCACGGAAACAGCTCCCACCACCACCACCACCACGATGGACAACAAGCCTTGGATAAGCGGACCAGGCCAAGTGTCTACAATTCTCCAACAAATAGCTCCTCTATCCAGGATTCCATGGAGTTTGGGAACAGTCATTACTCCATGATATCCCTGTCTTCCTCAACGACTTCTTCCTCCACATCTTCCTTCTCTACTGGGATTCAAGGCAATCAGGCCTACCAGAACCGCCCAGTGGCTGCTAATACCTTGGACTTTGGACAGAATGGAGCTATGGACATTAATTTGACCGTCTACTCCAATCTACTATGAGAGGGCAAAGGGACAATGACATTTTTAAGAGCCATGTCCAAACCCATCTCCATGGATAGCTCAGAGGTATCCTCTTTTTGCCTCCCAGATTTAACTTGCCACCTCCAGTCATAGTCGGTTGTTGGTTTTATTATTTTTGGAGGTTTGGTTTTTGTCTTTCTATTCAACAAAAGTTAATATTCAGATATTGGTCTTGGTCATTTGCCAACTAATTTTAACATAATTTGCATATAGGGCCCCATGAGGATGTTTTGTTTTGTTTCCTTTTTCTGTCCCTCTCCCTCCCACCCCACCTCCTTATTTTCATTGTTTTCTTTTGGGTAGGAATGAGTGGGAAATTTGGGTTTTTAAGTTCTCTAAACACACTTGGGCGCGGAAAATGCAGTACTGTAAGGAAGAGGGACCTCCAGCTTACACAGACATCGTCTTCAGAAATGTGACAGGGACGCTTGTGTTTACATGTGTAAGGCACATTAAGCATGCTAAGTGGCGAGGATCAGAACTCTCCTATCTGAACGTACTGAGGAGCATAGCAGCGATGACAGGATCCTCGGGGAGGCTTATCATTATGTAACTGAATGAAACCTTGGAAATCATCCTTTTTATAAACCACAAAAGTTTTTTGTTGTTAATCAGGAAATCCATATTTATTAAATTATATAATTAAATGTCAAGCCTGTGGATTCTAGTTTTTGAACTTGGTAGTTCATAAAGGTTTACAGTAAATAAAAGGATATCATCTCGAGTCTAGCAATACCTGAAAGAACTCACTAGTCATTGCAGTTGAGGAATGTGGACTAGAAGCTGACATGGTGTGGTCAGGACATTTTTTTTTTTAAGCTGGTTGCCACATTTTATGACGCACCAAAAAACAAAACAAAACAAAACAAAAAAACACAAATAAGAAAGCAGTTTTTAAGCCAGTATTTATATAAAGAAAATCCAATGCTTCTGCATACTGTGTTGTTATAGTCCAGTTTTGTGTGCTTCACTACACAGTTTGGTTACAGGAATTCTGTGCATTGTAGACATAAGCAGCATGGAAAAGGATAAATACCTGTGTTAGACTGTAAGATCTAGTCCAGACTTGCTGTGTATACTGTAATTTTAAATGAAAACAAGAACCCCCTTTGTATTATAGTCATGGGTTCTTATGTATGATAGAGAGTTGAATAATTAAAAAAAAGAAATGAGTTAATCCATGATAATATAAAATGGAAATGAGGTCCGAAAAAATATCTTCTTCAAAATTCGCTGTCAATTGTTGAGCATAAATATAACATTTGTTAGTTATTAATATAAATAATTTTTGTGTAATAATAAACCCACTGTTTTAGATTTTCTGTGTCTTCAAGTACCACAGATTGAACAACTTGCAAACAAAATTCAAGTTTATTTAGCTCATTGTTATAGAAGCTTGGATTCCAACCCTGAGGAGATAGACCCAGTGAAGAACTTCTTGTTGAATAGTACATCTTTGAAAATGAAAGAGTAGATACTATTAGGAGAGAGAGAGAGAGAGAGAGAGAGAGAGAGAGAGAGAGAGAGAGAGAGAGAGAGAGAGAGAGAGAGAGAGAGAGAAACAGAACAGAGAGGAAGACAGAGTCAAAGAGTGAAAAAACACAGAGAGAATAGAATGAGAGAAGGCAGAGAGCACAGTGAGAATACAGTGAGAGAAATTACAGGAGAGGGAGAGAGAGAGAGAGAGAGAGAGAGAGAGAGAGAGAGAGAGAGAGAGAGAGAGAGAGAGATGAAAAACTGCAGCAATGCCATCTGTTCAATAGGCACTTGTTTCTGCATTACCAAACCCATTTCCATAGAATTAGATCATTAATCAAGGCTATAATAGGACCTGGTAGTGTTACATCCACACACTTCCGAATTGAGCATTGCTTACACCACAAGAGCATTGGGGAACACAACCTCAAACATACACTTACTCTTTTGTAACCTCTTACATTAAGAACATGTTGCAAAGATGAAATTCTTGCCTTGTTTTCATTAAGAGAAGCTGTATCTTTATCTAAATGTACAAACAAATTAAAAAATAGCTTCAATTAGAAATTAACTATTCCTTTATTTTTGGTTTCTAACTCCTTAATTATTCCACATTATGAATTTTCATTTGTTTAATTGCTAAAGACAAAGCTGTTCATTACTTTTGAAGTTTTTTTTAAAGAACTTATAATTGCTTTAAATTTATTTTAGTAAGAATATCAGGTCGGCATATCTTAATATCTTTTACGTGTGTATGTCCTTGTAATCAGAGATATCTTTGACCTTTAGGCATTGAAGTTTGTGTATTGTATTGCAAAGCATTAACTTTGAAGTATGCCAATGTGTCATATTATGATTGTCATGAATTTTATTAATGTAAAATATGAGCCATCTAATTTGAATACTAATACCCAAAAGATCTGTTGATTAATTTAAAATATAAAAAGGAATTAACTCTCTAAATTTCTTTTACAGACTATATAAAGTACATAGTTGTCGGTTAACAAACAATATATCGCTGCCATAAAAAATACACTTTATGTGTATTTGTGTTCAGTACTGTTAAGACCACCTACTCTGGACTCACCTGAATTTTCCTCCTAGAATAAAGATAATCTAATAATCCATAATCCCAATTTTTCATTTTACATGAATCAAGTTTTCAATTATACCATGGTAGTGATAGAGAAAGAAAAGTCCTAATATAAATACATTTCAAGTTGCTGCTTGCAGTATATATGAAATATTCCACTTGGCAAAGCAAGTTTCATATCTGAATCTAGCTTCAAGGAAGGGAAATATTGCATTCCACTCCCAGATAAAGTTAAAGAGTATAACTTTGTATGCCAGACCGATAATAAATATTGTGATTTGTAATATGTTAATAATAATTTCAGACATGTATTTGTAGAAAAATAATTATGAAATAATATGAAAATAAAAAGAACAATGTCATATAAATATCTTAATATGCAAGGATAGGAGTCAATACAATTCATGGACCTAGAATAAAAGAGAAATTGGTTAATCATTTTGAAAAATCTTTTATGGGGTCTGAGACATGACTCACCAGCTATGAATAAAAGTGTCAGACCTTGAGTTCAAATACATGCATCACTTTAAATTCTGAGATCTGGAAGCATACAGAAAATGCTGAATTTTTTGCTTAGTGAAATTTCAACACTGGTATATCTATTCAAATAAACTACTTTATATGTATTATGTTACAATAGAAAACAATTGTAATTTGAAAACTATGATTTTGATGATTTTTCATCTTTTTGTATATATAACAGTTTTATATGTATGATCTCTTAAATACTTGTCACAGTTTCAGAGAAAAATATCCCTATTTTCATAAATACCAATACTTTTTTATAATTTATAATATATATTTGTAATTTGATGATGTTTCATTTTGCTATAGTCACACAAGAATGCAATGTAACCTGATAAAATATATACCTCCTTTCACTATTCTTCATTACCTTTTCTTCAAACAAGACTTCTTACTTCTAGTTTTATGGGTGCTTTTAAGGTATTGGGAGCATCTTAACCTTAACTTCTCTTTCATGTATGATTTTAATAGTATACATTCCTCAACATAACATGTAGTGTATATAAGTTGCAAAAAGTGATATCCCAAGGTATTTCAAAAATAAATATGCTTTAATCACATTAACTACACCTATTGCTGTTTCTGTTTCCCCTTCAATTTTAATACTCGTTATTGAAAAGATTCTAGATGATATCCTCCAGCACAGACAAAACATATTTCACTATTACTATCTATCACTTTCTCTTTCCTCCATCTTCCCTCATATCCCTCCAAACATTTCTATATTTGTAATCATGTTCCTTCAATATGTGTTTGTAAGCATATATGCATATACACATAGATATGTAATATATACATAATGTGTACTGATATATTCATATATAGTATATAATATTCTCAATGTAATTTATACAAGTATATATGTGAAATGTGTATGTGTGTATATATATAGTATATGTAGCTTTATGCATCTTTGAGTATTAGTTTCCAAATATAAGAGGAAATAGCAGTTGTCTAAAATGTATAAATTGCAAACAAATGTATAATGAGCAAACAAATAAATCTTCATGAAAATTGGATTTTAAATTTAATATCAGTACCTTTTATATAATGGGTGATATACAAGTACATATAAATAAATTAGCTGAAATATGGAAGATTCAATGGGAAACTCCTTAGAAAGACAAAGTCAGAATTCAGTTAAATA
Source organism: Megascapheus bottae (assembly GCF_031878675.1). Classification (NCBI taxonomy): domain Eukaryota; kingdom Metazoa; phylum Chordata; class Mammalia; order Rodentia; family Geomyidae; genus Megascapheus; species Megascapheus bottae. The sequence continues at coordinate 17,208,048 of NC_143519.1, forward strand.
AACATTATGAAGCAGATATTTAAAAGGGATGGAGGGAGATCAAGTTAAGAGGAAGGCAAATGAAGGATGGGAAAGCAGTCAAAAACACACTGTATATTCTACACAATTAATGAGAATGAGGAAAGAGCTGGACACTGGTTCCTTATGCCTGTGTTAGGAGGCTGAGTTCTGAGAACTGTGATTACATTTAGCCCAGATCAGAAAGTCTCTTAGACTCTTATCTCCAAGTAACCACAAGAAAACTTGGTGGGGTGCTTGGTGCAAACTGGTAGAGAGCTGGCTTGAGACAAAATTGATCAGGAGCAGCACCTAACTAGCCAGGAATTAGTTCAAATCACACCACCACCACCACCACCAACAACAACAACAATAACAACAGCAACAGCAAGAGGGAGGGAAAAGGCAGGTGGAGAAGTGATAGGAATAAGGAACAATCGGAAGTGAAGCCATTGTACCAAGTTTTCAATTGATTTTAAAGTATTAAGTATGATCAAAATAGAAATAAAGTCTGAAACATAGATATTGCAGATAGGAAGTTATAAACTAGTAAGAAAATATTTGAATTTTACAGTGATATACTTTAACAATGGGAGAGACTGTAGTAGAAACAACCCAATTAATAAATGTGCTGAAGTCTTACAGAGAGACTTCTCAGAACAAGTAAGAATGGCCAGATGTTCAGTATGTCTGGTTATAAAAGAAATGTACCTAAAAAAATTGAAATTCCACCTTACACTGATTAGAATGGTCATTATGTGGAAAATTAACAGTAACAGATACTGAAAGGGATATGACCAAAAGGGATTGTGACTACACTGGCAGTGGGTATGTAAACTAGTTCAACCACTCTGGAAAGGAGTATGGAGGTTCTTCCAGAGAACATAAGCATAGAGCTTCCTTGTGTCCCAGAAATTCCACTCCTGGGCATTTATCCAAATGATCATAAAAACAGCCTGCACTAAAGCCAACAACATAAATATGTTCATTACAGTTGATGTTTACCATACCAAATATATGGAATCAACCCGGATGCCCCTTCATAGAATAACTGATCAAGATAATGTGGTTTATATACAGGATGAAATTCCATGCTTCCATAAATAACATTGCCTCATTAATAAGACAATGGAATGACTTTGAAGGTTGCACAGATTCTCTTATTTGTAATAATTAGAATGTGCTCATTCATCTACAAGTAAAGCCAATTGGTAACACACAAAATACACTTGAACATAATAAATTAAATAGGACACAGAATATTCATACACTGAGAACAAAGGAGGATATTCTTAGAAATGGATCACTAGGGCTCAATAGTTAGGAACATTTGATCATATGAAACGATACTTACTGAAATAAGCTACAATGAATGGAAGTAAGAGGTTTTACTCTTTGGGTTCTGTTTTTCTTCTCTTTTGCTTTTTTCTCCCCATTTTGTCATTTTAAAAATTTCTCTGCATCCTTTGTCTTGTATAGAAGTTTACCTAATTTGGGGAGCCAAAGAGGAAACCTAGAAAAAGTGATAGTCACTAAAGTACGTTGTAATTTGCGGCCAGGGAGGTCAGGAGGTAAAAACCTTGGAGAGAATGAGTGGGAAGTTGACATGTTCAAAAAGAAATTCATTAACTGAATTGTGTAAGTCTAAGTTTTTTGTATATCAACTTTACAGTGAAAAAGAAACTAAAAGTAAAAAGTATGCTAGAAATTTGAAGTATCTAATAATTTATCACAAAAAATTCTTAGGAAACATATTAGCCAAGAATTTATGTAATATTTTTAGTACTTATCAGCTACTTATGTATCTAGAACTGAGTTAGTATGTTGTTATAATATTCATCCAATCAGCCAATTTCCTTTTTGAAATCAATCATATTAATTCTTGGAAAAGATTTGAAGAAGTTATAATCAGTTATGAATAGATGTCTCAGTTTAGTACATGATCTCTGAAATATATTCCATTACACTGACAGAAAATAAGTAATAATAAATAAAAATATTTACATAATTCATAAGATGGTGGAAGTCAGTGGAAATTTTGTGCTAAAACCCAAGACACAAATTTTAGAATAAACACCTTCAATTTGAAAATGTAAGATTTGTGTAAAATTTTGACTAATATAGCCCAGTGTCTAAGAGATTAGTAAAAAAAAAAAAGAACACCAAATACTTTATTCACTGTTGGTTCAATGGTGATAGAGCTATTAATAGCTGCAATACTATTTTTTACACAATATGAACATTGATAGTGTGTTGCAAGAGACAAAACAGAGGGTACATTTTATGTATTACAAAATTAGCAATCGTTTCAACTAAAGAAAATAATTCGACCAGGCAATCACAGTCTTGCTAAATTTTACTACCAGTAATTTTAGATTGCTTTTATTACATTCATTTTCCCCTTGCTATTGCTAGCATCAGTTTTATGTTACTTACAAAACAGTGTATTGGTTTTACGATGAATGCATCACTCCTAAATCACCAACTCTGCGTTTCCAAATACATCTCTATAAACCTTTCAATAAGTTTCACTTCTACTATAGTTGAAGCAATGATATCTAATTATATATCACAAGACATCTAATTCTGATTTTTGAATCTTATACTGACAAATTGTGAAAGAGATTTACTTAGCTCTTCTAATAGGATTATTCACAAGTGAATAAATTACTCTATTATTATGGGGGAAATTATAATTTCATTTTCTTTCTAATGTTAATTTTGAGTATCCTAATTAATGTTTGTTAAAAATTATAATATAGATATGCTTACTTGGTTACTTGAAATAGGAGAGGGAGGGGGGAAAATCAAGATATGCAGAGGGAGGAGGGGAGGGAAATGGGGACCATGACATGAGAAAGGGTATCAATATTTGTGAAGTAATATACCTTCTATCTGGTGAATATAAAGTAACTCTTCTATTAATTACAATAAAAATATATGAAAAAAATTATAATATTGAACAGGCACTCGTGGCTCATGCCTGTAATCCTAGCTACTCAGGAAGCTGAGATCTGAAGATTTTGGTTCAAATCCAGCCTGGAAATGAAAGTCCTTGAAACTCTTATCTTCAATTAACCACCTACAAACTGGAAGTGGTGCTGTGGCTCAAAGTTATAGAACCCACGATTTGAGCTGAAGACCTTAGGAAAAGTGCCCAGGCCCAGAGTTCAAGCCCTACAACCAACACCAACAACTATATATATATATATATATATATATATATATATATATATATATATATAATCTTTAATCTGCAATGTATAATGACATTGATAACTTCAGTTATATCCAAGCTAGTTTTATTGTTGTGATGTAGTGTATCAATATTTCTTGTTTTGCACACATATTTTAAATTATGAATCAATACTATTAGTATTTTGGGAAATTGTGTATCATAGTTTTAGATTTACTTTTCTTAATTTTTAGAGCATGTAGTATATGTACATTTGTACTTACATGCACAAACACACAACATATAAAGTATGTGTGAATATATTTTACATTGTATTACCTATATCCTAAATATTTGAAATCTTTTTTATTTTTATTTTTCCTTGTTCCAGTATCAAGACATGAACCCTGAAATTGTGACTGAACCAGGACCTCTCACTTGACTTGATTGCACATGGCCCGTATGTTTACTGCTCAGGCCTCCAGGGCTCAGCAGGTACTCCAAAGTATCCAGGATTAAGACATAAGCCACTGACACCTGTATAATCAATTTAATAATGAACATCAATATGTTGTTCCTACGTTTTTCACTATTACAAAGGATGTATCTGTAAGTCTTAGTTTTCACTCATTATTATACACATAGAAAAGTAAATTCAAAATGAAATGCAAATGAAGGAAATACTAACTTATCAAAAATTCCCATCTGAAAAATTAATGTTTTTTCACCTACTTTCCATACAGACATTGACATTTCTGTTTACATCCCTGTGCCAGTAGCTCACTCCTGTAATTCCAGCTAGTCAGCAGTCTGCTATCTGAGAACTGACCTTAGGAGCTAGCCCAGACAGAAAAATTCCCATGAGACTCTTAACTCCAATTAACCACCTAAAAGTCAGGAGTAGCACTTGGTTCAAGTGGTAGAGCTTTAGCTTTGAACATGAAGAGGTTCAAGGACAGCGTCAAGGCCCTAATCAAGTCACACATTCGACAAAAAATAAAAATAAATAAAATTCTGTTCTCACCATTATTAGGTATTGTTTAAAATGGATGGATAACATATGCTTAGAATGTTTTAATCCATATTTCTTAATTATTAATGCGATTACGTATATATTCATTGATTAATGTTTGTAATTCTTTAGCTAATTTCATAATTAGTTCCTCTTTATTTCACTGAGTTCTTTTTATTTTTGTTATTTTGTAGAGAATATTTACATATTCTGGGAGATGGGGTTTGGCCTAGTGGTAGAGTGTTTGCTTAGCATGAACCAAGACCCAAGTTTGTTCCTTAGTATTACATATATAGAAAATGCTGGAAGTGATGCTGTGGCTCAAGTGGCAGAGCTCTACCCTTGCGAAACCCCAATGACAGTGCTCAGGCCCTGAGTTGAAGCCCCAGGACTGGCAAAGAAAAATAATACATATTATAGATATCAAGTCATTCTGGCATAATTATCTGGCAAATATTTTCACTGTCTGTTGTTTGTCTTTCAACAAAATGTATGATTTATTGGAATGTTAACTTTGATATAGATGAGGTTAGTAATTATACTTGTGACTTTTGCTTTTTGCAATTTGTTGATACCTTTATCTCTTTCAGTCACAAATATTGGGTACTAATATATTTTAATTATTTAAAGAATTATGAAATAACTATCTTAGAAGTGTCATTCTGTTGTTGGCAGTGCATTTAGTATGTTTGTTGGACTGTAGAATGTAGTTGGTACCATTTTCCAGACATCATTACTAAATGACTAATTGTCATTTAGTAATTCATAAGACAATAACTTATATTATAGTTCTGAAATGCATATTAGGAAACTAGGGCAATAATCACCACTGTTAAAAATAAAATGAAATATCAACACACATACACACACACACGCAATAGCTGAGAGAGTATCTTTTTAGTGATTTCACTTTACAAAATATGGATTCATACACAATCATCAAATAGGTCAAATAATTTTATTCAGCATTACACAATGTGTATATACATTAAGCCATTTTGTTGTACACAAAAGTTATTCATCTCTGCCAAAATCAATTCTATTTATATTCCCTGTCTGTAAATTTCAGCTACTATAAGTAAGAAAGGGAACATTTTTGCCAATCATGTGACATCATTTGTAGCAGAAAGCAGATTAAGAATGCAGAAATCTCAAAAACTTCTATTACAGGCATATATGTTTCTTTATTACAAATCCTTTAAGAGATTGTTTTATTGATAATCTTTTACCAGATGTAATGATACATGCTTTGTAAAAACTTAGATAGGAAAAACTGCATCTTTTTATTAATAAGACAAGGCCTACAAATAAGTGGTGTTTGCATGCATCTTTCATTTTATAAATTATTTATAATTTTATGAATGCATTTGAAGTAAACACTTGAAATTCTGCATTTCAATTTATGCAAGTTTCAAAAGGAATCTTCAAATAAAACATATTTAAATATTCATGCATGCTACACAAGAACTCTACCACTAGGCGACGCTCCTGGGCCCCTGCAGTAACAATTCTAAAGCACTTATCATACCTTTAAGAAAGCATTTGGGCCATTTTTGTTTCTTCTTCAGAGAAGATTCTCTTTAAGTCTTTGGCCCATTTTTTTAATGGGATGGTTGTTACTTTGGAGATTAAAGTTTTGGAGTGAAAATGGCCTATAGACACATGAAGAAATGCTCAGCATCTCTGGTCATAAAAGAAATGCAAATCAAAACAACTCTAAGATTCCACCTCACTCCAGTGAGAATGGCCAGGATCAAGAAAACTAATAACAGCAGATGCTGGGGGGGGATGTAGCCAGGAGGGATCACTACTACACTGTTGGTGGGAGTGAAAACTCTTTCAACCACTATGGAAAGCAGTATGGCAGTGCCTCAAAAGGCTAAACATAGAGCTCCCCTATGACCCAGCAATTCCACTACTTGGCATTTACCCAATTGTCCAGAAAAAGGTCATACTAAAACCACCAGCACAATGATGTTCATTGCAGTACTATTTACCATAGCAAAGATATGGAACCAACCTAGATGTCCCTCAGTTGATGAGTGGATCAACAAGTTGTGGTATTTGTACACAATGGAACTCTATGCTGCTGTCAGAAAAAACGACATCGCCCCATTTGTTAGGAAATGGAAAGTCTTAGAAAAAATCATATTCAGTGAAGTAAGCCAGACTCAAAGAACAAAAGCCATATAATGAATGATTGTTGTCCTTAATGTACTATGTTTTCTCTCATCTCTTTTGCTGTCCCTTGGTTATCTCATATTGTTACAGTATCTCACTTTGTTATCTGATATATTGGATTTATTTGTATTTCGTTATTTGAAATTGGATAGGGAAGGGGGAAAAACCAGGACGGGGGAGGGGGTGGAGGAGAGGGTATTGGGGACCAAGACATGTGAAAGGGTATCAATATAGGTGAATTAATGCACCTTCTATCTGGCAAATATCATGTAACCCTTTTATTAATTACAATAAAAAATATTAAAAAAATGAAAAACAACAGCAACAACAACAACAAAAAAGAAAGCATTTGGAGGTCTAGAGTGTGGCCTAGTGGTAGAGTGCTTGCCAAGCATGGATGAAGCCCTGTGTTCCATTCCGCAGTACCACATGCACAGAAAAGCAGAAGTGGTGCTGTGACTCAAGTGGTAGAGCTCTAGACTTAAAAAGCTCAAGGACAGTACACAGGCCCTGAGCTCAAGCCTCAGGTCTGGCAAAAAAATAAAAAAGATAAAACATTGCACTTATCATTGACATTCAATCTATATTTTCAAGAATATGTCTAATTTCTAAACTTCCTGAAAAGGGGCAATGTTATCAACACACACACACATACACACACACACACACACACACATACACACTCACATGCATACATATACATTCACGACACTCAAGTCTCAAATAGGAATAAAAACCATTTCAAACATACCTGTTAAATCTGATCTATTACGAAAACTTTTGTGGAAACCCATAAAGTCTACGTATTTCAAGCTACCAGAATTAGTTTGTGAATGTATTCACCCAGTTATTAAAAGAAAACTCCACTTAAACACAGAGATCAAAATAGAAAGACTGGTTAAAATTAGCTGCTTAAACTTTAGTTCAGAATTTCTCTTAAACCTGTTATGGCTTAGTAAATGTAGTTTCAACAACAACTACAAAAGCCTTCTTATTTTCAAAGTGCAGAGCTACTTAACACTTTCACTTATTGAATGTAAAGACAATTAATAGATTATTATAGGTGGATTGTTTTTCATCCCATAGTTGTTAACCTCTGAGATGTCTGTGAGAGATCTGTCACACCAGAATGTCTCCTTCAGCAGTGATGGGTTTTGGATTTGCCCTTAAAGATTTTGACAGTATCTAAAGTTGACCTTCATCTTAACCTGTAGCCTACTGTTCATCCATAGTGAAATGAACAATGCTGGTACTTATTTATGTTTGAAATTATTTCAGTTTGTCAAGAGGAAAGATTTAAAGAATGAACGACCACCCATGGGTGTACTTTTTGACACCATAGAGTACCTTTCATGCTATGCAACCTTTTATTGATAAAAGCCGCTTTTACCCTGCAAGTCTCATGCCAAGTACATCAACGAGGTTATGAAGCAGTGCCTGCATCAGTTATTTGCTTGTATTGCTAGAGAGTCTCCTCATGATGTTTGTAGAGTGTCTCTAGCTACTAAAATTACTTATCACTTGTATTACAGTTTCTTCATCTGAGCAAATTATCCATGGGAATGCTGTTTTGACTAATGTGTTAAACAAAAATGCTGATTAAATCCATTCAAATAATCCTTCAACACTTAGTAAAAGAAAATAAAAGTAGAAATTCAAGAAGGCTAAAGCTATTATCTACTACTGATTTTAGTTACATAACATAAAACATTCTCAAAATTAGCAAATAAAAATAGAAATTAATCTGCTCAATACTGTACAACACATACATGATTATCATTTTCTCTAAGCATATGTACATATTTTATTTTATATTATCTAATACTCCCACCTGGATAATCTCTGATCCGTCAACTTAGTATTAGGAACTATGTGCATTTGTCTTACATACCAAAATATTTTTCTTTTTAATATTTCTATTAATTTTTCTTTGGTCCCAGCCATCAAGCCAGGTATAGAAAGACTTATCAAAGGCCTGACAAGTATATTGTTTAGCTGTTCAAAAACTATTGCCATCATTTCTTTTCTCTTCATAATCAGAATTTTCATAATAGTGATAAGAACTTTAATATATAGTTATGATTACAGTACCTTAAAAACAGAAATCTTATATTTTCATGTTGTATATAGGAAAATCTAAAAAGCACATATTTTTCTTCTCTGGTATGTACCTTTTAGGACCTCAGATAGCACAATGCTGCTTGAAAAAATTGATATATATATATACACTCTAAAATAAGTTTTTTTTCATTTCTGTGGTTAGTGAAATCTTAACCCTTTAAAATATTGCTTCCTTTATTGTAAATTTATCTATCTGTTTATTTATATTTTATTGTAAAGGGGATATACAGAGGAGTGATAATTATATAAGTCAGGTAATGAGTACATTTCTTTTTTAACAGTATTTCCCTTTCCCTTTCTCCTAGTTTTTCCTTCTCTACCCACACCACATAAGTTGATAAGTTGTATAGTCCATTTTCGGCACGGTATCATTGACTCATTTGTTCACTTTCATCCGTCTATTTCTGTATCTTCCTTCCCCTTCCAAAGACAGGTAAATTTATATATAAGACAAAAGGAATGGAGAACAAAACTAGAGACAAAGGAGAAAACAAACAAGCTAAAAAACAAAAATAACAAAAAAACGTATTGTTTTCATTTCTTGGAGATAATTTTGATAAATATTGTATTATACGATCATGTGCACATAGTTGTTGAAATTTTCTGGTCCTCTCCTCAAAGTATCCTTTGGTCTCATTGTATGAATGCTTATGGCCCTGAAAAATTTATCATGTCCAAGTGGTATTATTAGTTTGGACTTTTTTGTCTGAGTGTGCTGTCATTTTAGATAAAGTAAGAAATTGCGAATATTATAGTAAGTAGACACATTGTTACAAAGACAATAAGCTTTTATGAATAATAAGCTGACAGGAGTTTATCTTTATTATCTAAATGTAATCAACTCAAAAAAAAAAAACAGGGATCAGAATCAAAATCCATTTTGTGATCCTTGTTAACTGCCTGGCAAAAAAATTTACCAGTCAGACATACAATAGGTTCCTTTTAAAGGGAAAAATGATGTTTCTATCCGGTACTTTTAATTGGGGATATTGGCCAACTTTTCAAATTTCGGTTAGACAATCTACCTAAATTTGTGTAGCTATCTGAATCAAATCACAAAACTGTATTTTTTAGGTATGCAGAACAAGAACAAGTCTGTGGATTCCAGTCAGATATTTCTTTTGGTTTACATTACATTATATGGAATATAGAAATTTCTCCAGAAGTTTTATAAGCCTATTTTTATTGACTTCTGCAGTAAACCATGTGTGAGTGTCACACTAAAAAAATGTCTCCGGAGGTTAAAAACATGAATAATTAGTTTCAAAGATATCAGTGGTGTGGCTGAATTGTTTCATGAACTCCAAGAAAGAAAGTTCTGATGATTTACATGTAAGAAGTGGCCAGGATTCATGAATCATAAAATATGCTTTGCTGAATTTGTCTATGTTTTTAACACAGATGACTCTTATGACAACTTTAGTAATGAGACATTGGAACCACTTTTAGCTAGAATAACAGGTGAGAGATTTTGTCATGTTTATGTGTCAGAAAATGTTACATTCAGCCAAAATTATAATTCTTGTTTGTTAATAGTAAGCTTTTCATCACAAAACCACCCAAACTGTGTCCTTTATTTGTTCCTGTCTATAATGATGCATCAGTTTCTATGTTGTTACAGTTCTGAATCTGAGAAATAGTAGTAGCTTTTTGAGTATTCTACTTACTCTATAAATCTAAATGAGACTTCTTGTGGAATGTACATGAGTGATGTACTTTCTAATTTTAGAAGCCACAATTTGTTTACCCAACTAATCCAACAATACTCCCCAGACCAGACTCACTTTAGCCTATTAGACATTTGGAAGTTCACAAGTTGCAGAATACATAGGTAAAATGTATGCAACAAATGAAAATCAGTAAAGAAATAGTGTGTTTTATATCATGGAGTAAATGGTTAGGCTTATGATAAAGGCATTTCATTCTGCCCACTGACAGAGTGATCCGACACATTACTCATGTTGCAGACTAAGCACCGCATCAGAGTGGATTTTACTAGGTGGCAATTTAGAATATCTAATGGTGTATCAGACCCAAATATTTGTAGACTTTCTTGTAAAAGTAGAAAATACATTCAGGTTATAATAATGGATGATATTTGGTAACTTTTTTTCTTATGCTAAGACCTCACTTTGTAATTTTGTTTGAATTACTACACCATGAAGTAGATGTTACTCCCTTTTTTTAAAAAACCATTAGCATACTAAACAAGAGAAATAGATAATGCAACCTAGTAAATGATGTTTTCCTCATTCTATTTATAGGCTAGAATATTTGTTTACATAACAGGTCTAGTATTATGAAAATATATATGATTTTAGTAAATGTTGCCTAGTACTCCTTATAAGTAGAATGATTTCTCTCATCTGTTTATGTTACTCAAATATTGACACTGATAAACGAATGATCTTGCTGATTCAGGGGATTTGATATCATGGCATTTGTGCTTTATCAGTTTAGTCACAGAATGAGTAGTCAGGTCTTAGTTTTTTCAGAGAGGGTTTTTCCACTTTTGCCCAGGCATCCAAAAATGTAAATAAAATTCTCCTATCTCTTCCTCAGGAGAAGATAGGACCAGAGTTGTGGAGAGCATATTTGTAGCTTGCTTTGTTTTGGTTTGTTTTGGTTTTTTAGTGATAACTTTGGCACTGGTGTTAGCTTCCAATTTAGGTCCTCCTTTCTGGGAATATCAAGTAGGTACAAATATGTTTATCTAGACAACTGTAATAACATTTATTATTTTAAACATGGTTTTCATTACATATAAATCAATACTCATTTTAACTTTAATCTATACTAAGCAAATCCTATCACTTATTAAATTAAGTTCTCTCTAGAGAATATATTTAACCGATTATTAGTACAAGTTAAATTTCATTAATGCTGAATTGAAAAAAAGAGTCATTAATACATGAAGTCTGCAACATTAATCTCTGTGTTTTTCCAATTAAATCACCAAAACAGACGTTCTTACTCACCCAAATATGTACTGTCTACTTTCACAAGGTGGGGAAAGAGTAGGAAAAGAAAAACACATATGGCAACAAGTAGTTATTTCATATCAGCTATTCTGATAAAAGTACTAATTAGATATTCCAAAATTGACATTATAATAATAAATTATGGGAAATTTCATGGAAGCTTAAAAAAGGAAAATGCTATGAAAAGAAGCATTCTGTGAAAGGAAAAAAGTTTTATAGCAAAAATGTCAAATAATCTCTCAACTATTTCTGGATGGCAGGTTGTTCTAAAAGAAGTTCTGCATTAGTGAAAAGTAGAGGTTACTGAAGGACTGTAAATCTGTGATCTTATGAGGCCCCCATGCTGTCACCACATCAACTGCAGCGTCTATATTTCTATTTTAAGGAAAAAAAGCAACATCTGAATTTCCGTAATAATAAATTAGCTTTAATGGATTTGGGGACTGAAATGTATATCATATTTTAGTTCTTAAAGTGTACACATTACTAAACTTTCCATTTTCAAAGCAATTAGGCAGCTTCTTTAAATTTTGGCAAAAGCATTATTTCATGAATATATTACTAAAATACTTATAAGCGAATAACAAATTTATTTTTTTTCTGAAAAAATACATCTTGAATTTGTTTTTTCTTCCTTTTCTATGTTTCTTTTAAAATTATATTTTATCTTTGTATTACTGAGATTCTTCACATATAACTAGAGGGATTTTAGTATCTACCTTAAGTTTAATTGTTAGCTATATTACTTTTAATAAAATTTAATTATGAATTAATAATTTCAATTCTTTTAGATGTTATCTGAATTTTTACATCATTTAAAGTTAGTTCTGTATGCCTTATTTTGATACATAAGTATATTCTTTTACATAATCAAATTAGAATTAATTATTGTGTCCTTTAAGATTCTTGATGACATGAATTTAAGATTATTTTTATCAATATTCTATCTTACCTTTTAATCTTCTAGAGGTCATAGCACAGGATAGCTCTGTTAATTTGTTGTATTTTAAGAATTACTTTAAGATTGATATTAGTTTGATACTAAAGATACAAACAGATGACTTAAAGGATTTAAAGTAGCTTAAAGGCTTATGTAAAATAATCAAAACTTTATTTCTTTTTTTCATATATTTTTTATTGTAATCAATAGAAGAGTTCATGATATTTGCCAGATAGATGGTGCATTAATTCCCATACATTGATACCCTTTCACATGTCTTGGTCCCCATTTCCCTCCCCTTTACTCCCACCCCTCATCTTGTTTTCCCCTGTTCCCTATCCAATTTCAATGCAAATATATCTGATATATCAGGTAACAAAGTGAGGTGCTGTAACAATATGAGATAACCAAGGGACAGCAAAAGAGATGAGAGATAACATAGTACCTTAAGAACAACAATCATTTTATATGGCTTATGTCGAAACTTTATTTCTTTGAAATAATTATACATATATAAATGAAGGTAACTTAGAAAAAATTGAATTGCTCAATTTATTAATGAAAAAGCTTGGATATATGAGCAAAATGAATAAAGAAATCTGTTATATAAATTACTTCCAAATATCATCATTTATTCTGGTTTCTTTCAACTAAAATACTTTATCTTAACTATCTGACATCTTTTTATTTATTGCTCTTATTTCGCAGTTCATTTCAAGGAGAAAATGTATAGCTACCATTGTGTAATTATTTGAAAAACAATTTCTGAACTTTGTTTTAATCATCAAGTACAATTATATATAAATCATGCTGCTTTCAAAAAGTGGATCAAACTAGACAGCCTCATGCTAGTGAAATAAATAAACAGCACATGTTCTCTCACACAAAATTCAGCCTTTAAATGAAATACATACTTTGTATGTTGAAATGTAAACTAGAGATGAGGAAGATCTGAGCTCTTACTCCATACTGTCAAAAAACGGATTGATAGATGGTTAGTTAGAGAGAGGAAAGGGAAAATATAATAGGTTTTGGTTAACCATGTTGGGGGTACAAGTAGCAGAGGGAGGTTGGAAAGAGATGTATAGGGGTGAATAAGGTTGAGAGAACTGCATTTTTAAATAACATGACAATAGAAACTTGTGTTTGATCAAGTTGTGTTGATATTTTAAAAGATTTTAGAGTTAGAAGATATGGAACCAACCCAAATGTCCCTCAGTTAATGATTAGATCAACAAGATGTGGTATTTATACACAATGGAATTCTATGCTGCTGTCAGAAAGAACAACACCATATTAAGTATGCCAGATTTGAAGGAACATAGGCTTAATGGTTTCCCTCATTTGTCATAATTAGTATAAACCTTGGACTCTTCTAGCAGAGGTTTATAATAGGGCAAAACCTCGATATATAAGGTCATATAGGATGATACCAAATGAAAGGATCTCCAAGATATAGAAATAAGAGCCATATAAGGTGTAACTATTGTTCTTAATGTACTATGTTATTTCTCATCTTACCTTGTTACCTGGTATATTGTATATATGTTTATTTGTTTATTTGAAATAGGATAGGGAAGGGAGGAAAACAAGATGAGGAAAGAGGTGAGGGGAAATGGGGACAAAATCATGAGAAAGGGTAGCAATGATTGTTAAGAAATGTACCTTCTGTATGGTGAATATAATGTAACCCTCCAATTAATTACTATATATCTATATCTATTTCTATATATCAACAAAAGTTCCAAGAACTGTGGCAATCTGAATTGAAACTCTCATTTCTTCTAATTCAGTTTACTTTTGGAGTTCATTTACTTCATATATTATATAATCATCTACTTCATGAAATTCTAAGACTTAATTATTCCCATCCATGTAAACTGCTTGGAACTCTGCCTGGAATATTGTAAGCTCTCCATAATACCATGGAATAGTGTCAAATTGTGAAGCCTTCTATGGAAGAGCTATGTTTTACTGCACATTTTAGTAATAGGTTTGTAGGAATTCATAGACTAATATAGTCACCAGTATTTCTCACCAGCACTCCAGCAGTGACCTTTTGCAGGGGTTCTGCTGACGTTCTTGCCTTCCAGGTCTGTAAATCCTTTAGATTGTTTTCAAGTGAATTCTATCATGGATCACATCAAAATTATTCAATAGTTTCTATAACTACATTTTAATCCAGCATCATTATGGCAATGCCTAAAATGCAAATTAGTTGGCATCCAGTTTTATTTTGACTGAAATAACGCGACACTGCTACATGACATTGTTAGAGCTACACAGGTTGAGGTTTATACTCCTGATTTGCCATATGCTCCAAATTTTGGGGTCTTTACAGTTGATATAATTTATCTCTGCATTTTAGCAAAGCATATGAACCATTATTGTTAAAGTTTTGTTGTGATTTATGTAGCCAAATCTCCTCAAAGACATCTTCAGTGTAATCTTTATAAAGTTTTCATTCCACCATAAGCATTCTCTACATTGCTTTACGTTTTATTTAATATCCAAAATAACATTAATTGATTTCTTGTTTGCTTCCAGCAATACACAGCTTCTGAGGACAATATTGTAACATTCTGTTTGTTTCTGGCATCAACAATAGTGACAATTAGATGGAAGAACAATGAAAAGTACTTATACATAATAGCAACGATTATTTAAGAATTTTTTCTTGGCCAAAATTAAACAATGCTTGAATTCTATGACAATTTTTACAAATGGGAAATATTTATAAAATCAGTATACTATTAAAAGCTATATTTTTAAAGGTACAATTTTTACTATTGAAAATTAGAATATTTAAAAATTTCTGAGACAATAAAAATATATCTAAAACATAAAATATTATACTTCATTTATAATAAAAATGGAAAGCAAGGCCATTTGAAAAAAATCATTTCTTCTCAATTATTGCTGAGGAAAAATCCATATATAGCAATGTGCACAACTGGTAAACTGTGAAGAAAGAAGTATACATAACTCTTAAAAATTTTCAATGATTTATTTCTTAAAGAAAATTTGCTCACATGTACCCAAATTCTGCTCACATGTTGTCTTAACAAGCTCACTTAAAGTGATCTCTCAAAATACTTTTACAAAATATTGAATTCATATATAAACTGATGGACACAAACCATATACATAAAATTGTATACTGGTCATAGGGCAAAGGCATATCACTATAGAATGGCTCCAATATGTCTCCAGTAAAGTACAGAAATATGAAAAAGATATTTACTATAATAATATTGAAATGTCAATTATTGATTATATTTATATGGGTTCTTGTTCCCCTTTTTATGGTTGATTCTTTGGAGATTTTTTGAAGCAGCGTATTTTATAGAATAGAATTGAATGCCAAAGAGATTATGTCCATGTAGTAATTCTTATTTTTCTTACAGAAAAAATTAAAATATTACATGATGCTGAAGTCTTCTATTGAAGAATTCATGATATAATCTAGGCAGCTCTCTGCCGATCCCATGTCAATATTCATAGTCTTCATGTTGAAGATTAAGAGAGGAAAGACTGCAAGAACAAACCATATCTACAATTGTGTTTGTCATACAGATGACGGATAGAGTCATTAAAATGTGAGCAAAAATAGAATGACTAAATAGGATTTTGTTGACTTCTGACTGGGGATTCGGGCACTCTACCACAGCATCAGATTTGATAGTGGGATGTTCCTACTTGATGGATTGCAGAGAGAATATATTCTACATCTAATAGAAATAAGCAGAAACAAAAACATTTGTCTTCAGTTATAAAGCAGTTATAATCAATATCTTAACTCATAATATTTGGAGAGAAACAATCACAAAACATTTCCTGAAATTCCAATTGATATTATAGAGATCCATCACATGTTTCTAATCATGTAGCAGCCAGGCAAGTTATTACATTTTTTAAAATAGTTTTTTTTTTTTTTTTTTTTGCCAGTTCTGGGCTTGAGCTCAGGGCCTGAGCACTATCCTTTGCCTTTCTCAAGGCTAGAGCTCTACCACTTGAGCTTCAGCACCACTTCCGGCTTTTTTGTATGTATGTGGTACCAAGGAATGATCGAACCCGGGTCTTCGTGCATGCTAGGCAAGCACTTTAACCACTAGGCCAAACTCCCGGCCCCTTAAACAGTTTTTTTATGGAATGAATTTGATTATGACCTGGAAATGTTTCTTCCCTGTAATATATTGGTACTAAATTGTGTTTTTTGTTGTTGCTTGGTTTGGTTTTGCTTTTTAGTTTTGGCGTTGGACTTCATGGCTCAGGTGCTGTCTCCAAGATCCTTTGCCTAGTGCTTTAAGCCAAGGCTCCACTTCTGGTTTTTGTGTGGTTAATTGGAAACAAGCTTCTCACTGAGACTTTTCTGTCTCACTTGGCATCAAACCAGATCTTCAGATCTCAGCCTCTGGAGTAGCTAAGACTACAGATGTGATCCACCAGCACCCAACATAAAATAATTTCCTAGGCTATCCCTGTTGAGCCTGTAATATAATGATACTCCACTTTTAAATATTGATACCTTATCATGTATAGACCTTCATAAAGAAAATTTTGAAAGTCCTTTGCTTGCCAGTTAATTGAAAATTTCCCATGATTGGCATGTGAGTTGAATGATGGACAGAGGTGGAAAATTAGATTTGCAAGGGTATGTGTGTCCCTAGTATGTAATTTTTCATGCCTATTGTGATTACTCTGCTGTTATTATGGATTTTTATGCTGACAATTTATTGGGAAGTGAAATCTGTGTAAAACTGACTTAGGAATATGGTAAGTAATGCTACTGTTACTCATTTTAAGTAGGAAGCCATGAAGCTTCCTTAGGAGTAATTATGGAAATTAGCATGCTAAACATCAAATGATGGATTTATTTGACACTTAACATGGAGCAAAACACAGTATTTTTCCACTTGACTTTTTCTTCCTTCTTCATTAAAATGATCATAAGACTATTTATTTTACAGAAGTAATATGTCATGTAACACAGTATACATGAAGTGTTACTGTAATGTTTAGTATCAAGTGTACACTGTGAAATCATTTTCTATTACAAGATGCTGTGGGGCTAGATCTCTGACAGGAGGTAAGCGTGAAAGACGCGCATACAGAACACACGCTGGGAGGACAAGCATGAGCAGGTCTCGTTTACTATTGGGCAGAACAGGAACCTCCTGAGTCTCCCCCAGCCAATTGCCTAGCAGGGAATTGATGTAAGGCACTTGAGGCAGGTACCTATTGGTCTTTGGGGGGAGTACAGGGAACATGGACAGCTCATGGCCAGCAAGCCAGGCAGACTTGCCTGTGGGTCACGTCTTTGTGAGCAGGAAGTGTGCTTCTACTACTGCTCTAGCTGACTCAGCCAGATCTGACCGGCTCTACCCACAAGATGCAATTTAAATTCATATACCTCAACACCACATTTACTTTTGTAGTACTAGATATTGAACCCAGAGCATGGGATATGCTGCCCAAGCACTTCAGCTCTGCCCTCAACTCTTTTGTCTGTTTTTCTTACCATCTTTCACTAATTTGCCAATAGTATGTGAACATTTCTTCTGCCTCTACTTCCCCATCTGATTGACAGTACAAGTTTGTACTAGTAAGACTGACACATCAATTTTGAATGACAGGGATAATATCATAAATGATAATAGAGACAGACCCTATTAAAAATCTATGCAACAAAGTTAATAAAATGGAAGAATCCACTAAGGAGTGTCTGTTATAGCAGCAAAAACTTGAAGCTGGAAAATGTTTGGTAATTCATTTATCAGAAGACATGACTTCTACTAATACTAAGATTCTTGTGATTAAAACTAAATAGGATAAATTGTATTCTCACCACTCCAGGAAAATATTACACCTTAACAATATTTTAACTGATGATATGCATGTGAAGCAATGAGAATTTGTTTGAATGAGATACACATTTTCAGGTCTAATTTGATAAACAAATTACTGATATCTATTGATTAATGTCTGGGTATATCACCTGATAATAATTTTCATTTCCATGGAGTTATTATCTTCCTGAGTTCTTTCAAATTTGAGAGTTTATATACAAATGCAAATGTAATTGTTGTGTGAGAAAGTAAAATTGTAAAAGGAAAACTGGAAGAACACAAGTTACTTCTGAAAATATGCACATAGCTGGTATAAAAGGCAAGGAAATTTTTTTCATGAATATTAAGAAATCAAATGCAGTCGATACTTTTGGGAGAGTAGACACCAAAGAGAATATAGGATTGAAATTTGATATTAAAAATAAATCTTGTGGGGCCAACAGTTTGGCATAGTGGTAGAGTGCCTGCCTAGCATGCATGAAGACCTGGGTTGGATTCCTTTGTACCACACACATAGAAAAAAGCTGGAACTGCTGCTGAGGCTCAAGTGGTAGAGCTCTGGCATTGAGAAAGTCCAAGGACAGTGCTCAGGCACTGAGCCTAAGCCCAGGACTGGCAAAAAAAAAAATAAGGCTTGTGTTTGTAATTTTTTTCTTCATTTCAGTGTTGAATACATAGTTATTTTTGTTACACTAGTAGTTGCATGTAATTTTCACTTTGTAAAAATGAAAAAGTTGAAAAGAACAAGGCATCCTTAGAAGAACTATCTAAGAATTCATAAAGAGAACCTATATATATATTTAAAAACTAATGTATATATTCAAGGTTAACAAAAGAATGAAGAGACACCAAGCACACTGCTTAAGAAGTTCTCATGATTCTTACATATGCTGCCCACAGTATGACTTTTAACTAACAGTTCGTCTTTAAGTCTTGCCTCTTGATTTTGATCCATTCAGTGAAATAAAGATTTTTCCATGAAACGGTATTGCACAGTCCTCAGAATGACTCAAATATAGGATTGAAGACCCACTCATTATGCCCTCTAAACATAGTAAGAATGGCTGTGATTCTGGAAGGCAGCTCATAATTAAGCATGTGAGATCCGTGTCAATTTGCATTGAAGTACTGGGCTACACAAATGAGTGTCAGAGATTATATTGATTAAAGGATTTGGGGAAAACTCAAAGACTTTCCACTGAGCAAAGTTCAGTCCAGGTTTCAGTGTTGACACACACCCAAACTAAATGGGTGTTCTTGTGTGTATTTATTGTTGCTTGGCAAGTAGGTTCTTCTTAATGCAATCCAATTGATTATACTGGACTATGGAAAACTCATAGGAACATTAATCTGCCCTGCAATGACTAAAAAGAAGATACTAATTGACTCACAGAGTAAGTCTTAAAGCTTCCATTTGGAAGTGTAAGAATATTTTTGCCAACTATTTATTCAAACAGTAAATCATGTGATAATACTAAATTCAGATGTGCATCAGAATAGAAACTCAAAGTATCTTTGCATTTAATAATTGAAAACAACATATAATCATGCACAAACATGTAACCACAAGAAAACGTGGTTTAAACATTTTATTTGTATATTTATGTTATACAAACTAACAAATCTTTATTTGTAGGATTAATATAAACTTATAATACAGAGTCAACATTGTGAGGAACTCTAATAGCAATATTTTATTTAACTACACCTGGCACTTGAACTCAGGGCCTGAGCACTGTCCTTGAGCTTTCTCAAGGCTAGTGATCTACTACTTGAGCCACAGTGCTTTTTCCAGCTTTGTCTGTGTATGAACCCAGGGCTCCGTGCATCCAAGGCAAGCACTCTATCACTAGGTCACACTCCTGGCCCTAATAGCAAATTTTAGCAAATAAATTCACCCTAAGGAATAGAAGGTAAAGGTCATTTGTGTTGTTGTTGGTTTTGGGGTTTGCAGTCAGAACCTGTGTGCTCAAGGTTACCACTCTACCACTTTGAACTACAGCTACATTTTTGGTTTCATGACTCTCACAGACTTTCTTGCCTTAACTGGCTTCCGACTGTCATTCTCAGATCTCAGCTTCCTGAGTAGTTAGTATTACAGGTGTGAGAGAGTGGTGCCTAGTTGAAATAGAAATATTTTGCTCTCAAGCTTTTCTACAGGCCTAAATATATAGGTCAATAATAAAATATTTTCCCTACTGTTTATGTATTTGTGTATGTGTTTTTGTGTGTATGTGTGTGTCTGTTAATAAATGATGACACATAATTTCCTACTTAAGGACTATATTCATTCAAAGTACTCTCGAGTGTAAAACCTTATCATGCATTAGTAGTTAAATGCCTGTAATAGTACACAGAAGACAAATTAATGTAGCATCTGCCCATCTTTATGGCAATCATTAAGTTAAAGCCTAACTGTTGGCTAGTTTCATTATCTATTAAGGATAATGTCTGAACGATTTTTACAATTAAGTCAATCATGAGTGCAATATGCAGATTATAAAAGAACTGCCTTTAAATGGCCATAAAATAACATAATGTCAGTTTTTGAATGACCATTTTCTTTATAAAAGCATACCGTTCTTTAAGACCATATATTTAGTCAATAGATCTGTAAAATAAAAATGCTGAGTTTGATTAAAAAGAGTAGTTTTCTCTCTGGATAAGATATATGGATAAGAATATCTTTAGTTTTATATAATTACATCTATTTTGCAATTTGGAAGTAAAACTAAGTCCCATATGAGGGAAAAATCAACTGCATTTAGGACAATAATAAAATTGAAGACTATTATTTAGTTGGGAGTATTTTTTAAGTTGGGGACAGATGAGCTTATTTCTAAAAATAGTTATGACCATATTTATGCAATGTCCAAGCATAATTATAGAACTCAGATTTAGTCACTGTCCTGAAAGCACAAAATATGACAGAAGCATGAAGATCACTGATATGAAAGGCACAGAAAACAAGTTGAATCAGCCTGGTTGGCATCTTGAGGAGAAAAAAACAGAGCTAAAAGTTTAGATTGGCTTAGACAGCTAGAGTTCACAGAATGGAATAATGGAGAAATTCAGCTGTCTTTATAATACCCTCCTTTGCTATTAAAATAATTATTAGATGTGTATATGACACATAATATTATATAAGTATGTGACAAAACAAATTCTAGCTGGACTAGAAACTATCAACATGAAATATTTTCCTCTTTTTTTTTGTTATAGGGATTGAACTCTGGCCTGTTCAGTGTGGTCACTGAGCTCTTCAGCTCAAAGCTACTTCCCTTTCTTCCAACATCAAATATTGGTAGAAGTCCCAGTGTCCTAAATGCTCAGAAAATTCCTGTTTCCATCAGCCAGAAGATATATTTTATAAAGAATGTTCCAAGACTGTCTAAATAGTAAAAAAGATTAGAAAGAATACCATATCAAGATGCATGGAACTCAAATGCTTAAATCTACTTAGATAAAATATTAAATTCACTCCAAGACATCTCAATGCACATAAAACAAGAATGATAGAGATTATTTTGTAGCCCAAGGCTCTTTAAGAAAATTAAAAGCCGGGGCCGAGAGTTTAGCCTAGTGGTTAAAGTGCTTGCCTAGCATGCATGAAGACCCGGGTTCAATTCCTCGGTACCACATACATAGAAAAAGGCTGGAAGTGGTGCTGAGGCTCAAGTGGTAGAGCTCTAGCCTTGAGAAAGTCCAGGGACAGTGCTTAGGCCCTGAGCTCAAGCCCAGGACTGGCAAAAAAAAAAAGAAAAGAAAATTAAAAGTCACTTCCTGCATACACATGAAAATATATACTAGTAATTGATAGGAATTTATTTATTTATTTTATATTTTATTGTAATTAATAAAAGGGTTACATGATATTTGCCAGATAGAAAGTGCATTAATTCACATATATTGATACCCTTTCACATGTCATGGTCCCCATTACTCGTCCCTCCCCTCAACCCCCCTGTCTTAGTTTTCCCCCCTTCCCTACCCAATTTCAAATAACCAAATACAAATAAATCCAATATATCAGATAACAAAGTGAGATACTGTAACAATATGAGATAACCAAGGGACAGCAAAAGAGATGAGAGATAACATAGTACATTAAGGACAACAATCATTCATTATATGGCTTTTGTTTCAATATCCTGGAGGTCCTTTCAATTAGCTTCATACTATATGGCCTTATGTATCAAGGTTTTGCTCTATTGCAGATCTCTGCTAGGAGAGCCCAAGGTTTCTACTGATAATGACAAATGAGGGAAACCATTGAGCCTAAGTTCCTTTGAGTCTGACTTACTTCACTTAACATGATTTTTTCTAAGACTTTCCATTTCCTAACAAATGGGGCGATGTCATTTTTTCTGACAGCAGCATAGAATTCCATTGTGTACAAATACCACATCTTGTTGATCCACTCATCAACTGAGGAACATCTAGGTTGGTTCCATATTTTTGCTATGGTGAATAATGCTGCAATGAACATTGTTGTGCTACTGGATTTAGTATGCCCTAGTTTCTGGATGGTTGGGTAAATGCCAAGTAGTGGAATGGCTGGGTCATAGGGGAGTTCTATGTTTAGCCTTTTGAGGCACTGCCATACTGCTTTCCATAGCGGTTGAACAAGTTTGCACTCCCAACAACAGTGTAGTAGTGATCCCTCCTGGCCACATCCCCTCCAGCATCTGTTGTTATTCGTTTTCCTGATCCTGGCCATTCTAACTGGAGTGAGGTGTAATCTTAGAGTTGTTTTGATTTGCATTTCTTTTATGACCAGAGATGTTGAGCATTTCTTCATGTGTCCATAGGCCATTTTTGTTTCTTCTTCAGAGAAGACTCTCTTTAAGTCTTTGGCCCATTTTTTAATGGGATGGCTGTTACTTTGGAGATTATTTTTGGAGTGATTCAATTTTTTGAGCTGTTGATATATTTTAGATATAAGGCCTTTGTCCGTTATTTAGAATTCCTAGCCAATGCAATAGGGCAAGAAGCAAGCATAAAGGGGATACAAGTAGGGAAAGAGGAAATAAAACTATGAGTCTTTGCAGATGACATGATTCTGTATTTAAAGAATCCTATAGATTCTACTCCCAAGCTCCTTGAGATGATTCGAAACTTTGGAAGGGTAGCAGGCTATAAAATTAACCCTCAACAAAAATCACATAATTGTCTCAATAGATGCAGAAAAGACATTTGAAAAGATCCAACACCCCTTTATGTTAAAAGCTCTGGAGAAACTAGGAATCCATGGAACATTCCTCAATATAATAAAGGCTGTGTATGACAAATCCACAGCTAGTATTATACTTATTGGTGAAAAGCTAAAGCCATTCCCTCTAAAATCAGGAATGAGACAAGGATGCCCACTCTCTCCACTCCTCTTTAACATAGTATTAGAATTCCTAGACAGTGCAATAAGGCAAGAAGCAAGCATAAAGGGGATCCAAACAGGGAAAGAGGAAGTAAAACTATCCCTCTTTGCAGATGACAAGATTCTGTATTTAAAGAATCCTATAGACTCTACTCCCAAGCTCCTTGAGCTGATTCAAAACTTTGGAAGGGTAGCAGGGTATAAAATTAACCCTCAAAAATCAACTGCCTTCCTTTACGCCAACAGTGAGAGGAACGAGGCAACAATCAGGAAAGCAACTCCTTTCACAATAGCCTCAAAGAAAATAAAGTACCTAGGAATTAGCTTAACTACGAATGTAAAGGACCTTTTTGATGAAAACTTTAAGACCCTAAAAAAGGAAATTAAAGCAGAACTAAGGAAATGGAAAAACCTCCCATGCTCCTGGATTGGAAGAATCAACATTGTGAAAATGAAAATCTTGCCAAGGGCTATCTACAAATTCAAGGCAATACCCATCAACATCCCAATGACATTCTTTAAAGAAATAGAAGTGGCAATCTAAAATTTCATATGGAATAATAAAAGACCTGGTATAGCAAAAACACTTTTTAGCAGAAAGAACAGCACCGGAGTAATTTCAGTTCCAAACTTTAGACTTTATTACAGAGCTATAATTATCAAAACAGCTTGGTAATGGCACAAGAACAGGCCTGAAGACCAATGGAATAGAACTGAGGACCCACATATTAAACCTCACACCTATGGCCACCTAATCTTTGACAAGGGTGTCAAAAAAAATAGAATGGAAGAAAGACAGCCTCTTCAACAAGTTGTGCTGGCAGAACTGGTTAAGCACCTGCAGAAAACTAAAGTTGGATCCTTCTTTGTCACCCTGCACTAGAATTAACTCCAAATGGATCAAAGACCTGGAGGTAAAAGCTGACACACTGAAAACTTTACAAGAAAGAATAGAAGATACACTAGGCCTCCTTGGCACAGGTAGAAACTTTCTTAATAAGGACCAAGAATGACAGCAAATAAGAGAAAGGCTGGATAAGTGGGAGTGCATTAAACTGCAGAGCTTTTGTATGGCAAAGGACATAGCTAGTAAATTAATTAGGAAGCCTACAGAGTGGGAAATTCATTTAAAATTCCCCCTTGAATTATATGGATCAGAAATGTTGCATGTAATGATAAACACCCTTAATGATCACTTTGAGGGAAACACACGGATGAGGATGGTGATTTTATGGGCTAGAAATTCTCCCAAATAAGTAATTAGTAAGAGGCAATTTCTATAGAAATATTTGTTATATTTTCACCAGTCCTGGGGCTTGAATTCAGAGCCTGGGCACTGTCCCGGACCAATTTTGCTCAAGGCTAGGGATCTGCAACTTGAGGCACAGAATCACTTTTGGCTTTGGCTGTTTATGTGGTAGGAAGGAAGTGAACCCAAGTCTTCATGCATTCTAGGAAAGCACTATACTACTAGTCAATACTCCTGGTCCCCAGAGATAAATTCTTTCAAATTTCAGTTGTGAGCCATTCTTAATTACATTATTTATTAGTTTCTGATTGAGAGCTTTTAAAATCAAAATGACAGGGTAATGACACCTATTGATTCTTTGAGCCAATATATTAACTCATGTATTTTTTTTCAATTAAAAGATCTGTGGTCATTTTAATAAAGACACTTTTGAAATGAATATTGGTTTTATAGGACAAAGTCAGTTGGTATTAGTAAAACCATTTGACTCAGAGGATGCTTAAGACAAAAGACTTATAAATATGTCAAAATCTTGAAAGTCTTCCAAACACTTTATGGGTTTGTAATTGTTAAGTGTCTTGAGTATAGCTGTATAGAATGCCTAGAGTAGCTAATGTACATCAGAATAGTAAAATTTCCTTTTCACTAGAACAAGCTGTAATAGCACCAAATTTGAGGGCAGTTAAAAACAGATTCAGTGTTGTGGTGAATTTTTATACTCCAGGCAGAGAAACAAATAATTTTAAGGTTAGACCCTATGTTCTCACTGCTTCATTCCAATGGAAAACAAAATATTTTTATTCTTTTCCTTTTTTTTCTTTTTTTTTGTCAGTTGTGGGGCTTGAACTCTGGTTCTGGGCATTGTCTGAGCTCTTCAGCCCACGGTTTCACTCTACCACTTGAGCCACAGTGTCACTTTCATTTTTTGATTCTTATTGCTGAGTATCTTCCAAATAACAGCAGAATACACCATTTAGAAATATTATCTGTCTTTAAAGCACCAACCATCATCTCCTTGATCTGTCTATATTTGGCTGAAGACTCAATCACACAAGGAGAGAAGAACTAGCATCATTAAGGACATTCTGTAGAAAAAAAATCAACAACAACAAAATCAACAAAAGACACTGGTACAGAAGTAAGTTCCTGGGTCGTAATGACAAAATAAGATTAAGAAAATGGAGACTAGTGGATATGCTTAATCAAATGAAACCTATTGAATCTAATTAGTGTAATAGGCTGTAAAACTGACGATTAAAAGTCTGATTCAGCCAGACATGGTGGCTCACACCTGTAATCCTAGCTACTCAGAAGGCTCAGATCTGAGAATCCATGTTCAAAGCCAGCCTGGGCAAAAAAGGACCTGAGACTCTTATCTCTAATTAACTCCGAGAAAATGGGAAGTGAGGTTTGGCTTAAGGGTAGGGCTGTAGCATTGAGCTGGAGAGCTTAGGGACAACATCCAGGCCTAGGGATAGGGCGGTAGCCTTGAGCCAAAGAGCTCTGGGACGGGGTCCAGGCTCTGTTCTAGCCCCATGACCACACCACACACACACACACACACACACACACACACACACACACACACACACACACACACACACACAAGTCTGATTCACAGAAAGCCAGGAAAGATATACAAGGAAACAGGGTAAGAGATCTGGGAACTCAGAAAGTTGATTGCCCTCTTTAACCACCAGAGCCAATTTATACTGGATGATAGGCAGCTAATTAGTAAATTGCCATAATCCCTTATTTTTTCCACACTTAATTCAATTCTCAGTCCAGAAACTATTAGAATTTCCTCAGTTGGGAAAGTGGCACTGTGGCTCAAGGCATAGGGCAGTAACCTTGAGCTGAAGAGTTCAGGGACAACACTCAGGCTCAGCGTTCAAGCCCCAAGACTGACAAAAAAAAAAAAAAAAAAAAAAAAAAAAAAGAAGAAGAAGCATTTTCTCAGTTGAGGGGAAGACTGGCTTTCTATAAGGAAAGATGATGAAACACTGTAGCAAAGAAATGCAATAATATTTTCAAATTCTCTATAGTCTTTTGCTTAAATTTATACCAAGGGAAAAATAAATCTAAAATATTAAACAATAACATTTCACAAAGTGTCCAACTGGACCATAGCTGAAACTGCAAATTGCAACCATATCTCTTTGCTACAGGTTGACATCAGTAATTTTTCTGTTCCCTGTAACATATTACCTAGTGTCCCCATTGTTTGCCAGCTTTCAAGTTGAAGAAACGAACTAACCTGGTTATTTATGTTTAATGTATATTAAAAATAATTCCACTAGATGTTGAGAAACATATGAAATCCCAGATGATGCCTTCATAAAATAGCAAAAACTAAATTGTTGATTCATAATGCTTCATTCAATATGTGTTCTGGATAAAATTTAAAAGCCTTAGTTAAATAAATATATTTGGCTAAAAATGTCCTATCGTCTCCTTACCTATGCTTCTAAAATCATAAACTTTCAAGTGATATTTAAATTTATTAAAGGAAGTTGTGGAATTTAAAAATAATTTTAATACCACCTATCATGTGCTAAAGTGATAGATGGAGAAAAAATATCTCCCTGTTGTACAACTGTCCATAGAGATTATAGAAAGAAGCCTTTCAGTTATTTATTTTATATTGCACATAGAAAGAACAATCTCTTATTTTCCTTCTGTATTTGCTAAATGGTCAAATGTCAAGTAAGTCATAATGTGACAGATGTGAAACATAAATGGCCTTAGTGTCAAAATGAATTTTCTTCTGACAGTTGATAAAGAAACTACTAATCTAGTTCAGCAACATTTTGCCACAATATTTCAAGTGATAATGCATATGCTAAACACTGAAATGAGGTTGGCTTAAGGTTAATAAAATGTCTTCTAAAGACAGTTTATAGTGTTTCCACATTACTAAAGCCCAAGTTATTAAAGATGCAATTAAATAAAGGTTTCATTCAGTACTGTGGTGAGTTATCTGTCATCCTAGAGATTAGAATCAGTGAGGGCTTCATTGTGACAGTCCTGAAAACCTGGCTTTTGATAGCCTTGGCAGTACAGGAATGCTGGCACTCCCTAATGTAGCAGAACTACAACTGATTCTGGTAAATGGAGATAGAGCATATCTCTGTCTACTGTCTTTTCCTGTCATTGCTACTCTCTTATCTAGTTTAATTTCCTACTTTTATATTTGTGTGTCAAAGTGATTTTTATCTCCAATAAAATAATACGTTGAAAATATAATAAGATTATGTTTGCTATCTAGGAGAGGGGTTATGCTGGCTACTCTGATGCAAATTTAACCATTTCAATATTTCCTAGTATATTGTCATAGTCGTTGCAACTTGGTATCATTTGCAGTAATCAAGAATAAATATCAAAGAAAGAAAACATAAATCAGAGAAGACTTGCCTTAATCATGAGATACGGATGTAATGAGGTTTAAAATAGAAATGATATATATACAAGATGATATTTCTAAATTGTATATATATATTATTTTCTAATACTATTTTGCAAAAAATAAACTCAAAGAAATACCCAGTGATAAACTTTTTAGTATATATTAATGTCCTCTGTCTCAATAAATTATTTAATTATACATAGTTAATTGCAAAAATGACACTTGTATATGGGCCAGTATAGGAAAAATGAAATAATACAATTATGTTTTTAGCTTTGAACATTGTTAAGCTTAAATAGAATATGCAATGACATCTGTTTAAAATTTTAGGTAAACGAACTACTCCATAAATCACATTTTCAGTAGGTAGAACTTAATAATATAGTAGAATTTAGTATTTGAATAGATACCATAAATATTTGAGAACAGTAATGCCATAAACTATGAAAATAATATGGAGAAATATGTCACGTTAAAAATCATTACTGATAAAAGTATATAGATATTCTTCATTTTCTTATAATTTTTAAATTAGCTTAACAGCTTATAATGACTTTTAACCACAAAAGGAGCTTATATGTGCAGAAACAGACATGAAATCATTATATTAATATATAAAGTACTGTTTTCTCCATGTCAATTCTATGACCCATGTCTAATCAACTTACAATGCAGAGGACCTAACCTTGAAGGTTGATTCTCTTATCTTTTCTGATGAATTATCATATCTGACAAAATATTTCAGTATATCTTGATAACAGACCAGCATCATTTCCATTTGAGAGAGCAATGTAAACCTTAAATACTCATTAATAAAATTATTTTTAAATATATTTTATTTGGTACATGATATTATTGTGAACTTCATTACTATCTTAAGTACTTAAAATGTAAAACAATAAAATATAATCATTTTTTACTTAAGGAAGGTTTTAGAATTTAATTGAAAGAGTGGAATCTAATATCCAAAAAAGTTGATACAGAACATTAGATAATAGTCCTTCAGAATTATTACACATAAGAAGAGATCTCAAAAAATTTTATTTAATAAAAATGAGCATAGACTACTGTACTGTACTGGATAACTCTGTATGGAAAACTCCAATTTTTAAGTACTTTGGTAAAAAAAAAAACAGTTTGCAGTAGATATGATGGATGAACAAAAGGTTGGTATTTTTAATCCAACATTGTATTCCTACTGAATGTGTCACTTCTTTTCTTTTGAAGAAAATTTCTAACCTTCTCTACTTTTCAATTTCACCTACCTTTTAAAATGTCAGTAGAGGATCTATTTGAAGTTACCTCCATTCTTTCTTTCTTCTTTTACACTCTCCCAAGGGTTCATGTAGCATGAATACTAGTGTTCCTTTTACCTTACAAATTTTGATGTTTGTGTGACTTTTTATTTTGACTTTTATTGTGAAAGACAGTATTAATCTTGTATCCTTCTTTCCCTTGACTCCTCATTACATGGAGACACCATACATAAGCACCACACATAAGTACATTTATCCCTAGTATTTATTTAATCACCATCAACACATTATGATTTAATTAAAGTGATACAGGTTTGCATAAGATTATTAATTTTATGTAATGGAAGGTGTCTTTTCTGCAATTGAATTAAAATACCTCAGTAAAATATTGACATGTCTTCTTTTATTTCTATTTACATTTGTATACACCAATCTCTGTTGCAAATGTTCTCAAGTATCATGAAGATTCTAAAGTTTCTTTTGAAAATAAAACAATTTTAATTCATGAAACTTGATACATTATACTTTCTCTCATTCTTTTGCATTTTTTAAAATATTTTTCATTGTTCTGAAATGGCTACATAAAATATCAAAGCAGGATTTGTGCAGAGAAGAGTAAGCAACTTTATATGTAGGTTGGAAACATGTTTTCATTTAAATAATGTTCTATGTATACTTGCATGTGTATATGTTAGTTTTGGTAGTCTATATTTACTTTTTCATTATAACAGTTTAAGTTGGTTTATAAGGTAGTGTTTGAGATATTGTTTTAATATTGAACATTTCTCCGTGATCTTTACTTACATACTATGTTCTACCGGTATTTAATCACAGTTATTTTTTCCTTTAACATTTTTAAATGATCTCCCAGGAAGTCATTCTCCACAGAGATTCTGAACAACTGCACTGTTCCCATCAGGGAGTACACAGACCTTTTCTAATCCTTGGTATCTTTAGTCCTTTCATTTCCAGAAGGATAAACCTACTGCTTCTGGTAATAACTTTGCTGGTATTAAGTCTACAGTTCTCTGCTGGAATAGCTGGGAATTGTGCCAGTTCTCAAGTTCGAGGAAGAAGCATCTGAGTACCCAGCTTTTAAATTTTCCAAAATGTTAAAATACTTTTGTATATCTATGAAATTAAATATGAAATTTACAAACATTAGTCATTAATACTTAGTGTATGTCTTATCCTCTTTTTCAGAAGTATTTGGGTACTCCAAACTCAATAACTTGATCATTTTAGCACATGGGTATGATTTGGTTATCTCACGCTTTTGTCATTTGTGGTTAATGCTTCTACTTCCTCTAATCAATATATTCAATCATCATTTTTCCCTCTGTTCTGAGGCATCTTGAGTTGTTTCTTGAGCTGATTGCTCTTGACTTTTGTCTTTCCATATTATCCTTCCTCACATGATTTCATTATTTTGAGCTTATTAAATTTCAAAGCTACCTAGGAAATCCTTTATTTGTTTTTTATTTATTTAACTTTATTGTCAAGGTGATGTGCCGAGGGATTACAGTTACATATGTAAGGTAGTGAGTACATTTATTTTCAATCATTGTTTCCAAAATTATTCTTTAATACCATCTTTTTTATTGAAAATACCATTCAGTAATCCCAAGGTTTACTAAACTGAGAAAATACATAATTAACAAATAGCAATTTATGTAGCTGACAATGTACCAATTCGATGTGGACAGGTGTAATTAGAAAATTTATCAAGTTAAGGACAGCTCATAATGTGTTTTGCAGTTTTTAATATTTGGCTACTTCTCTTTGCATTGTATTCTCATTATTATTTTAGATTCATAAAACATATCAAGTGGGACACAGGTGGTTTATGCTGGTAATTGCAGCCAGGAGAATCATGGTTTAAAGTCAACCCAGAAGAAAAATCCATAAGACTCTGATCAACAGTAAATTTTTCAGAAAGAAGTTTCCAGTGGCTCTGTGGTTCAAACCAGAGAGCGCTAGCCATGATCAAAATGTTGCTTAAGGGACTGTACTAAGGCCCAAAGTTCAAGCCCTGGGAGTGGACTGAGTGCAAGCACACTCCCCTCTCCCCCCCACAAACATCAAATTTATTTTAGCAATAAAGAAACTGAAACAACATTTTTGTTGTTGTTTAGAATGATGTTATATAAATTATATATTAAGGCCCTATTGTATATCCAATTTTTTCTGAGATTAAAAAAAAAGAAAATTTATACTTCCTGAGGAGGTTCTAGTGGGGAAGAAAAAAAAACTATTTAAAAATGTCATTTTAACACACATCTCAAATACATGAATGGTAACAAAATATAGTTACTATAGTTGCAACTTACTCTAAATATTTAAAGCTTTGGTATAACTTAGAAGCATATTACTTTCTGACATATTAGTAATTTGAACGCCTACATCTTGCTCTAGAATTCCTATGACATTCTTTTTTTCCCTAGAAATATACTCTAACTATTGTGGTTTGCCTCCCTGGGAAATGATTCCTAATTGCTTACTTAAACTTAACTTCAATGGTTCTTTAGTTTGAAATTGTGTTACTTCTAAGGGAGGTCTTAGTTGGGAAAAACCTGATTTAGTGTATGACTCCTTTCTTAGGTCTTTGTTTAATCTTTGGCTCTCTTCCGTGTCTAGGGACAGTAATTTCCATAAGACAAACTCTATCCTCTAGCTTCAGCAGTTACTGAATCATACTAACTGCTTAGCCCCAATAATTACTTTAAGCAATTATTCTTCCATTGAAAAGTGTAGAAACTGCTTTCTACTGTTATTCACAGTTCTGTTCTCAATGATCATTTTCTAATTTCAGTAACATATTGCAAACGTTAGGATTGCAGCTTCAAATATAATTTTTGTTAGATATAATTTATGAAGGAACTGAATAGTGAGATCATTGAGTATATTTTTATATTGTATAATAGTGCCAAGTAAGTGATGGATATATAATTGGAACTTACCATTGGTAAGAAGGCAGTCTAGTTTATTCTCTATTAGGTTTTCAACATCACCAGTAATAGTAAATGCTAATAGTTTTATAAATATTAATCTATGTGCTCAAAATCAGTCTAGGGTACAAAAGTTGAAAAATTCTCTATACACAAATATTTCTCATTTTTAGAACTCATGAATTATTGGCTTGAAGGATTAATTAAATGGTGTTATATTTTAATTTTTTTATTTATTTTATTGTCTGAGTTATAAGGGATTACAGTTACATTCTTCACGAATTGGTTTCCTTATTTCTCACACATCAATATCCCTTCTCATGTTTTTGTCCCTATTCTCCAATAAACAAATGAAGGTATATAAAATATACCAGGTAACAAAGTCAGATACAGTAACCACATGAGATTAATCATAAGGGAAAAAAGAAAAAATAAATAATATAATAAGAACAACAAACACAAGGATAAACCACTTGTTTCCATATTGTAGAGTTCATTTCATTTAGTTTTATCCTATATGACCTTAGTGCATAGCCTTTGAGCTATTGTTATCCTCTGCTAGGAGAGCCCTAAAGATATACTAATTATTACAAATGAGGTAAACCACTGAGTCTGTATTCTCTTGGTCTGGCTTACTTCACTTAGTATAATTTTTTCCAAGATCTTTCATTCTTTCCGATAGCAGCTTTGAATTCCATTGTGCATAAATACCAAATGTTATTTTCATTATTATTTATTTTTATTGTCAGGGTGATATAAAGAAGGTTTAGTTACATTCGCCAGGTAGTTGGTGCATTACTTCTCACACATTGATACCCTTCTTGTTTTTTTTGTCCTCACTTCTCTCTGTCCAACTCCTCCCAAACATCTTGTTTTCTCTTCTTCCCTTTCCTATTTAAATAAACAAATATATGTATATATAATATAACCGGGTAACAAATTGAGATACAGTAACAATATGAGATTAACTAAAGCGCAAAATAAAAGAAGAGAAATAAAATAGTACATTAAGAACAACAATCATCTCTTGTTACTGTTGAGTTTTTGCATAGTTGATCTCTCCGGAGGAGACAGTGGTGTGTAAGTCACCAACAATCACTGTGTTTGATCTATGTGTGGTATTAGTGTAAGTAAAGTTTTTTTGTTTTTGTTTTTGTTTTTTTTTAATGAAGTTGGGTGGTCAAGCATTAGGTGTGTAGATATTTTGTATGGTTTTCTCCTCCTGGAGG
This sequence comes from Megascapheus bottae, assembly GCF_031878675.1. NCBI lineage: Eukaryota > Metazoa > Chordata > Mammalia > Rodentia > Geomyidae > Megascapheus > Megascapheus bottae. The sequence continues at coordinate 17,241,766 of NC_143519.1, forward strand.
AGAGATCTCTTTGTTGGTACATAATAACCTTTGACTCTTCTCAGTAATTTTAGTTTGAAGTCTATCTGATATGAGGATGGCAACTCCAGCCTGTTTATGGGGCCTTAGTTTGATAGAGTTCAGTCTAGCCTCTCATTCTCAGAACATGTTTGTTTGGGGGGGGCATGTTTTGTCTCTTAAAAACAGTAGAAAGATGAATCTAGCCTTTTGATCCAACAGGACAGTCTAAGCTATTTAATTGGAAAGTTAAATCCATTGATATTGAGGTTAGGATTTAAAATTATTTACTGGTTCCTGCCATTTTTACTATTTCATAAGGGCCTGTGACTTGTCAATTCCTGCTGTAATTAGCTAGTATGGTTTTTAGGTGCCATTTCTCTTTCAGTAACATGTTTGTGTTGATTTACAATGAGTAGAATGTCTTTGAGAATTTTCTGTACTGCTGGTTTGGTTGACACATACTATTTCAATTTTTCCTTGCTGTGGAAGGATTTTATTTTCCCTCAGCTATGAATGAGAGCTTAACTGAGTATATTATTCTTGGATGGTAGATATTTGTCTTTAGAGCATGGCAGACATCATTCCAAGGTCTTGCTTGCATGGTCTCTAATGAGGAATCTGTGGTTATTCTAATTGGTTTTCCTTTGTAAGGGATGGTTCTCTTCTCTTTGGCCATTTTAAGAATCCTTTCCTTGGTCTCTATTGATTCTGTCAGGACAAAAAAAATAACGAGAAATAAAAAGTATAAATAAAAGAAATAATATATAAAAGAGGTCAATAATAACAATAACCTCACAATTATGAGCACTTAAAAAAGAAATACTGAGATTAAAAACTGTAATATTTAAAAATCTGAGGACTGAGTCAATAAAAATATCATCTGAAACAAGTATGTATACAATAAATGAGGATGTCTACTAATTGCTATCATTATGTTTCTAGGTGTGAACAGATCCACATAAAAAAAGATGGAGAAGGGCCTGGAGTTTGGCCTAGTGGTTAAAGTGCTTGCCTAGCATGCATGAAGACCCGGGTTCGATTCCTTGGTACCACATACATAGAAAAAAGCCAGAAGTGGTGCTGAGGCGCAAGTGGTAGAGCTCTAGCCTTGAGAAAGTCCAAGGACAGTGCTCAGGCCCTGAGCTCAAGCCCAGGACTGGCAAAAAAAAAAAAAAAAAAAAAAAGATGGAGAAAAAATGACAGAAAAAAGGAGCAACTAAAAATGAAAACAGTGAATAAAGCAGTAAAATTTTAAAAATTATGATTAGAAAAAAATATTCCTCACTTTTTTGGGGGAAATTTGTGCATCCTTTGAATTCAGGATCCAGTCTCTTTAGAAAGTCTCCTGTGCTTTTTCCATTGGCTTAGCTTTTTTTTTTTTTTTTTCTCCAGTCAGTTTGCTTGCATGGACAGAAAAAGTTCTGCCTTACAGATTTGGGGTTCTTTGTGACTGTCCACGCAGGCTAATTTACTAGCAGGGCAATGAGCTTTATGTGTCCACCAGGAGAAAGTTGATGCTTTCCACAACTTGAATATGAATGGAGTTGCATTTTACCTGGACTCAATGGCAAGCTTTAGAACTCAGTCTGATCCAGCCTGGAGCCACTATTGTTTTGTCAGTTCAGCTGAGAGTGGTTTTGTTTACTGGGAAAGGAATGGGTAAAATTGCTCTCCTGGGCAGGAAACTGATTGCCTGGCTAAGCTGACTCTGGTCAGATCTCTTTGTCCTTTTGAGAGGTGGCACTGCCCACACCACTCCTCAGGCTCCATGTGTCTGCTAGTTGGTCTGGCAGGGTCTTTTCCAGTAGCCAAGATGGCACTGCTGTCTGCTGATGTAGGTGGGACTACCTTCCCAATACCATTCTGTGAGAAGGAGTGAGAATGTCTTCAGTGATATACTCATACTTCCCCCTTGGTTCTTAGAGCCTTCTGTGATCTGTGGCTATATGGAGCTAGCAGGATGAAGATCACAGTCACCAGGCCTGTGCTGCAGGGAAGTGAAGTGCTGAGCACTCAGATTCTGATAGCTTTGTCTTGGCACAGCTGTTCTGGGGAGCAGCAGCCTCTGCTGCCACAATCTCCACAGCCATCACTGCTGCATCTGCTGCTACTGCTGCCACTGTTGCTGGTGTGTACTCAAAGCTTGTCTTCTTAAGCAGGCTGCCTCACTTTTTCCTCTTTGACAACTCTGTGTTATAGCAATAGCTATAGTAATATCTATAGGTATAGTAATAGCTTACTTGGTATAAATCTTTAGCTAAACTTTCCGCTAGAGTGTTAAAACTGTTATCTTTTCAAGAGTTCAGTTAGGCTTACCCTAGACCCGTGCCATCTTCCCAGAATCCTCAAGTAGTATGATCTGTAAAATATCACGTTTTCATATTGAATTTTAGGATTTGTATTGAATTAGAGGATTGAATTAAATAACATTAGCAATGTCATCAATATATTGATAGAACTTTGCTGAAAGTATTTTAACATGCTTCTGTAGAAAACGTTTTTAAATTAACTATTTTTATTATTAAAAATACAATAAATATGAATTTCACTGAAAATAATATTATTCCTGCCAGCATATTCTTCAACGGTGAAAGCTTGATCTCAGCTTGCTATCTCCATAATCTATTTTCTCTAAGGGACCTTTAAACTCTTGAGAAATGAGTAGATGTTTCAAGGACAAATTTAAGAACATCTCTATTACAAATTTAATCTTGAGTTATAAGATGATGTCAAGGAAATAATAGAATTATGTCAAAGGAAATTTAAATTATAGTGGATTTGAATTTAGTGAATGTATGCCCAAAGGATACTAGATTTTGTTCTATGCTTTTAAGAACCACTTACCTATGTGTAACTTTGCTCTCTTGATCCTTTAAGTTGAAAGAATAATGGCCAAATGGGAGACTCATATACTGCCTGCAAAAGTCAAATCTGACTTATTTATAATCAGATCAAATCTAAGCAAAAATTTCTAAGATTTCTTGTAGGTATACTCCACAAAATTGCATCCTAGCACTCCAGCAGATTGAAAGATATATAAATAAACTTAACTAATAAATATAAAACTTATATCTATATTAATGCAGTTATGAAAATCAAGAAAAAATGTATGTATATTTATGAATATTCACCTATATTGTATAATATGCTTACCATCAACAATGAAATCAAAATGATGCAACCTAAAAATTGAGACAAACAAGATGAAGTACCAAATCAGACTCCAATGCAGGTAACCTTTTACTAGTAATTCTTAAACTACAAGGAACTCAAAGATTGTCTACAATTTTCCTTCTTCTACATTAATTTTGTAACAAAAGAGCAGAAAAGATTTAACAGATTATGTGAGTTTTCCCCAAGTAGCATGGAAATATTTCACTATGAATAAATCTACACTACTATGATAATTTTTTCCATATATTTTTATTGTAATTAATAGAAGGGTTACAGGGGCCGGGAGTTTGGCCTAGTGGTAGCGTGCTTGCCTATCATGCACGAAGATCCGGGTTCGATTCCTAGGTACCACATACATAGAAAAAAGCCGGAAATGGTGCTGAACCTCAAGTGGTAGAGCTCTAGCCTTGAGAAAGTCCAAGGACAGTGCGCAGGCCCTAAGCTCAAGCCCAGAACTGGCAAAAAAAAAAAAAATAGAAGGGTTACATTATATTCACCAGAGAGAAGGTGCATTACTTCACAATCATTGATACACTTTCTCATGTCTTGGTCACCATTTCCCTCCCCCCACCCCACCCCTCATCTTGTTTTCCTTCCTTCCTTATCCAATTTCAAATAACCCAATATGCATATATAAAATATATCAGATAACAAGGCGAAATACTGAACAATTTGAGATAACCAAGGGACAGCAAAAGATATGAGAGATAACAGTACATTAAGGACAACAATCACTCATTATATGGCTTTTGTTTCTATATCATGGAGGTCCTTTCATTTAGCATCATTCTATATGGCCTTAAATATCTAGATTTTGTTCTACTGTAAATCTCTGCTAGTTTCCACTGATTATGACAAATGAGGGAAACCATCCAGCCTATGTTCCTTTGAGTCTGGCTTACTTAATATGATTTTTTCTAAGTCTTTCCATTTCCTTACAAATGTGGCAAATTCTATGCTGCTATGATAAATTTTTGACATGAGATATAATGTATAAAATAGAACCTAGGACCAACAATAAATAAATAAATTAAAAAATATAGATAGCTTCTGTTTGGTACCTGCCTATGGTATTATACTTTTAAAACCATATATTTTACTTTGATAAAAATACAAATTTATCCTCAAAATTTTTACATCATAATCAGTACATTATTTATTATGATTGCAAAATATTTTATAAATAAAACCCTGAAGTCATAAAGAACTTAAATCATTTACTAAAAAAAAAATGAGATCTTGAATCAAGGCTTTCTTACTGCCAATGATCTTAGCCATCCCCTCCCTGCAGCAGAAAATACCACATGTTTTCAGATCATCTGTAAAGGCTGGCACCATCCTTCTGTGGGCTTTCACAATTATTCCTTCTAGACTTATGGACCGTAATCGGCTGCAGCATCTCTTTGCTGGCATTAATCATTTCCTGCTCTATGCTTAAGTCCTTAATCACTCAGATACTATGTGCTCATCAAGACTTGCTATACATTTGCATTATCAAGTAATTCCCAAGGCCTGAGTGTCTGGAGATGATGCTAGAAGATGTCACACACTTGGCTTTTTTGCATGAAGTAGTTGGTACTGTGATTGGACTGGTATTGGGTAATCAAAGGGAATGGCAGTGGGAGGTACACATGCTTATAAGTTTATTCTTTTGTTTTGTTTCTTAAAAAGATCTTATTTATTTATGTGGTACCAAGGAATCAAACCCAGGGCCTTGTGCATGATAGGTGAGCACACTTTCACTAAGCCAAATTCCCAGCTCTCCTTTGTTTTCTAACAGGGTCTAAGAAATAAAGACATTGTTCTCTTATCATTGATTTAAAATAGGTCCCTCCCCTGAACAGTGTGTGCTGTAAAAGAGGAAATGTAGAAGACACGTAGAGAAGCAGGAAAGGATCTAAAAGATTGTAACTTATGTGGTTGTCATTAGCACTGGGTTCTCCAGATGAATACACAGGCATCAGGAAGGTGAAAGTACTCCATACTCTTCTTTTTGGTAGATTTGAATTTGACAGGGGTCTTATAATTGCTAATTAAGTGCTATTACTTTGAGCTATGCCCTAGCCATTTTGTTTTGTTTTGCTTTTTGGTTTAGGTAGTTTTTTCTTCAAGTGGGATCTTGCTTTTTCCTTGGGGCTGATCTCAGACCAAGGTACCTATACTTTAAATATTTGGAACTACAGCTATGAGCCACCACACTGGGTTCAGAAAGACATTTTGGATTTGACAGTTAGAAGGGCCTCTTAAGGTTTTTACTTTATACATGAAAGATGAGAGGGGTCGAGGGGTGAGGGGAAGTGGGATAAGGAGAGATCAACAATGTAGATTCTTCGATCCCTATCTAGTCCTGGTTTTTACTCAAGAGAGAAGCAACATTGATCCAATGCTTACCCTCAAAGACTTGTGAGAATCAAATGAAATAAGGTTTGGGATATTTGGTCAACTCTATATTAATGTCTGTTATTACTGTTGCTCATGCTGATAAACGGAAAAGCCAAAATTCAAAAAAAAGTATCTATTTAATTTAGATTTCTGAGCAATCCAGAACGTGATGTCAACATGAGTTTAGCTCTGGCCTCAGTGTGCATGGAAGCATGATGTGGGAACACATACAGGAAGATAAAATCATATTGTCCAATGGGAAACCAATCCTTTTCATGACCATGTATCATATTGATATATTTATCTCTGTATAAAATTTCCTTCCCATTTAAAAACACTACTTTCATATACATGCCAGATAATAAGCACAGATAACTTCATTATCGTGTTTTTGGCATCTTTTAACTCAGGTCATATTTTCACTCTAGATGTCATTATCATCTCAGTCATTTACCTGTCACCAAAAAAAAAAAAAAAAAGATCTACAGGGTATATTTATGTTAAATTTAGTGCATTTGCAAGTCAGTGAATATTTAGTTATAAATGAGTAATGAAGTATTTTCTGTCTAAAAGGATAATAATTATTTTGTATTTTAACTCTAAGGTCTATATGATTCTTCAGAAAGAATTTTTATAAAAAATAAAATTCATTCCCCCACTCATATTCTTTCTGTCGCTGTCTTTCTCTCTTTCTTCTTCATTCATGATGTACTTTGCAATACACCACCTACCATAATGGATAGAAAATTTCAAAATTATAAAATGAATCTTTCCTCCCTTAATAAAATAAAATAAAATGCAAATCAAATTGTATATGAAAAGCTAAAGCACTAGAAACTATCATTTTTTTACATTGCTTTCTACAATAGAGATAAAACAAATTATGTTTTTCACTCCAACTGGCATTTTACTGTGTCTTCAATACTTTGTGGAAGTCTGCTTCTGTGTCATGAGAAGTGACTCTCATCATATGCAAATGGCATACATCACTTATTGTTACAGAATTAGATGTATCATCTCATTTATATTGTCAAGCACTTGCTTTATACATTATGTGGACTGAGTCATCAGGCTCAGTTAAGTAGCTTCCGTAGAGTATAAACGCAAGTGTTTTAAAATAAATGACCAGATTTCTATGACCTTTTGCCCTTTACTCCTCCTTAGTTTCCCTTTCATTGGAAATGTAAAATTTATTCCACCACTGCTGCATAATAGTGGGACCTGTACCACATAAATTAGAAAAGAGAGTAAAAAAGAAGTTAATTGCCTTGCTCAGGGACATAAAGTAAATCAATGTAGGATCAGTTATAAATGGATTCTTTGGTCACAAATAACCACTTTCCTACAAGAATGCAAAGCTAATGTAAATTAAACTTTAGTCAGCCTAAATGATTTAAAAAAATGTAAACCCAATCGTTTTAAAACGATTGAAGAGCTTCAAGGAGAAGAGGCTATTATAACAAAAATGCCTTATCTTGCGTTATGTTTTTATTAAAAATAGTATTTATCCAAATCAAAGCAATAGATTACATTTCTACAAAAAAGCATAAAGTATATGGGTATCTGTTTTATATACTTACGAGGGTTAGAAATACAAATGACAGAGGGTCCGGAGCACAGCCTACTGATAGAGTGCTTGCCTAGCATGGATGAAGCCCTGGGTTTGATTCCTCATTGACACATATACAGAAAAAAGCCAGAAGTGGTACTGTGGCTCAAATGCTAGAGTGTTAGCCTTGAGAAAGCTCAAGAACAGTAGCCAGGCCCTGAGGTATTAGCCCAGGACTTGCAAAAAACAAAAAGCAAATAACACGTGGGTGCTGCTAACTCTGGTCTGTATTCCTAGCTACTCAGGAGGCTGAGATCTGGGGATCATGGTTCAAAACCAGCAAGGCATCAAAATCTGTAAGACTATTTTCTCCAAATAACCAGAAAAACTAGAAGTGGAGCTGTGGCTCAAAATGATAGAATGCACTAGCCTTGAGTGAAAGCGCTCAGAGATCTTGCTTAGGCTCAGAGTTCAAGCCCCATCACAATCTAAATAAGTAAATAAATAAATACCAGTTAAAATAACATAAAATTTAATAAGTATATTAGTTGTTAGAGTTTTATTTGACTACTCATTTAACCTTATTTATCAATTTGTAGGTTCATATTTACTAGAGTTCAGTTGATTTTTATTTTGATACTTATTCATCCTAGAACTACTTTTCTCAGCCACATTTATGATAGGCATGGCAACAAAGATAAGCAAAAATCCAAATTTATCAACTATTTGAACATAACTGATGCCTTTTCAAACTCTGTTTTAAGAGGAAATACCAAGAAAAGTATTTGTATCATTGCTGCCATCATTCAATTATTAACCTCTATACATTTGGTTGATGACCTATAAAAGGGCCTTTCCAGAACGAGTACTCAATTATGCATTTTACCAGAGTTTATGTGAAAGTTTATAACAAGAGTGATTATTCTTGTCTTATAATGGTTACATTCTCAAGAAAAGAACTTTCTCTCAGTGTGTTATATTCTTTCCATGCTTCTGCCCATCCTCCACAAATTGTTTTTCAGAAAATATTTCCACTGTCCTGTTCTATGCCAACATATGGATAGGGTGGGGAAGTAGATATCTTAACAAATTATGTGGATTTTGAGAATGAGCAGGCTTCATGGTGACTAATATTCCTACAAATATTTGGTTACTAGAAAAAAATTCTAAGGTATAGAACTAGAATTGTTCATTTACCCAGGATCATTTGTCAACAAATAATGGAACAATTCATTATTTCTTATTAACATAGCAAACATATACTAACAATTGTAGTATCAACAACTAAGATTCCAGCTTTAGATATGAACAAAAGCAGTATAGTAACATATGTATTAAGAAGCTACCTCAGACATTTAAAAAATTAACACAAGCTCTTAAAATATTTAAAAAATTATGACACCAGGAAACTCAAAGTTTCCTTATCCATAACATTCTGGGATGGACAGGTACAGTAACATCTCAGTAATACATATATTTCAGCTGACAAAATATTATCTGCCTTTGTGGTATTTACCTCTTAGTTGCCAGATGTTAGCATTATGATTATAGGTAAATTGAAAATATGCTATTTATTTCTGCATATTGCAGGCTGTATCTTGTGAAAGTAACAAAATTCAAAGACTATTTTGCCAGTACTCTATTTAGTGTTCCCTTTTAGTATACTAGATTGTAAATCTTGCTAATCTTTGATTTTAGAATAATAACTAATGATGCAATGTGTAACTGTTCATTTCTTCTAGGTACTGAAGATGATTGTGGTAAGAGGTGCTGATCAAAGGTAAAATAAAACTAAAAATCATTTTATACTCAGGTCAGCCATGACAGAAAGGAATAATTACCAAAGCAGATAGACAATGGTTCCATACAAGACTTCAAGTTGTAATCACAAATATTGACCTAATTATATTTGATCAGTATGGTTAGTAAAGACTGGACAGGTTATACAGTGACATTTCCTCTCAATTAATGGAAATTAAGTTTTGTATAGCATGTGCCCACTTACTCCACATTAAACAAGGAAATAATGTATATTCCTTTGGCAAAGACATACAACAGAGAACACAACTGCCTGGCTGACCTTTGTTTGAACATAGTGAAATGCTGAATGAGAATGAATTCAATTTAGCAGAGCAATTATTATCCAGGAAAGAACAGTAGTCTTGTCATTTTAGAATCCTATTAAGTATTCTGAAATCATTTGTTTCCTCATTTGTTATGTAAGAATAGCAGTGCTAACATGTACCTACAGCCTCAAACTTGGTTATCCTTTTTTCCGCACTTCATAAATAATAAGGAACATATATATTGTCCCCATATTGAGGTAATCATCTATATATTTTCATATTTTATATGTGACTCCTATGATAATCCTTTTTACATTCTGGACAACTAGACCTACAATTAGATGATGACTTACAAGTATGACATTTCAATGTGTATGTAGGACTGGTATAGATACCCATTTTTTGCATATATGAAGTTTCAGGCAGCTATTCACATTGTACTAGAAGGTGCTATATGACTTTATGTACTCCACCTACAGTAGTGCTGGACTTTTTTGTGCATAATCAAGAAAAAGAAAACCTTAGATGCTTATTTTTTAAATTGTGCACATAGCCTGAAGCAATCAGAAGGCAGAGGACAAAACTATATGGAAAAGAACTGCAGTGATATACATAGTTTTATCTGTTTCTTTGAAATAGGGAGGGGAAAAGGAAAATCAAAATGAATGGGAGGAGGTGGGAGTAGGGAAATTGGGAGAAAAACATTGGAAGGTGTGTCAGTATTCAAGAAGTAATATACTCATTGCCTAATGAATGTAACTGTAACCCCTCTATATATCACCACTACAATAATTAATAAAATACATTAAAAAGTACTGAAGTTCCAATAAAGATCCATGCTATTTATAAACACTACAAATTTAAAACAGAGATTATCATGGACATGAGAAGCAAGTTTTGCAAACAGAATTTGTGTTACAGGGAGTGATTTCATCACTAATGAAACAATTAGTTAAGCATTAGCTAAATCATTACTTAAACAAATACATAATATATGCAATTTTGTACAGTAAATGCTAAATAGATAAGCATATATTGTATATACTTGTATATGCTTCTATAATTATATAATTGATTTCCAATTAGGGTTATATGAAGTCTACCTATTTTTCAAACTGCATTTTGACTCACAGGAAAATAATCGTATCTTCACTGAAATATGACAAATACATTGCAGACACTTTCATAATGAGAAAAATATTAAATCATGCCCTCTTATCACATTTTTCCTCAAACTCTGTATATTTATAGAAAACTTTCCCACCCTTTTCTGTATTTGTAATTAATTTAATTGATGCCAGGGAGCAATGCTTACTAATTGGAGTATCAAATATTCAAAAATGGCTGGGCATACTTTTAGTTATTACAAATAGGGCAGTATGCTCTTGTCCTCCAGTGTTTTCTGATGTCCCTGTTCCATATTTTATATACCAAAAATTATTCAACTCACTAATCAACTATTGATAATTTATGTAGAGAATAAATACATACGAGAATTATACCTCATTCAGTGTGTATGTTCTGTCTCTGTTAGAGATTTGTATTTAAATGGGGAAAGCAATTAATAACACTTCCCTACTTGTATTTTTGGTACACAGCAACAGAAGGAATAGAAATGGATTAAAAATAGTTCATTATAACAATTCAAAATGCTCCAGAAATATCTCTAATTTGAATATTAAAACAGAAAGATGATATTTAAATTGCATTTTGTTGCTAAACTTGTGAACACAAATAAATTTATCTTGAAACAAAACATAAAAGTAAATATTTTAATGTTAATAGTTTATATAGACATAGTAATCTTAAAAGTTCTAGTTTAGGGGGAATTCTTAGAAGATGGCAGAGTTTTAGATTGAGTCTATCTGAGCTCTCACCAAGACACTAGTTTTAGCATTCCAGAGAATTCAGGGCTAACAGGTCACGTTAAGTAAGTTGTACAGAAGTTTTGGCCAGAGAGGAAAAAGTCAGGCAGCTTGATTAAGAAGACAGTTTTGAGGTGGTTCCAAAAACCAAGGGAAAGCCTGAGTATCTCTAAAAGAGTCATTATTACTCCTCACAGAACAGCATTGAGAAGGTAACTCCTCCCCCACTCCCAAGAAAAGTGCCAAATTGGATACTGGCAAAGCATTTGCCAGACCAGCTCGCAGATAACTGGAGCCTGAGAATTGGTGTCTGCACTACCATTTTCAGATTTGCAAAGGAATCTTATCAATGTCAAAATTTCTCTTTTACATCATCTAAACTGCTATCAATACTGTCCACTTTGTTTTTTTTTTAATCTTCGTTCCTTCTAGTTGTTCATTTTTGATGGCTTCCACCTCTTGTTTTAGATCTTTCATGGACTTCTTTACCTCCTTTATTAGGTTTTGAATGATATCTCTGAAGTCCTTTGGCTGAGTGGCCATACTGTACTGGGATTTTTTTTTCTGGATTTTGCTTTCTCTTGGTGGCTCCATAAATTCCTCTTTTACTCTTTGTTTATCCTCACATACAGCCTTATCATGCTTTCAGTTTTTTCATTCACCATGTCTACAGGTAAAGTTTACAGAACATTTTGCGGACTTTCCTCTAAGTTTTTCATTAACTGCTCTGTTGTCTGTTTATATTGAGTGGAAGATGGTATTACTTGATTTGCCATTTTTCTTGAGATTTTTTTTTCTACCCATTTGGAAATGAGAGCAAGAATAATACCACACAAATTACAATTTTATTGTAAGACCAACCAGTGCTCACAGGGTCACAATTTAGACAGGTATAGTTTCACTCATTCTCTCCTTTTGTGCCTTTAAAAACAGATCCAATACCACCACTGAACACAGTCTTAAGGCAGAAACCAACCCAATTCCTATGGTATTTAAATCAATCTGGACTTACAGTATTCCTCAAACCCTTCAATGAAATTGAAAGGGAAAGTTCTCTACCAAATTCATTCTGTGAAGCCAGTATAACCCTCATCCCCAAACCAGACAGGGACTCAAAAAAAAAAAAAGAAAAAAGAGAGCGAGAGAACACAGACTCATTTATTTCATGAGCATCAAAGTAAAATTTCTCAACAAAATAGTAGCAAATAAGTTTCAACAACTCAACAAAACAGTTACATATAATGATCAAACAGGATTCATAGCAGGGTTGCAAAGTTGATTCAATATATTCTAGTCCATAATATAATTCATTACATCAACATGAGCAAGGACAAGAACCAAATGGTCATTTCGACCAATGAAGAAAAAAAATATATCCAACACCCCTTGATGATAAAAACTCTGGAGGAACTAAGAATGCATGGAACATTCCTCAGTATACTAAAGGGAGGTATAACAAACTTACAGCTAGCTTTATACGTAATGGTGGAAAGTCCTACAAAATCAGGAATGAGGCAAGGATGTCCACTCTCTCCAATCCTCTTTAATATACTTTTAGAATTCCTAGATGCATAAATAAGGGAAGAAGCAAACATATAGAGGATCCAAATAGGGAATGATGAAGTGAAACTTCCCCATTTTTTAGAAGACATGTTTCTGTATTTAAAGAATCCTATCAACTCCACTCCCAAAGCTGATACAAAATTTGGACAAAGTAGCAGGATATAAATTTAACCCTCAAAAATCAATGTATGCCAACAATGAAAAGAGAAAGGAAGAAATCAGGAAGACAAATCCTCTTGCAAGACACACACACACACACACACACACACACACACACACTAAAAAATAAATAAATAAATAAACATTTAAGAATTAATGTAACCAGGGAAGTAAAGGAACTCTATAAAGAAAACCTAAGAAACTGAAAAAGGAAATTAAAAGAGAACTAAGGAAGTGGAAAATCCTCCCATGCTCGTGGTTATGGTGGACTAACATCATGAAAATGGCAATCCTGCCAAGCTCTTTTTACTAACTGAATTCAAAACCCATCAATATACCAATGCTATTCTTTAATGAACTAGGGAAGCATCCAAAAATTCATTTGGAATAATAAAAAGACCCCATATAGCAAAAACAATCCTTAGAAGAAAGAACAGCACTGGAAGAATAACAATACCAAACTTCAGACTCTATGATAGAGCTATAATAATAAAAACAGTTTGGTATTGGCACAAGAATAGGCCTGAAGCATGTATATAATTTTATAGTGCCTTTAAATATACCTACATTTTAAAATATTTGATAGTCCTAAATGGAATACATTAAGAATATATTTGGTGTGCTTTTTCATAATGGGATAACTATACATTTTTGAAAACATTTTAAAATTCTAAACATTAATTTTTTATTGTATTTTCATATTTTTCTGATTAAAACCTTCCCTAGAAAGAAATTCTAATTTATCTTATGTTACTAATATAATCTATTAACTTTACAATTTATTTAGATTCATGCTAAACACATATAAATGAGCATATTCGTGAAAATAAAATTGAAGTGAAATGAAATGTAATACTTTTCTAATCTTGATCATTACATCAAATATTAATTTTCTGATGCCTATATCAAATGATTTATTTCCTGAAGTCTAAATTATCTGGAAAAATACTTTATGAGTGAGATCAGTACGATAAATCTTTAGTTTATTTTACCTATATTTATGCTGTACTTGATTTTGAAGCATATCTAGATTCATTGTACATTTTGTGTTACTTATTGGTATATGAAATAACCTCCTTTCAGAAAATATTAGATAGATGATTAATGAATTCAGCATTTTATGTAATTCTCTTTTTCCCTCATGGAGAAGTGTGGAACAAAATATAAATAATAATGTAGAATATTTCTGAAAGACTGTTAAATGAATTTCCGTTTTTTGGGGGGAATTCAATTTTATTTGGTATGTTTGTTTTCCTTATATCTGATATCAGCAAGAAGGTTTTGTTAAACTCTGTATATAAATTACTATGTAACTATTAGGATGACAGAAAAAATGCTAAGGTAGGTGCTGTCTCACTACATCTCAGTTATAGTTCACTTGACCTGTCAGATTTTGGAATAGGAAAAAAATAAAACAAAATGTCAATATCTGTGACAGAATTGATATTCCAAATTGGTTATTCATTTTTTAGCAAATTATGCAGATGCAAATGAATGAAGACACTGGGTAGAATTTCTGACAATTACATGCAAAATATTTTCATTTCAACAATTTCACCAAGTACAAAAGTTTTCATGTTTTAAAACATGCACTTTCATTCTGAATTTGGCAAAACTAGTTTCCTATCTCATGCTTTCAATATGGTAGCTTTTTGAATATGCACACTGTTGCATTTAAAAAAAAGGTTGAAAATGATTATATAAAGCTTGAAGATAGCACAGTTTCAAACACTATGCTTTTTATTTTAGCTTAGTTTCTGGAATGCTTTCTATGCTCTGAGATGAATATTTATGGAAAGGCTATGCAATCTCTGCCTTAGAGAAACAAATGCTAAATGATTTTGTCTTTTCAAACATATCGTTTGTGCCACAAATATTCAGTTCTACTTCTGTTGTGTGAAAGCAACAGTGGAGAAGATATAATTACGTAAGTAGGCTCTATTACAATAACTTAAAAAAATAGCAATTGCTTTGTCGCCATTTAGTAATTAAGATTTAGATCATGGCATAATTTTTATGTAGTTATTACTAAGCTTGAGAAGTTATTTGTAATCTTTCTTTATGAAACATACACTGTTGCTCCTCTCCGGGGCAGCAACATGGGAACGGGGAGGGACACACAGGGCCAGCCTGTAGTCCCCCGGGAGCCCAGCGAGATGGTAAGTGTGGAAGACCCAGCCCTCCCCCAATCACCAGGGAAGAAAAAACCACGCTGAGTCAGAAGCAGTGTTAACCATGAAAGCACATCAGATCTCTCTGCTGATCTCTGCTGATCTCTCCTTCTCTCTGATGCTCTCCTCACTTTATTGCGTCAGACAATTAGTTATATACTGTTAGGGTAGGAGAAGGTGGGCACTGGGAAGCTAGCCAATAGGAAGAGGGCCTCTGTGCTACCACTAAGGGTCTGGGTGGGGCTTTCAGGTACTGGGCAGGACAGGTGCAGGAAAGCGCGTGAGACTTTAGCTGATGCGAGACCCGCGAAACTGGGGGGGGGTTCAATTGAGTCACATACACAGAGATGCCTTAAGAGAGGTATGCAAAAGACCGAATGCCTGGTCAAAGCCCTTTAATTGCAGCTGAGCCAGAATCAGGCCTCAGAGATGGAGGCTAGGCCCCAACAATACACCATTCAAAAAACTATCATGTAATTTTTTTTGGATTCATGTACTGAATAAGTTCAATAAACGGATAAGCATAGTATAATAGGCAAATACAAATGTGATTTTAGATTTCTTAAAAATATATTTTTTGTGGGTCCTAGAGCTTTAACATGGCCTGGGCACTGTCCCTGAGCTCTTCAGCTCAAGGCTACAACCCTACCCTTGAGCCAAGCCCCACTTCCCATTTTTTTCCTAGAAGTTAATTGGAAATAAAAATCTCAGGTCCTTTTGTGCTTGGGATGGTTTTGAACCTTGATCCTCAGATCTCAGCCTCCTGAGTAGCTAGGATTACAGGCTTGAGCCACCACACCTGGCAGGATTTTAGATTTTTTTGAAGAGTAAATCCTTATTCACTAACAGTAAAAAACAATTATTTTTCCCAAAATATTGAGCTGGATTTTAACAAACTAAATAAAATAAGACACAGTGTTTAATAAGGCAATATTTATATAGAAGACTAGTTAATACAAGACTAGAATATTTTCAAATCTTGGCAAGAGTGGAAAGAACTCAAGCTAACGCCTGAGTCTCATTTTGTGAGATCTTGGTTAGCCTAGGCTTAATAGAAAAAAATCTGCCTGTAAATAAATAACACATAAATTTACAAATGTATTCAACACAAAAATAGATATGTCACCTTTGAACTAATTCATCAGTGTTATTCAGTAGACACTATGCTGGAAATGAAATATATAACTTGTGTGGGACAGGTCTGGAGGGGAAAAATATGGGAGAAAGATAGTGAGGGGTGACACTTTTCACAAAGAAATGTATACTGACCAGACTTAACTGAAACTCCTCTGTACATCATCTTTACAATAACTTTTTTTAAAGTGGATAATCATATATATGTATATATATATACATCATATAAACTGACCTGCTTTACTGTAAATGTGGTTTATTCAATTTAAATTATTTATTGTGATAGACCATCATAATTACCATCTGGCAGTAAATACATCATAGATGAGCATTCTAAACAAAGCCATATTTTTATTTCTCTTGGTTCCTACCATCTTTAAATGGAAAATAATTCTTGAGCAGAAGATTAAAACTTTGAATAATGATTTAGTGGATTTTCATAAAAGCTTTTGTAGATAAATCTATGAATCTCTACCTGAATCATTTCCTTGATTTAGTGTGAGTTATTCCCTAATCTTTCTTTTCTAAGAGCTACTTAGGGGACTTTTAGTTGAAGTAGAATTAAATATTTTGTTAAAATGTTTCATCTTTAAATTATATTTTTATTTCATCATATTTTTAGTTTTTATTTAGTAATGTAAAACACAGGTTTTCAAACAAATGGTGTCATTTTGTTCTGCTAGGTAGCTTTAATTTCCTGGTTTAAGTGCTAGAAGATATTGCAACTGTAAAAAGAGTCCGTCAGAGAAAATAATCTCCAGTTGATACATTAAAACATGTCCTTGTGTTTGGAAGACAGAAGTGACGTGACTGATAATCTTTTTAGGATTTTTTTCCTGTGCTTGACAGGAATGCATCCAATGTAATTTGTAAATATATCAAAATCTCATTTTCTAAAGCACACTTTTGCAGGTCCCATAGTGTATTTTATGAAAAAAAAAAATAAGCAAAGGGAGCAATACAGAGAAAGCAAAATCACAAACGAGATTTCTGTATAAAGTACATAACAACATGGCAACAAAATTTCATTTTTGTAATACAAGCCTAATCAAGAGTATAATCAAATGGAATTATAAGACCTGAGTAGGGATATTTTGACAAAACAAATCACAATTATTTGCTTTCAAACCACTAAATTTTAGGAGACAAAGTTGACAATATAGTTTAAACTTTAAAATGAAATATTTCTTAGTTGAATAATCATTAAAATTTTATTCATAAAAATTGTCGGGGTTTTTAGTCCTTGGTCCCTACGGACCTGCAGGGGGGATAGGCAGAACATGCCCTAGAAAGGAGAGGGCCAACTGAGCCCCGCCCCCAGCCCTCCCTTGCCAGAGGACAATCAGATGCATCAGGGAGACAGGTCAAGGCAAGAACTCCTTTATTGAGGAAGTCCATTCAGCTAACATATGATGCAGTGTGCTGTCCAGGAGGGCAGAAGGGTTCTAGGTCTATGCCAGAGGTGGACTTACTCCAGAAGCAGGAGAGCCTGGTCTAAACAGGCGGCAGGCACCATCTTAGCCAGGTGTGGTCCCAAGACCAGTTAATGAGTACTGGGCCACAGAGTTAGGCCTTCTTTTACAGGACAGATTCCATTTCCCTGATGTGAGGTGCTCCACAAAAAATGAAAATCCAGGTAAATTAAAACAAAGTAGACACAAACATGGGTTATATATAATAAAATAATATGTAATATGACCATCTGAAACAATTAATATCAACTAAATAAATATGGGTGAATTATCAATATTAAGGTTTTGATTATTTTCATTTGTTTATTGTCCAAGACAATTTTATCACTTCTGTTTTGCTTACTTATAAGCATTATACAGCCATTTGAAAATGATAGTTGAAGAATATGTACATTGTAAATAAAGGTAGATAAACAATATTGGTGCTGAAATAACCTGGTATGTTTATCAATTGGAAATTTCATTTTAAGAAAAAAGTTCTTGAAGATAAATATTTAGTAGCATAAATTAGCTCACTATCAGATTATACTCATTTGTAACATTTATGTAGAAAATATAAATGGCAAACATGGGCAAATAATTTATTTAAAAAATCAAAGTACCCTTGGCCCGGGAGTCCAAGGTGGAAGTTGGCCTGGCTGGTGGGGAGACCCAGGCGAGTGGAGGTGTTGCCAGGCCTGGAATCGAGTCACTGCTGAGCTCAGGCCTGACTGTGAGGGTCGGCAACAGCGGACAGGCGGTTCACCATGGGTGGCTTTTTCTCAAGTATTTTTTCCAGTTTCTTTGGGACCCAGAAAATGAGAATGTTGATTTTGGGATTAGATGGTGCTGGAAAAAACTACAATTTTATACCGATTACAGGTTGGAGAAGTCGTTACTACTGTTCCTACTATCAGATTTAATGTAGAGACAATAACGAACAAAAACCTTAAGTTGAAGTCTGGGACCTAGGAGGACAGACAAGTGACAGGCCATACTGGAGGTGTTATTATTTAAACACAGATGCCGTCATTTAAGTGGTAAACAGCTGCAACTGGGACAGAATTGGCATTTCCAAGTCAGAATTAGTTGCCATGTTGGAGGAGGAAGAGTTGAGAAAAGCCATTTTAGTGGTGTTTGCAAATAAGCTGGACATAAAGCAGGCTATGACACCCTCAAAGATGGCAAATTCAATTGGGTTATATGCCTTGAAGGATCGGAAGTGGGAGATATTCAAAATGACAGCAACCAAAGGCAATGGAATGGCTGGTTAAAACATTGATAAACAGGCAGTAATTCAATCACTCCTGCTCCTCTGAAACAGAGATGACATTGTGTTTCCCTGCAAACAGTGAGGTGTGCTTCACGTGACCACGTAAAAAGTATAATAGAACTGACCATAACATTTTTTTAAAAAGCACATACACAAGTATTTGGTTGGAGGGATAACTTGGTCAAATCACTTGAAAGTTCAATGGAATGTAAACTATTTCTTCCTTGCTCTTCTGTGTTAAGGTATGCTATTTGTATGGAGTTCTTACTCAAATATAGTTCTATTAAAGAATGCACTCTTCTCAGGGGGGAAGCCCTCCTATTTCTGAATAAATGGTTGCATTTTGTTTGTATAGACACTAACATATATTAATCGAAGTTTTGTTCTCCCTTACAATAAATTAAGTCGTCCCTAAGATTAGACTCAGTAGAGTAGGCTAGAAACATACCATATACTATAGCCTTCGTTTGCTTACCTGACCACATTTAAGCTTGCTCATTTAAAAACTTCTGGTTACAGGCATGAATGTGATTTTGGTGGCCACCTTTACTGACTTCTCTGTAATTGTCATTCTAAGTACTTTATAGTCATCAAAAGAATTCTACATATATTGACTTAATTGATTCATACAGCAACCCTGTGACATAAGCAAGGTGTGTGGTATCATAGTCCTTCATGTTGCGAACTCAAGGCTCTTATAGGTTGGCTTGCCCACAGACATAGAACTCAAAGTAAGACTTTTGGGTTGGAAGCTTTTCTCATAAATTATATTATATATTTTTGAATATTCCAACGCTGACAATACACAGAACCTAAGTTAAAATTATGGTAGTCAGAGAAGAGTGAAAATAATGTCTATTTAAACTTACTTGGTTATAGTAATCTTACTTAATATGGTGAAAAAAGCAGTCCTGAATGGTTATATTTCACTGATTTCACAACATAATACAGAAAAAATGACATTAAAGAAAATAAAAAATATTTTAAGGAAAAAAAATCAAAGTATCAGAGCATTTAAAATTTATCTGGAGAAAATTAAATATTTTTGTATTGTCAATATTGACTACTGATAATTAAATATGTTATTTTATTATAAATAAAAAATCAACAGTTAGATATTTACCAAAGCAAATAAAATTCATTAATATTTTTGGACACTGGAATCCAAAATTTGGACACGATTATCTTAAGGTTATGCTATTCTCCTCTATGACAAAAAGAGTGGCAAAAGCTGTTTGCTCAGGAACCAATACTCCATCAAACTCATCCTCAGTGCAATAAATAGGTATATTCCTATGTCAGAAAAGCATGAATGCCTCTTAAAGAAATTTCAAATGAGTCTTTTTATATCCACGTATTCCAAATGAAGGCCACAATTATGACTGTCACATATCTTGTACAATAACCTTCATTTTTACTTTCAATCAATTTATCAAATTCATTAGCAGTTAAACAAAAATTATATTTATTACATGAAACCATTATTCTGGTTCACTTATGATTTTCTATTGAAATTACATTAAGTTTGTAGACCATCCTATCAATTATTGGCAAATGTATACTTTAAATATTTTCCAATATCAGCACATTTCCCCCACATACTCAGCTTTTCATACATGATGTTTCTACTTACTGTATACAGAGCTACAAGGTTATACTTTTTACTGATTAAAAAAATGTAAATGTATCAATGTCATTACTGACCCCTCTTTTTTTTTCTAATAGCAAACATAGTTGTCTTCATATTTAGTATTTCTTGTTACAATAGACATACCTATTCACATGTATTGTTCTACTAAAATTTTAATAACAATAAGTGCCTTACATGATTGCCTACATCATTTATAAGTAATCGTTTTCTTCATATATTTTTATTGTAATTAATAGAAGGGTTACATGATATTTGCCAGATAGATGGTGCATTAATTTCCATACATTGATACCCTTTCACATGTCTTGGTCCCCATTTCCCTCCCCCCGACCCCCACCCCTCATCTTGCTTTCCCCCATTCCCTATCCAATTTCAAATAATCAAATAAAAATATAACTGATATATCAGGTAACAAAGTGAGATACTGTAACAATATGAGATAACCAAGGGACAGCAAAAGAGATGAGAGATAACATAGTACCTTAAGAACAACAATCATTCATTATATGGCTTATGTTTCTATATTCTAGAGATTCTTTCATTTAGCGTCCCACTGTATGGCCTTTTGTATCAAGGTTTTGCTCTATTGCAAATCTCTGCTAGGAGAGCCCAAGGTTTCTACTGATTATGACAAATGAGGGAAACCATTGAGCCTAAGTTCCTTTGAGTCTGGCTTACTTCACTTAATATGATCTTTTCTAAGTCCTTCCATTTCCTAACAAGCACCTAAAACTCATAACATCTAAGTACCACAAAAACTATCAAGACATAGGCCCTAATGAAAGCTTGTAAAAATGGCAGGAACTAATAAATATTTCTCAATCCTGACTCTCAATATCTAGGTAATTGTTATATTGAAATTTCTCCATTATTTTATATTAACTTTCTGCCTTCAGGTTTTTTTAAAATGGAAATTTTACTTATTGTGTCTTTTCCCTTCCTCCCCAGAGATTTTCTTCTCATTTTCAACACTCAGCTTAATCAACCCTCATAATTTCAGTTTTACTTTCCAATATTTTCTTCGCAAGTTGTGGAGCACATCACATCAGGGAAATGGAAACCTACGCTGTAAAGGGAGGCTTAACTTGTGGCCCAGTGCTCATTCCCTGGTCTTGGGACCGCACCTGGCTGAGATGGTGCTTGCTGCCTGGTTGGAAGGCACCACTGTGGTTTGTAAGGCCACCCCTGGGGTCGAACCCCTTCTCCCCTCTCGGACAGCACATGCATCCTACTTCCTCAATGAGAGTACCTTCCCTGCTCTGCCTACCTTTGTGCTGATAGGCTCCTGCATCCTATGTTAGCTGAATGGACTTCCTCAATAAATGAGTTCCTGCCTTGATAAGTCTCCCTGACCCTGTCTGATTGTCCTCCACCGAGGGAGGGTTGGGGCAGGGGTCAGTCAGCCCTCTCCTTTCTCAGCTTGTCCTAATTGGGGCTTGTTCTCCCTATCCCTCCTGCGGATTGGGAAGGACCAAGGACTAAAAACCCCGACAGCAAGTTTTCAAGTGGTTTTCTCGATGAAAGAATTTCAGGGGATTTAGTATGTCCTTGTTTCTGGATGGTTGGATAAATGCCAAGTAGTGGAATTGCTGGGTCATAGGGGAGTTCTATGTTTAGCCTTTTGAGGAACTGCCACACTGCTTTCCATTGTGGTTGAACGAGTTTGCACTCCCACCAACAGTGTAGTAGTGATCCCTCCTGGCCACATCCCCTCCAGCATCTGTTGTTATTCGTTTTCCTGATCCTGGCCATTCTAACTGGAGTGAGGTGTAATCTTAGAGTTGTTTTGATTTGCATTTCTTTTATGACCAGAGATGTTGAGCATTTCTTCTTGTGTCTATAGGCCATTTTCGTTTCTTCAGAGAAGACTCTCTTTAAGTCTTTGGCCCATTTTTTAATGGGATGGTTGTTACTTTGGAGGTTAGTTTTGGAGTGATTCAATTTTTTGAGTTGTTGATATATTTTAGATATGAGGCCTTTGTTCGTTGTTTGGTTGGTGAAGATCTTCTCCCACTCTGTAGGCTTCCTGATTAGTTTACTAGCTATGTCCTTTGCCATACAAAAGCTCTGCAGTTTAATGCAGTACCACTTATCCAGCCTTTCTCTGATTTGTTGTGTTTCTTGGTCCTTATTAAGAAAGTTTTGACCTGTGCCAAGGAGGCCTAGTGTATCTCCTATTCCTTCCTGTAGAGTTTTCAGGTGTCAGCTTTTACCTCCAGGTCTTTGATCCATTTGGAGTTAATTCTAGTGCAAGGTGACAAAGAAGGATCCAACTTTAGTTTTCTGCAGGTGCTTAACCAGTTCTGCCAGCACAACTTGTTGAAGAGGCTGTCTTTCTTCCATTCTATTTTTTTGACACCCTTGTCAAAGATTAGGTGGCCATAGGTCTGTGGTTTAATATCTGGGTCCTCAGTTCTATTCCATTGGTCTTCAGGCCTGTTCCTGTGCCAGCACCAAGCTGTTTTGATAATTATAGCTCTGTAATAGAGTCTAAAGTTTGGAATTGAAATTCCTCCCCCACTGTTCTTTCTGCTAAGAAGTGTTTTGCTATACGGGGTCTTTTATTATTCCATATGAAATTTTGGATTGCCTCTTCTATTTCTTTAAAGAATGACATTGGGATGTTGATGGGTATTGCATTGAATTTGTAGATAGCTCTTGGCAAGATTGTCATTTTCACAATGTTGATTCTTCCAATCCAGGAGCATGGGAGGTTTTTCCATTTCCTTAGTTCTGCTTTAATTTCCTTTTTTAGAGTTTTAAAGTTTTCGTCAAAAAGGTCCTTTACATTCTTAGTTAAGCTAATTCCTAGGTACTTTATTTTCTTTGAGGCTATTGTGAAAGGAGTTTCTTTCCTGATTATTGCCTTGTTCCTCTCACTGTTGGCATAAAGGAAGGCAGTTGATTTTTGAGGGTTGATTTTATAGCCTGCTACTCTTCCAAAGTTTTGAATCAGCTCAAGGAGCTTGGGAGTAGAGTCTATAGGATTCTTTAAATACAGAATCTTGTCATCTGCAAAGAGGGATAGTTTTATTTTCTCTTTCCCTACTTGGATCTCCTTTATGCTTGCTTCTTGCCTTATTGCACTGGCTAGGAATTCTAGTACTATGTTAAAAAGGAGTGGAGAGAGTGGACATCACAACAATGTTCATTGCAGCACTATTCACCATAGCAAAGATATGGAAACAACCTAGATGTCCCTCAGTTGATGAGTGGATCAACAAGTTGTGGTATTTGTACACAATGGAATTCTATGCTGCTGTCAGAAAGAATGACATTGCCCCATTTGTTAGGAAATGGAAAGACTTAGAAAAAATCATATTAAGTGAAGTAAGCCAGACTCAAAGGAACTTAGGCTCAATGGTTTCCCTCATTCGTCATAATCAGTAGAAACCTTGGGCTCTACTAGCAGAGATTTGCAATAGAGCAAAATCTTGATATATAAGGCCATATAATGTGAAGCTAATTGAAAGAACCTCCAGGATATTGAAACAAAAGCCATATAATGAATGATTGTTGTCCTTAATGTACTATGTTGTCTCTCATCTCCTTTGCTGTCCCTTGGTTATCTCATATTGGTATAGTATCTCACTTTGTTATCTGATATATTGAATTTATTTGTATTTGGATATTTGAAATTTGATAGGGAAGGGGGGAAAACCAAGACGGGTGGGGGGTGTGGGGGGGGAGGGAAATGGGTACCAAGACATGTGAAAGGGTATCAATGTATGTGAATTAATGCACCATCTATCTGGCAAATATCATGTAACCCTTTTACTAATTACAATAAAAAATTTAAAAAAAAAGAATTTCAGGGGAAATAGCTGGGCTGGGATGGATGAGGAGAATGATAGAAGATTAATTGTACTATAAACTTATTTGATTCATAGTTGATCCTCCCTTTGTATAAGAATTTGAACAAAAAAAAAGAATTTGAACAATTAAAATATAATAAAAATATAGGTCACAAATGGGATCCTCATTTGTTCTGTGCCATTTTTCATACAATTATTTCCATTGTGTCTATGACTTACATATTATCACAAGCAGTTATCTGTCAATTAGACATTCATTACAGTATAGAATGGGAATAGACACAAAATTCTTTAAGTCATATGAAACAAACTGTAAACAAAAATGACAGAACAACAAAATTTGCCTATCTCTATTTTTATATACTAATTTAAATATGGTGATTTCACTTAATTCTAAGCAAAATCTTTTAGTATTTTCTCATACACATAATATGCAGTATATTAGTATTGCTCAGTACTTTACAAATATACATAAAATACATATGTATATTCACACATTTGTCTAGATATATATATATAGTACGTTCATAAAATAAAAATATTTACATATACATTGTGTATTTATATTGTATATATGGTAGATATTTTATATATATATATAATTCTTTTATTCTACATTTTCTGTTTTTGAAATAGGATCTTGCTGCATAGTTCCTTGTCTGGCCTTGAATTCTTCATCTTATACCATCATCTTATTAAAGGATTTACATGTTTTCTGCCATAACTAGTTGGAAACTCAGTTAATGTGTTTTGGAAATGCATCATTTTTTTGTAGAAATTCATTTGTTATACGTAAAGTATATAAAAATAACAGACACTGTAGATATAATTTTGGAATCATTGAAGTAATTCATCTTAGGTATACCATCAGAAACTGGAACAGGTACATGAGAGATACCCAGTTAAAATCACCAAGTACCTACTCTACTTCCTAGCCAGTCTAATCCTTCTCAACCAGTATCGATTCCTTTCATATAAAATACAATATTTTTTTTGCCAGTCCTGGCCTTGAACTCAGGGCCTGAGCACTGTCCTTGGATTTTTCTCAAGGCTAGAACTGTGCCACTTGAGCCTCAGCACCACTTCTGGCTTTTTCTAAGTATGTGGAACCAGGGAATCGAACCCGGGTCTTTGAGCATGCTAGGCAAGCACTCTACCACTAGGCCAAACTCCCAGCCCCTAAAATACTATAATTTGTAAGCAGAACTTCTTAACAGTATTTAACATTTGCACCATTTGAAATTCAGGCTTTTGCTGACAGTCTGAGATTTAGCCAGGTATGACTTGCTCCAAAATGCTACAAATGCTACTGTAGGTTCTGATTTAAAATACTCATATATACCCCTGGAAACAATAATAGCCATATTGTTTTGCTTAATAACTGTGGCTGAAAATAATGTATGTCTCTCATGAGCCTTCAACTTGAAACATCGTTGTCTTGAATTGAAAAATATTCATTAAACCTCAAAGATCACAATAAATATAACAAATAAGGTCATATTAATAAAGGGGGACAGTAAGATGATGGTAAAAATAAAGAATTCTAAGCTATTTTTACAATTATTTAATAATGAAGTTAATTAAAAAGATATACCTACTAATATACTGACTCACAAAAATAATGTTAAGGAAAATAAATACTACATTTTTTGACTGAGAAACAGAGTTTCCAATTACTGATCAAGAGAGGATTGTTTTCCTTAATAAATCTCTTTATAAAATGTTACAGGAGAGAATTATCCAGTAACATGGAATATAGAAAGATATGTAGATATAGAGAAATGTAGGTATATTTATAGATATTACCAAATATATTTATAAATGATGACTTTTGAAAGTATATATTTTTATATTATAGATACATATAAAAACAATAGTGTAAATTGAGAAAAAAGAAGCTCATCTATTTTTGTTAGAATATCTGATCCTGTGCTACAATTATTAATTTAGAAGTTCACCCTACTTTGACACCATGGGAAAATTCTATATCCTGTGTGCTGTTCCATATATGATGAAGGCTTCAGCATAAAGCTGTTATCAGGGCTCATACTGTTGATAACTCTTTGTTTTCGATGAAAAGTTAGTTTGATGGGAGGGGAGTTTGGCTTCGTGGTAGATTGCTTGCCTAGTATGCAAGAAGACCTAGGTTCAATTCCTCAGTGTCACATACATAGAAAAGCCAGAAGTGCTGCTTTGACTTAAGTGTTAGAGCCCTAGCCTTGAGGAAAAACCCCACAGACAATGCTCAACCCCTGAGTTCAAGCCCCAGGACTGGCAAAAAAAAATAAATAAATATAAATAAAAAGTTTGAGAGGAGTAAAAAAGAACATTCTTGAATCTTAAATTTCACTGGCAAACAGAAGCCTTCCCCCCCCCCCTTTTTTTTTTGCCAGTCCTGGGTTTGAGCTCAGGGCCTGAGAACTGTCCTTGAACTTTCTCAAGGACTGAGCCTCAACACCACTTTCAGCTTTTTTCTGTGTATGCAGTACTGAGAAATCGAACCCAGGTCTTCATGCATACAAGGCAATCACTCTACCACTAGGCCAGACTCCCCGCCCCCAGAAGCCTGTTTTGTGGGAATGCAGCAGGAGGCAATCTTCAGATAATAAGTGTAAAAGGTCTTAACTTCATATATCTAAATTTTACAGAGAGGTCACAAAATACCTCTTATACAGACATATGTTTTCCCCTTTACATCTCAGGATCAAAAAATCCTAGATATCTATACTATATTATTCTAACTTTTGTAGATGGACAATATTACTCTTTTACAGGTCTGACTTTTTCATGTTTTTCTGAAATCCACCCACAGTCTATGCAGGGTTCTTTGTTGATGATTAATTGCACAGATTCTTATTAATAGTCTTAAAGGAAGAAATTGAAAAGAATGTCAAATGATTCATCACCATATTATCAGCCAGCTGTCTATCACTTATGTTCAAGGACACTATTTTTGTCTCTTAACATTTGAAACTTTTAAAAGACAGTTGAAATTTTATTTCTGAATGTGTAGAAATATCTAAAGTGATTAGTATATGATTACTGTTTATTATCATCTATTCATTCTCTGTGGCCATTTAAGGAAACCCATCAGTATCTATTGAGCATAAATTCTTGGCCAGTTCTAACCTAGAAACCATTGGAGATGCAGAAGTTAATCCTCACCATAAGACTACAGCAATCAATCAGAAACAGAAACTGATATTCAGTCTAGCCTGAGAGTGCTAAGTATAAAAAAATGTAAAGTAAATACATCTAAACATGCTGAAAAGAAAGAGGAACAAAGACTCAAATAGAAACTTGCAATGACAATTATAGAGGGAAATTTGAGCATGAAATAAAATGTAGATTATGGGTAGAAATAAGAATAAAGATAAGGGTAGATATTGCAGAATGTAAACACATGAAATCATACAGTTAACCAAAACACATATAGTAATTCAAACTATTTATTTGACAAATGTTGTGTACAAATGAATAGAACAAGTCATAAAGTATTAAGCATTTGGAGATAAAACCAACTGGACAAGTTAATTCAATCATAGCTAATTGTAACTTTGAAAGTGTAATACTTTGAAATCATGCAATATAGAAATTGACACATCAGCATAAATATTATTTCCAACTTGCTGAGATAAAATATGAGAGATGTAGAAATCAGGTGATATAAACACGTAATATCTCTGTATGCATCTTTTATATTTATTATACTTGAGAATCCTTAAAGGATTTGTTTGTGCAATCAGTGATAATTTCATATTTAAATTGAAAAGAAATGTTCTTCTCCTAGGAATTCATTTTTAATCTACATGCATATTCTCAGTAGATACAGATGGAGCATTGGCTTTATAATATTAGCCTTTGCTTATGCCTCACAACAATGTAAAATGAGGAGATATCTTAATTCTTTCTTCTAAAAGGCAACAGACAATTAGAAGAAGTAAATGATAGGAAGGAAGTATTGAAGAGTACTAAATTAGTGGATAATTATGATTCAATTTGCCATAGAGGGTATAGTAAATGTTCAAAGAAATACATTGAAAAGGAAATTGTATAATAAGTTTTCAAAGAAATACATTGAAAAGGAGAAAATATTTACAACTGTACTTAGACATGCATTTTAAAATCTGTCCCATTTAGTTTATTACTATATAAGCCCACTATTATTTTTTTTCCAGTCCCAGGGCTTGAACCCAGGACCTGAGCACTGTCCTTAAACTTTTTCCTCAAGACTAACATTCTGCCACTTGAGCCACAATACCATTTCCACCTTTTTTCTATATATGTGTTACCAAGGAATCAAAATGGGTCTTTGTGCATGAAAGGCAAGTATTTTACCACTAGGCCAAACTCCTGGCCCACCTTGTCCATTTCCATTTGTTTTTATTTATACTTTTAATATTTTAATAAATAGCACTATGTACTTTTGGTTAATATATATTTACCTCTAATATTACGCTACTATTATATACGTGTTTTCCACATCATCCACATCATTAACTATTTTATTGTGGTGTCAATTTACAGTTTCATAGTCATTATTATTGACTCAGGAACACTTAGAAACAAACATGCAAATAATTTTAAATTTAACTCAAAATAAAATAAACCACATTTTGAAACTAGTAAAACAAGAATGTAGAAGAGAATAGAAGATTTGAGACAGAGGGTTTTTATAATTATTTAGAAATTCTCTTCTTATTCACAAAGTCATTATGAATAAAATAGCCAATAAATTGTTCTTAAATCATTGCTAGAAGCCTTACAAAACATATTTTAATCAACCTCAGAACTATTTAGATATACCAATTAAGTTATAAATTTAAGTCAGTTATGAATGTCATACAATTTTTATCAGTAATGATTTTTGAAAAATGAATAAATATTACTTTTAGTGTATAGATATTATTTTAAAAATACTGTAATAATTTATTTCACTTTGAATAATCTATATTTTCAAGCATATATAAAAGATATATAAACTGAAAAGAATATTTTTTATGAGGTAATCATTAAATAACTCAGGAAAAATAACATAAAAAAGCCTAGTCACAATTAGTAGATCGTTTAATTTTGATGAAGACTTTTTAAAAGATTTAATGTGTAAAACCCTGCTTTTCCATACCAAGTACTGATAAAATTTCTCAAATAAATATCCTTTTCTTTTGTGTACTTTTGAAACACATCTTTTTATAACAAACTAATGGTACTGAAGAAATAAATTTTTAAATTTTAAATGTTATGTGATTAAGTAGCCAAACCAGGAAGTCAACATCAGAATTGCAAGAGGTGGTGAGACTTGACAGTGACTAAGTCTGATAGAATATAGTCCTTTTCCTAGAAAAATGCCAAAATTAACATTTATTTAAATTAAAAAAACAGTAATAAGGCATATCTAAAATAGTCTGTACGAAGTAGTTGTAGAAGTCTTCTCAACAAAATTGTTATTAACCTTAATATCCAGGTGGTTATTATCATAAAAACAACATGTATTTGGTAAAAGAAATGTATGTAATTAAAAGCTATGATCTATTCTAATCTAGTGCACTTCCACGAACATTCCTACAGTGATCAGACATAGGATTACAGAGCTGAGTTACTCTACATTCCTTCCTTGAAGCTACTAAACTTATGTATTCCTATTGGAACAATCACTAGGAGGCACAAATACTACAAAGCATTTATATAATTTCTTTGCTTTGCTATGGCTCTGTAAAATACAGATATGAAATAGTTCATGAAGCAAAAAGTTAACTTCATTCTTCCTCTTCTGAAAACTAAGAGAAGAACATTTTGAAACTTCCAACTGTTTTCATGTGTTTTGAAATTCTTTTCTTTTTCTTTCTTTCTTTTTTCTCTCTTTCTTTCTTTTTTCTCTCTCTCTTTCTTTCTCTCTTTCTTTCTTTCTTTCTTTCTTTCTTTCTTTCTTTCTTTCTTTCTTTCTTTCTTTCTTTCTTTCTTTCTTTCTTTCTTTCTTTCTTTCTTTCTTTCTTTCTTTTTTGCTTGCTTGCTTGCTTTCTGCCAGTCCTGGGGATTGTACTTAGACTTTCTCAAGACTAGTGCTCTACCACTTGAGGCACAGCACCACTTCCAGCTTTTCCTGTGTATGTGGTACCAGGGAATTGAGCCCAGGGCTTTATGAATGCTAGGCAAGCATTCTACCACTAGGCCACACTCCTGGCCCTGTGTTTTGAAATTCTTAGAAGGGGAAAAGGTTTATATATGAAAAATAATATGCAATGTTCTTTTCTGGTTTTTTGTTTGTTTGGTTAGTTGGTTTTGATCTTGCCTTGTTGAAGCTCAGACTCAGAATTTTGTGCAAGCTAGAGTTCAAGCATTCTACCACTCTTCTATATGCTCAGCCTTAAAGAAACTGTAAAATATCTTTTCATTCTAACAAATATATACAAATGGTATCTAAGATAACAATTGGCAGAAAAATGAAATAACCAGGATATGGGATGTATGTGTATGTGTGTATTCATGTATCTCATGCATCTATGTATTCAACTGTGTGTGTGTGCGTGTGTGTAGATAGACAGATAGAATGAGAAAGCAATAGACTAACAGGGCGGAGCCAGTGGCTGACCTCTATAATCCTAGCTATTCAGATCTGAGGATAGCGATTCAAAGCTAGCCCCCGCATGTAAGTACATGAGACTCTTACTCTCCAATTAATCATCAGAAAACCGGAATTGATGCTGTGGCTCAATTAGTAGATGGCTACCTTTTAACTGAAGAACTCAGGAACAGCACCCAGGCTCAGAGTCCAAGCCCCATGACAAACAAAACAAAATAAATAAATAAATAAAAATAGATCAACAGGAAAGGTGTGAAAAAAGGAGACAGAGGAAAAGAGAAACTAATTATAAATTTAATGAATTATTTATTCAATTGTGGGCCTGGTCCATCCTAAAACTTCAACTCAGTCAAACCATCCAGAGATCCAAGAAGGGTTAGTGTTATAGTTTAAAATCAGATGTTATAAGCTGCTTAGATTATTCCTGTTGTGTATACTGTAATGTTCATTTCTGCTTAACTGACCAGATGAGATCCACACATAATATAGACATTAATGTTTTATTAAGTTTATTGAAATATTCATTAAGTACATCTAATAATATCTTCACAGAATCATTTTGTTGATGTGTGACCAAAAAGTGACTATTTGAGCCAATTCATATTTGTATATCAAGTTAATTATTGCAAATAATATAAAAGAAATTAATTATTAAATATATCTTTAAATATTTAGAATAAAGATCCTACAATTACACATTATCTAATTTTTTCACAAAATAACTATCTAGACTGAATTATTTATATTATTAAATCACCACAAATTTTCATTCACAATGACAATTGAACAGTAAAGTTATCGTTAAAATTTTTCTATTAATTTCCTGCTCTTACAATAATACTATCATTTTAAATCAAATACTGTTAGATGAATGTGTCAAATATGGAAAATAAGCCATAATTTAAAACTTGGATTATTATACTACAATGTTAGTAGTATATTCACAAACAATCAATTCACAATCAAATAAAGGATTAAAAATCAAATAACATTTCATTGGCAGGCAAAGAAGTAATTTTCTGAATAGTACTTATCTAGCATGAAGGAAAAGAAGGAAGCATTTCAAGAAACAGTTAAGTACAGGAAACTTTCTAGAAAATCTTCCTAAAGATTAAATGCTTTTCAAAATTCTTGAGAATTTAGATAGTGGGAGAGCATAGAAAAGAAAGGAAGAACAAGACCTATTTTATTTTCTTTCGCTCATTTATTTAGGGTGGGTTAATTTACATGACATTACTCACATATTCTTTAATCAGAATGTCTGCTTCCCTTACCCTCATTTTCTCCAACTCCTCTTATCCCCTCACTAGAAAGACTTCAGTGAGTTCTGCTCAGCCATTTTCTCTTACAGATGAATATTTTTACATTGCTCCCCTTGTAACATTCTCTTTCTCCTTTCATCTAATCCCCTATCGTACCCCTTAATTACAAACTTTACCACTGTACACACATAAACAGACACATATATGACAATCTATATGTTTACACATTACTTTACCTACTAGGTCATGTGACTGTTGTGTTATATGACTTCTAAAATTCTCACCAATACCAATCAGCAACACTGAATTTTGGGGAGAACACATTTATTATTACTGTTTAGTTGATATATGAGTATTATGAAGATGAATTCTATGTCAAGTACAGCTCTTAACAGTGACAAAAATGTCAGCTGCAGAATGGAAAATGTCCTCATTTCCAAACTTATTTTGTGATTGTGTAATGGCAATGAGTAGATATTAATACATAGATTAGAGAAATCAGAAATAGATCAGAAAATCATTTTTACTATTCACTGTTAAAATCAGCAAAACTAGAGGGCAACTTTATTCTGCTTTAAAATTTAGAGACTATGGAAGTCCATATAGATGACATCAAATGTACACTATTTATGGTAATATAATTTGAAATTGATTAATCATTGTTTTCTTTTTGTCCAGTCATTAACAAACAGTGACTTTTTAGCAACAAAAGCTGAGAATGAAAAAGAAATTGAACAATTTACAAAACTAATGTGATTACAATTTTATTATACTAAAAGCTCAGTGATATATCATTACAAGGTAGTGAGCTAGGACATTATATATAGTTGCAGGCTTTCAACATTTTATGTATTACTAGGAAAGAGAAATGAATACCAGGATGCCTGAAATCAGAATATGACATACTGAAGCTTTTTTATTTATCAATAACTAGATTTAATGTATGTAGGAC
Source organism: Megascapheus bottae (assembly GCF_031878675.1). Lineage (NCBI taxonomy): Eukaryota > Metazoa > Chordata > Mammalia > Rodentia > Geomyidae > Megascapheus > Megascapheus bottae. The sequence goes on from NC_143519.1 coordinate 17,274,813, forward strand.
AGTGCAAGGACACTTGCTCTACATGTTTATGATTGGCACTTATTGTAGTCTATAAGCTTTTGTAGCAAAATAGAATGTCTTTATCTGTCAGAAAGAAGAAAACATAATTTCTCCATTTCAAGGTTGAAAATACACATTTTATGAAGCAAGGAGCAGTATGCTGAAGTATTTAAAAGGTATTTTAATGTTTTGTGACAAAAGTTAAATTGCCATGGTATTCTGACTGTGCAAAGATAGCATAATCATTTGTTCTTTAATTAAGAGGGAAATAGCACTTCATGTTACTTTTATACTTAGTCATTTTTATACAGGCATGAAAAAATGAGATAAAACTGGGAAAATTTTCAAATTTTCAGTTTGAATTTGTTTTCTCAAGGTCAGGAAAGGCACATAAATCAATGTTTGCTTTTAAAATAATTAATTTAACCAAACAAACTGTTACAAAGCAAATAATATAGTTGATAAAATATAAAATATTAAATTAAGCCTTAAGAAAAATATTCTTAATAATAAAATGGTACTGTTGTACTAAACATTCTGTAGGGTGGCAGAGTATACATGGAACATAGTGGAAACTAAGCATGTTGCAGGGAGTTTCCACATATTTCAAGACAATGATAAAAATATACCAACCAACGTGATTACTTAATCTTGGGCTCTATAAAATTACAGGATTAAGTTTGCTATCATTTTGCCTTCTCATTGCTCCAAAGTAAATTGATTTAAGTTTATTTGCTCTTGTTTGGCACTACAGGAACTTGAACTCAAAACCTAATACTTCCTAGGAAGAATTTCCATACTGATTTCAACTGTGACTTAAAATTCCAGCATGTTTTTTCATAAGAATAAACCAATTCAAAATTCTTATGAAACCACAAAAGGTCCTGAGGTTTAAAAGCAATCCTGAACAAACAAAAGCATTGCTTGAGGTATAACTATATCTGACCTTAAACTTTATTTCAGACCTATAACACAACCAGCTTATTACTGGAACAGAAATACTGACCTAAGGGCCATTGGATCAGAACAGAAGACCCAGAAATAAATACATAAATGTATAGTCATCTAATATCTTATTAGAGATCCATAAACATAGGATGAAAAAAAACACAAAAAAGTATTTTTTTAACTACCATAGGTAGTATTTTAACAATGAGTTAAAACTGAGTATCCACATGTGAAAGAACGGAAATTGTAAACAAAGTATTGGGTAGATTTATTTATTAATTTACTTAATGCCATTGACTGACATATTATTTCACCTTAAATGCTAAATCCTTTCTGATGCTGAGCATCTGGCCTTCAGAAATTGACATGCCATTTTATGATGATAACTAGAAATATCTCCTGTCAGATTTCATTTCTTAAATGGCATTTTACCAGGCAGTTCAAAAAAAGTTTCTGTGTTCTAATTCCCCAATTACTTTTTGACACAACTGGACTGAAATGCTTAAGGATAAGAAATTAATAATAAAAGGCAACTGACAACACGTTAATTTTAATGACTTTGTGTTGAATGTAATATTTTCAGTGTGGTGCACAAAGGATTAGAGGAAACTGTACAGTTAGCATGAATGTTGGTCAGGTATTCTTATATGGAAATAACTACAATAAAGCCCCCAAAAGAGCTAAAGGAAGGCTACAACTTAACTACATTTCAAAACTATATTTACACAATTTTAATAAAATAAAAATTCAGTTGGCACTCTCATAGAATTAGGGTATTAAATCAACAATCCCATCAGTAAGTTGTTAATAATGATGGTGATTATTATTGGTTTTTTTAGAGTATTTAGGAAGTTGGTGTAGTTGGAGTGATTGTATAAGAAACAGCTGGCATTTGAATCCAAATGAGGAAAGGATTGAAAGAAAATGCTACTGTTGCTGTCACATGTGTCAGCTCCTTTCCTAATTGTTTTGTTCTCTCAGCCAATCTATAATCAGCATGTAGGCTAAGTAAAAATATGATTTGAATGTTTAAGTTATATAGGGAGAAATACTGTAGTTTCACAGTATGTTAAATATACCACAATTTAATTTTGACAAATCTAAAGTACATGCAAACATTAGTTGCTACTTTTACATGGTCTTAAATTCATAAGATATATCTAATATATCTCATTTCTCAGAGCATATTTTGTCATATGGCTCTACTGAGATATTTGTTGTTTACTGGATTGAGTCAATTGGTTTTTCATGATGTAATATCTCCAATGCAGGGAACTCTAAAATGTTGACCTTTCATGTATGAGTTATACTATGTGATATCTGACCTTTATTACAGCAGTGATATACTTTTTTAAAATGCCAAACCAAATAAAAACAGAGAAAAGAAAAAAAATGAACCGTGAAAGATTATAAATGCATATTAGTGGAAATGATGTACCACTTTGATTATAAATATTGGAATAATTCAGAGATGGCACAAATGTTATTTACAGTGCTATTTTGGGATTATTACTAAAACTAAACTGTGAGGTTATTACAATTTATTGTAATAAATTGTTTTGTGGGAAGATTCCACATACACTGTAAACTATGTATTAAATAATCTACTATAAAGAATTTTTCAAAAATCACAATTTTGAATATTAATTGGGATATAAAATATATTTATGATATGGCTTATCTACGATCCTGCTACATCTAAATTAACTGTACATTAATAGAATACTTGAAATTTCTATCACAAGTTTCTTAGAATGCTTAAAATATATCTACCTAAATAAGAATAAATAAGAAAATTTACTTAAATAAAATATTAAATTAGTACTTAAGTAGGAATGTCTACTTAAATAGGTACACTGGAGAGAGAGTAAGAGAAAAAAGGAGTGCAGCTCTACTATCTCATCTCTGTTATGAATGTACTTTCTTTAAAAGTTTGTCTATTCAGTATAAAGTTTAAATAATAATGTTTAAAATGCATAGAGCAGCTTCTCTTTAAAATTTGTATCCTATCAGAAAACATTTTGTCTTCTGTCATTTTCATTTCTTTCATGCATAGCAGGAGTAAAACCAGGTCTCTAAAGAGAAGTATCTTGGTACAATGAGAATAGAAAGATTTGCTTTCTGGGAAAGAAAGAGTAGTGAAACTTGGGACACTGTCAAATTATCTAGACATTTTCTGTAGATGCGATCAGTTTTTCAGTAAAGATTTATTAACTCCCTACTGGCCCTTTACTAAAATCCAAAAAGTATCAGAGCAAAAACTCTGTATTGCCTCAGTAAATCTAACTTCTTCATGTTTGAAGAATTGCCACTGAGGCTTTATTGAGAAATGATGACAAATGGTTGGACAAGTCCAGGCATGGTTTTGTAAATGCTGTGGAAAGTAGCTGGGAATAGGCTCATGAGGATGAGCTGCTGAACTCAAACCAGCCAGATATCTTTAGGGATGAGTGATGTCACTTACATGAGATGATAATCTTCATTTAACTGTTAAAAAAAAAACTATGCTTCATCACTAGAATTATGTTGTAACATTTTTTGGGGGGGTTGGCGGTCGTGGGGCTGGGCCTGGGCACTGTCTGTCCCTGAGTTCTTCAGCTCAAGTCTACCACCCTACTACACGAGACACAGTGCCACTTTCAGTTTTAAGTCTCACAGACTTTACTGCCAGGGCTGGCTTTGAACCGCGATCCTGAGATCTCACCTCATGAGTAGCTAGGATTATAGGTGTGAGTCACCATGACCGGCTATAGTAACTTTTTTTATTCATGGTTGTATTAATTATAGGTATCTTGAAATATTGACAAGATGATTTATTCTCATCTTTTAAAACTCCAATTCAAACCAAGGACTAGTGGCTAACTCTTGTAAACTACATAGAAAGCTGAATTCTGAGGATCACCATTCCAAGCCAGCTCTGGTAGGAAAGTACATGAGACTTAACTCCAAATATTCAATAAAATCCGAAGTGTAGTTGGGATTCAAGTGACATAGCACTAGTCTGAGTCCCTAAGTTCAAGCCTTAGGATTAGCACAAAGGAAAAAAAATAATTGCAGTTTTATTTCTTCTGACATTTAAATGTGTACCCAACATAATTCCTTTATTCCATGAGATGCTTTAGAAAAATAAAACATAATTTTCTTTGTGAAATGAAACTAAGCATTTTCAAAAAACTCAAAACAAAAGGTCTTTAGATAGTAAGGTAACACTTCAATGAAATAGCAGTTAATTAGAATGAAAAATTGTAATTGAGAATATTATGAAAAAAAGAACAAAATACATCAATCTAAATACTCCTCTAGGGCAGCTGACTTACTATTGAACTGGCAGGGCAGAAACTTAAAGTGAGATATATCAGATAAGCCTTATAGTAAAGTAACAACACCTGGGTTTTATAGTGATTGTTTTCTAAAAATAAAATTAACATTATTAGTAGCTAATGCTTTTGGAACAAAGGAATAAATAAACAAATATGGGAATACAAGAAAACGAATGGAAGGAAGGAAGAATGAAGGCAAAAAGGCAGGGAGGGTGGGAAGGAAGGAAGAAGGGAAGAAAGAATAATAAAGGAAGGGAGGCAGGGAGGAAGGTTCTTCTAGGTATTTGTTGATAACCTTGGCAGATTCTAATAAATGTTATGAGCTGAATAAGAATACACTAAGACTACTGTGCCCGGTGACTCACACCTGTAATCCTAGCTACTCAGGAGGCTGAGATCAAAGCCAACCCGGGCACTAAAGAATGTGAGACTCAGGCTGGGAGTTTGACCTAGTGCTTGCCTAGCAAGCACGAAAACCCCGGGCTCGATTCCTCGGTACCACATACATAGCGGTGCTTTGGCTCAAGTGGTAGAGTGCTAGCCTTGAGAAAATCCAAGGACAGTGCTCAGGCCCTGAGCTCAAGCCCAGGACTGGCACTAGAAAATGGGAAGTAGGACTGTGGTAGGCGGTAGCCTTGAGCTAAGGAGCTCAAGAAGCGCCCAGGCCCAGAGTTTAGGCCCCATGACCCACTCCCCCCAAAAATACACTAATACTGCTACACTCATTCTGTATTCAGTTGCAGTCTGGAAAGAGTAAACAGCTCATAGTTTTATGCAGAGAAAGTATGACATAAAAATAAATATTTTAATGTAGTACAGTACAAAATGGTACAGTAACAAGTAAGTAAGTAGAAGTCTGAAGAAATTAAGAGTGTTTTAGGGAACAACTGTTTATTGCAGGCCTTAGTGATTGTTTTCTAAAAATAAAACTAAATATTAATAGCAATTTATGCTCGTGGAATAACTTCTTGGAAATGTCATGGAGATATAAAAAGACATGGAAATATAATAAAAAAAACGAAAATGACACTGAGTAGGCTACCCAACCTCCTTAGCCCAGCAAACCTTGACTAGGGTTGAGTTAAGCAGTCAGCTGTAGTCTATTCTTTTGTGCTTGTAGAATGTCCTTCCTCATAATACATTATCCAGAAAGTTCCAGAAAATAGAAACACTGGTGAGGTGTTACCAGTGAATGGAATAGAGTACGTGCTTCTGTGCACCATAGCATATCTCAAAAGCCAAATGTTCTTGCAAACATTGCGTGCTCTGCGTGCTCTGTAGCCAAGTACTATGGAGACCTGAAAGATTACAGGAGCCTTCCCAGCAAGGACAGTGACATCAGCTCACTTTATCCTATTTTATTTCTCCAGTACCTTTCCTACTAATGATAAAGGAAAAATAATATTTAAACATATGAGGTCTATTTTCACAGAACAAATCAACATACATATAAATTTCATAACAAAATAGGGAAAAAAAGAGTTGAGAGGAAATAAGTTGATAATTGGTATAGAATTAAACTGAATAAAAATAGCATTCAATGGAGCTTTTTTCAAGTTGCATTTTGGATTTCATGCAATTAAAATGACATCTTTAAATTAGAACCCTATGAAATGTGGTACACTGAGCCAAAACACAGCTTCCCAACACTTCTCACGCTTATCTTATGAACATGAAGGAATATCAGAACCGTGGTTATGTTATGTTACATAGAAAACTGGATTGTGCAGAGACAATTAAAGTTACATCTCAGTTGACTTTGAGCTAATGAAAAGAAGTTTATCATCTAAGGCGAGTGAAGTCGTATGATTTGGGGATGAAATTAGCAGAGATTTAATGGAAGAAAGTTTTCCTGCTGAGGCAAAAGAAGACAGAAGGGATTCAAATAAGAAGAGAGGGATATGGGAATAGAAACTGAAGAACTGGTTAGATAGAAAGGACACCTGAGTGGGGTGTACATTGCAGAATGAACTGTGGCAATACCCAGGAGGAGTTTAGGAATGGAGAAACTTCCAGAAGACTCCAGAGAAGAGACAACCTTGACTAGCACACTGTAAGTGTGCCACGGAAGTCAGGACAGTTTCTCTAGGCATTTGACCTACAGAATAGAGGTCAAACACATGTGTATTTTTTTATATATTTTGCGTACTAATAAAAATGGAATCCAGTTATAACAGGGTAGATTTCTTCAGCTCTACATGATGCGTTATAACACTCTTCATATGATCTTTCAGATTTCAGCTACTTGAGTAGGCTGGATTTCAAGTGTGAGCTACAGTGTCCATTTTTCCTTTTTCATATATTTTTATTTCATTTAATAGAAGCGTTACATTATATTCACCATATAGATGGTGCATTACTTCACAAATATTGATATTGTTTCTCATGTCTTGGTCCCCATTTCCCTCCCTCCACCCCTCCATTTTGATGATTCTTTTAAGCAGTGTTAAATGCATGTGTAAGTATAGGCAGACATACTTTACATTGATGCTAATTACAGAATAGTTACTCCATATTTTATTTACAAACTATTTTCTTTGAGTTGTACTCAAATTTATAGTTGGCAAACAAAAGCTCCAGTTTAACCTTAAGTATAGCCAATTTTCCAACAGTTACTTTTTTATGGATGTCTCACTTTTTTTTTCTTCCTGGGGGCTTTCACATTGCAATATTTTTTCTATATATTCTATCTACCTGGAATTATAAATGTTTACCGCATAACTGGTTTATTTATAGAAATGCAGTATTACTAACATTTTTTGCAGCACTGTAATTGAAACAGGCCTTATCACTGCCTCCTTCCTCTTGTAGATGATAGAAAAAAAAATATGAGCCACTTTGTCCTGGTTACAAACTTTATATTTGATTGAAGAGAAACAATTAATCATGGCATCCATTTGGATTTATTTTGCTGCTTTCTGTATTTCCATGTTATTGATTTGTTTATAATGCCTTTCATTTCCAATCCTAAATATTTCAATACTTCTGGCATGATTAATACACTACTTTCTTTGAGATTTGTGCAGTAGGTAGAAAAAGCACTAAAGTTAAGGTAAAATACCAGCAATTCATTGCGCCAAATCATGTCATAAACAATTGTAACAACATCAAAGCCCCAAACTATATTACTTCTAGTGTGTTCTTTTTCAATTTGGCCTTGTAATAGGCTCATTTGAATGTGTATTCAATATACTTTTTCCCAGATTATGACAATCTATAGATCACAAGAAATAAAATAAGAAGGTAAATTCCAGATACATTAAATAACTTTAGTATGTGGATGAATAAAACTTTGCTAACTTAATCAGGTACTTTCTATACATCACCATAGGATATCAATGCAATTTGGAGTAGATGTAGTGTAATGCAATAGCTAATTTACTCACTAATTCAATCATTGAACAGTGTGATAGGTGTTCCTGCTGCAGAGGACAGAACTAAGCCAAGGAAACAGAAATTGAAATGAAAACTTGGTATTTCCTTTATGTTTTTATGACAGTATGCATGTAAATTGTAATAACTTGTCATGACTTAATAATAATAGTAAAACTCATACTTAGAAATACCTTGGTCATCCTTGGGACCATCATGAAAAGGCAAAGAAATCATAAGTCACAAGGAACTTACATGTACATTCAAAGTATTCTAATTATTATGCGTTATCTCATCTTCTAATTATGTTAATTAGCAGAGTAGTGATACCCTTTAGTCTCATTTAGTCTTGCTATGGGACAATACCTACCTTCGAAAAGCTAGAATCCTAATATGGACACATTATTGAGCAAAAAAAAATAAAAACAATAAAATTTCCATGCATGTATACCTAAGAGAGAAGGTAGTTATAAAAAAAAGGAAAGCTCAGAAGATAAGCTATTCAGATATTGTTTTAGAGTGAATTAATAAAAAAAATGACATCTCCTATCAAAGTAGATTATACAAAACAAACCAAAATACATACCATCACTTATTATAAAGTATAGATAAGTATATGGATGAAAATTGAAGTAGGTAAAAATGATGGCTTAAATGCAACAGGACATGTCCCATGATAGTAAATGCAGAAGAGTAATCAATGATTCAGCCTTTGCAATCAAATAGACCTCATTCCAAATAATTCAAATTACCTCTGCTAGGTCTGTGTCACCTTAGACTAACTTTCCAAACCATCTTAACATTGATATCCTAATTCGTAAGATACAAATATCATCATCTGTCCCTCATATAATGGAAAAATTTAAATGTCAGAAAATGTGTGAATGCTTATCACACAGAGAGCTTCTGCCGATTAAATGTTAGGGAAGTCAGCTCACAGAAGTGGGATGAAGAAAAAAGCAGTGCCATAAATTGTTAATTTGCTTCTAAACAGGTTTTGTTTGACTACTTACATCCCACAGCATGAGACTAAGCAGGTCCTTAATAAAGTCTGACACAAAATGGGGTTTTTGCAGTTTGTTACCTGAGAAATCACACCAAAGCCTCAAGTCATTAAAACTCCACAAGAAAACTACAACTACGGCAGGTAGTGTGGCCTAGTGGTAGAGTGTGGCCTAGTGGTAGAGGTTTTGCCTAGCATGAATGAAGTCATGAGTTCAATTCCTCAGTACCACATACACAGTAAAAGCTAGAAGTGGTGCTGTGACTCAAGTAGAGTGCTAACCTTGAGCAAATAAAAAAAGCTCAAGGACAGTGCCTACGCCTTGAGTTCAAGCCCCAGGTCTGGCAGAGAAAAGAAAAAAGCATCTATTACAGAGAGCTGAACAAATTATCAAAAGAATTTGACTGATGTCACTTTCATTATTTTTTGAGACTTTATAAAAATAATGAGACATATTGTGAATATGAGTATGTATACTTAAGAAACAAAATGTCTTCTTTTTATCAAAAAAAAGGTTTCCTTTCCTCCTGAGAATACATACATATTTAAATTTAAATGCTTACCCCAATCTCTTGTTTCCAGACAACCATTTAAAGTCACCTTCATAAGGAGAACACAGGAAAAAAGTACATTTATTTATTCTTTTTTTTTAAAGACTCTATTTGGGAGTGTATTCTTTATATCATTGTGAAACAACCCAAAATGTAGTAACAAGTGAAACATTGACTTCTTTCATTCATTGACTTGGGTCAAGACCCTTACAGCAACTCATAAATCACAAAATTATGGTATTCATATTCATGGGTATAAGTCCTACTAGTCTATAATGAAACATTAGATTTTAGTGGATCTTTCCCAAGCAGTCACTCAGAAATGAGTATTGAGTAGTTCCAGACCAAGCAAGGATTTCAATAAGTTTAATAGTGGAACAAAATATGAGAGTAAACTGCAACAGATCAATCATTTCCCATAGACCTGAGTAAAATAATGCTTAATTAAAAATCTCCAGTTAATCTATTTAAAGGATTTTTCAGCTATAGTCTGGAATTGTGTTGCCAAGGACATTGAAAAATAACCTTAGCATTTTATATTTTTTCCAGCCATTCTTTATGTTTCTTTTAGACCACCAATCTCTTCCTCAGAATTTTTACCTTCATGATTTGCAAAGTTTTTTTTTTAACATTCAAAAGTGGAAAAAGAAGGGCCAGGAGTTTGGCCTAGTGGTAGAATAATTGCCTAGCATGCACGAAGACCTAGATTCAATTCATTGGTACCACATACATAGAAAAAAGCCAGGTGTGGTGCTGTGGCTGAAGTGGTAGAACTCTAGCCTTGAGAAAACCCAAGGACAGTGCTCAGGCTCAGCCCAAGCCCAGAAAATTGCAAGATAATTAAGTTGTAAAAATTTCAGCTTTTTGTTATTGTTTATAACAGAAAATGTAAATATAATTAAAAGGAAAAAGGTGTTCTAATTTTTCATGCATTCTTTAACTTACCTGTGAACTTGAGGTACTTCATTGACCATAGTTGTAATGTCCCTAACATTTAGCAAGATTCATTTTTCCTTCCTTTTTAGCTTGAGTTATGTTTCTTTTGTTTCTTTTATATTATTAACACATACTATTGTGTTCTACACCGAATCATTTGCTTAGCTTCACAAAGATTTTGTCTCAGTTCTTTATTAATCTTGTCATCTTAAATCATTTATTTAGATTTTCCAAAGCAATTTTTATTATTATCTCTATTTTTGGTATAATTCCAGAGACCAATACTTTATTCAGATTAACAAAGATGATTCTTCTAAATGCATTATTCAATGGCATCAATGTTTATTTTTTGTTTTCAGAATAATTTCATCTATACCTCAAACCAGTTCTTATTAAGAGGTCATCAGTCATGAAATATATATATATATATTTTTTTTTTTTTTCAAAAGAGCCGGGGATTCTTGCACTTGCCAGGCAAGGGCTCTTCCGCTGAGCTAAATCCCCAACCCCTGAAATATATATCTTTTTTGGCATCTAAGATGACTTATTTACCTTCATTTTTACACAGTTTTTCTAGTATGTATTTGATAGGTGGTATTTGTTCTCTATAAGACTAGAGTGTTCAGATTTCCATTTATTTCAAATAAATATGGTATATTTCCAGATATAATATTCCCACAATAACTTACTATCTTTTTCCAGCTATACTAACTTGATTCTGATACTTTTTATGGCACTGGGTTAAGAATGAAAGACCTTGTACTAGATCACATTCCTTATTGGAATAGTACTCTGCCATTTTATCTATATTTTCAGTCCTGCTTTTTGCTTATGATTTTGGAGATAAGATATGCACCTTTCAGCTTTAAATCACAAACATGGAATCTTATTGTGAGTAGCTAAACTTATAGGCATAAACCACAGGACATAATCCCTAGCTTATCTATAGCCTTGCTACTTTTATTTTACATTTATTTTCTCATATTTTCTTTATATCATACTGTATGATTGACATTTTAATGATTTCATGCCTGTACTTTCTACATTGCTCCAAATATCACAATTTAACGAGTCATAGAGCTTTGTAGCTCATCTCTCATGTTTCTCACTTATACAGTTCAACTTATTAAATTGTTTCTTGGTCAAGTTTTCAAACCTACCATTGAAATATTTCTTTTATGCCTAGTTGCATTTTGTTTCTACCAACCAAGTCCATGGGATTAAAAATATCTGCTGTGTTTCAACATTGAATTGTTTTGTATTTAGGCTTTTTCTTTGTTGAAATATAGACATGTTTGTTCTTGAACCAAATTTTTCTTGACATTGAACAATATCAACTCAAGTACATAAGCAAGTGATGCTCTACTCTCTCAGGAACCTGTTTGTGTTCTCTCAAGATGCCCATCTTTGCTGCTTGGATAGAAAATCCCAAACATGAGGCTTTTAATCAGCCTCCTTAAAGATGATTGTGAAATATCATCACCTAACAGCTTTTCTGTTGTTGTGACTGCTCAAAAGACATCTAGAAAATGCTACTGAGATTATATAAAACAGTGTTCCAAAAATTATTCAAATAGTGTTTTGAGTATCAACAATATGTCTAATAGGCAAATATGAAAGTTTATTTCCAAATCAGAGACAATTTTCCTCTATAACATTTGGATATTTACAGATGAATGTGTATTTCCCAGCAAATTACAATCATTAAATCAAGAAAAATCTCATTTTCTAAAAGATTAGATTAATAACAAGTAATATTCTCAAGCAGCTTCAGAGTTTGTAGTTGATAATGATAGTGAGACTTTTTTGATATTTAATATTCATTAAAATATGGAAAAATCTCAATAGAGTGTAATATACGATCCAATATTTCCATTATGACATTTTTGGGAAAGTCAATTTTGAACTTTAAATCCTAACAACTAAACTTTATTTCTCACAATAAGCTTTCTTGGTCATTTAAAATCTGGTTTGTTGTTACTTTGATAACAGATGATAGTCAAGAATGGAATGATTGTCTCATAAAAAGTAAATAGTTCAAAACCTCACTGCAAATGAAATTCATTGCTGTGAATAAATTGATGGCTTTGAACAAGTAGTAACTGAATTAAAAACCTAATCCCAGCTACAAAACAATTAGTATTGTTAGTTTTTGATAGCTTTGCAAGTATGTTACATGGTTCCTATCCCATTTCCATTTCTCTTCCTGTTTATCTGGAGATGACCTTATTTTTATGCCTAACTGATGTTAAACACTTCACACAGCATATGTGGGAGTGAAAGGGGATAGATGAGGTTCAGAGATTGTATGTCCTGAATGCTGGTGTCACTGTTTTAAGTAACATGAATGAGTAACTACGGTTCTGACAGAAGCATTTGCCCTGAATTATAAAAATGCAAGAAACTATTTGGCTGCATGACATTTATCCATTTTCCTTTTTTGCTCATCATAGATTTTCCTCTTCCTCAATTTTTTTTCCTGCTGAAATGAAAAGTCAAATTTACATGGCCAAATTTTATGACTGTATAAAATCGGTTGGACAAATTGATGCTACTCTGGTTTCCTATTTCTGAGAGTCTTTGGCAATGGTAAAAAAGAAATCTTTCAAGAGTATTGTGTAGTTTATTTTCTAAACACTGGATAAATTACCCAAAATACTCATTAGGCAAAAAAATAAAATATTGAATGGACAGATTAGCTCATATTTATGAAATGTATTTTATCATTTTTCTATTCATTTTTAAGAATTTTCTACAGGTTGAATACTTCTATTGCATAAAAATAAACTTACCATATAGATTTATTTTCAACTGACCACATAACACTTAATACTTACATTTTATATAAGCTTACTCTATTTGAAGCAATAAGTGTATTCTCTATCAGAAAATATTTACAATTTTATGATTGATTTACTATTAATATGATTCTTCATGTACTCAAGCATATTCAATAAACACTATTGGGTTTTTAATAAACCTGCATTTTTTGACTTGTAAAAATCAATGACTTTTATGTTATCCAAAATTAGTATATGTTTCTGGTTATGGAATAATTGCATAAATTAGTTTACTTTGTAAGTTAAAATATTGTCATTGTCTATTTTAAAAAAAATCTATGTCCATTTCACATATATTAGAAGTGTGAGTGAACTTACAATGTTTTTAAATAAAAATGTTTTAATTTAAAATGTTTAGAAGGTAAAGTTAGAGATTCCAAATAGTTTAGTAAAATCAACTTAAAATATGAAACAAAATAATGAGAACTCAAGAAAAAAGTCTGTGTGCTGCATTCAGCTGCATGATTTTTCCTAAATTAGAAGTTTCTGGAATAATATTGTTCTGCTGTCTGTTATATTTTTCAAAAAAAATATAAAAAGCTAGTATTTATCTGACATCCCAGCTATACCTAGACTGTTACCAGACTGAGTAACTATGGAAATTTCAACACTTTTGTTATAAAATTGTGTTGTGTAAATACAAAAGATTCACAAACTCAAACTTAGTGATGATAGTTACAGGTCAAAATTTCTAGTCTTTTAGAAATAGTCTTAAAATAAGTTAATTGTATAATTTGTCTCTTTGAAATGGATAATTGATCATGAGAAGACCTATGTGCATTGCCTTACATGTAAATGCTACATGTCATGTAAAATAAAATCTACAAAAATCATATGTATATTTGGACATTCTAATATTTCTATGTATAAAAAGCAAAATACCATCAGTTCACTAGAATGGGAAAATTATCCAGAAATATTACAATATCAAGGAAGTAAGTGCACAATTGCCAGAAATTGCATAGGAATTTTCATTGCCAGCAAATTCATAAAATGCCTTTGCCAAGCACCTTGCAAGTGCCTATCAAAGCAGAAATATCCATGCATACTTTATGAGATGACTAGTGAATGCATTGATGTATAAACAAATGAAATAAAAGTGTGTTTATCTATGTAACTGAAAAGTAAGAATAACAAAAAGTCTGTTAATATGTGAAAAATAAATATGAATATCTTTGTGACTTATTCTTATCGTGATGGAAATCATCAAATACAAGCAGTGACTGAAGAGCCTTTACCAACATTGAATGAAAGCAGCCATAGACCCAGAACATCTACATTGGCATGTGTGCAGTCTTGAATATTTGTCTGTGTCATTACATAAAAATTATCTGCCCTATTAGTGATTAGGACATGCTTTTTTCCCCCTTTCCATGGTATTCAATGGAAGAAGAGAAATGCTTCTGCTGCTGTTATGATTCTCATTGTTGACATCTCAGATTTGATTGTGGTACACATGAATTTACTTCATGTAATACTAGAAATTCAGCTTATTTCTAAGCATAAATGAATATTTTAATTGGAATTCCCTTTCCTTTCATCCTCCCCTATCTCATTCTCACTACAACAAAATCATAATTTACTATATGGTGACACATAGTGGATAAGTACCTATTATGCTTTTTGAACATGAGTATTGACACTGTGCTGTTAAAAGTGCTTTTACAGATATAAATGGATAAAACAAACATGTTCTCAAACCATCCTTTAAACTCTTGTACTCATCCGTTCAATTAAATGTGGTAAGATAGCCATTATATTAAATGTTCAAATTGACTTTGCATTATCTTTAATTTTACAAAGCACTTTCAATTTGACATGCCAGCTTGTGAGTCCTGAAAATTTAGCTATCAGAGTTTTCTCCACAAAAATGATGCATGCATGATTTCCTAAAATAAATGTCATGTTGAAGACAGCTTTATGTTTTACTTGAAATTCTATCACAAAAGAAAAACAAAGGATTGTGTAGCCTAGACCTCACATTTATTTGTCAGAATTCTGGAGGCAGAATTTTCTAAATTTCAAATGTCAAGGACTTAGTTCTTTGACACTTCCTGCTGCTTCACTCTTCACACCTTCATGGTTTACAGACGATTACCACGTTGTTGGGTACTTATCTTGTGCCTTCTTAGTACAGTATCAGAAAGAGAGGAAGACAGACAGAACACTCTCTGAACTCTTCATTTCCTTTAGGAAATTAACTGCATCATGGAAACTCCTCTCCTACCTTCAACAGGACCATATCAATTCCAAAAGAATGTAACTCATTATGATAGTACATAGTAGGTTAAAATATAAAAATATACATTTGACTGGGACATAAACTTTCAGCATATACTTTCTATGACTTTGCTCATGTGTGGTGATTCCCTAGAGACACTGGCATATATCAGGAGTGGACAAGAATTGAAAGGATATTTAGTTTTGTCAAAATCTTATGGTCAAAAGTACACTCTTTAAACAAGTATAAAATTAAACTTAGCAATTGACACTTTTTAATATGAACGATATTGGTTTCTGCTATAATGAAAGTGGGACTAATAATTAGATAAAATAAAAACTTAATATGTAACTCACTCTAATTGTTTGGTGTACTTTATACATAGGACAACCCCACATTTTTAGACACATGTTTCTGTTGCTGCTGTACAATACTCACTGTACATGAGTGTGTGTGTAGCTTTACTCTCTGAAGTGTAAGATGACATTACCTATTGAGAGCCAGTATTCTCAGATAAAGTAAAAATTAGCCCATACTTTATATAATTAAATGTTCTAACTACAGGTATGAAATCATATCTTCTCAATCCTATGGAATGGAAATTAGATATGTGAAAACCTCTAGTATTTTTTAAAGTTATCTGATGCACTTAAAAGGACCTGCGAAAACCAATATAAAAGAAAGGAAGATCACAGTTTCACAAGTTTTACTTTATGATCCTATGGACCAGTAGCTTTTAGAGCTATAAAAATTAGTAAGACAATCTGTTATGGTGAGAGTGCATGTTGTAAAAAAGCTGCTCACTTTACAACAGCACACAAGCAAGCACAGGCGAACAAAAGGCCTGGGTCTCAACTCATACCTCGATCCAATGATCACCTAACTCCAATTATATCCAGCATTCTACCAGCTGAGTACCACCACTAATACCCTCCAGTTGTATACTGGGCTTTCAAACACATGAACCTTTGAGGGTTTTTTGAGGTCTAAATCATAACAGCTAGTTAGAAAGATTTCAATATCCAATCCTTGCCTGGGTGTGCATCTTAATTGCATTTTGACAATTACACCATTTAGCACAGTGAATACTTCATGTCACTTCTCCATATAATAGATGAGATTATATCTTAAAATCAAACTTTATAGGATTGAAAGAAAGTCTCAAGACATAGAACACCTTCTAATCAGTACTAAGCTCAAACCTCAGCCAAAACAAAGAACAACAAAAGATAAAGAAAGGAGAAATAAAGAAGAAATTAACATTCTATTCTCAGATTCATTAATCCAGAGTCTTAATCATCCTATGTAGACCAAAAAGGATTATGGCTGCTAGTATTATCTTCCTGACCTGTCAGAGAATATTTATGAACTATTTCATGAAAGAAAAAGAGAAAAGAACTAACAGATAAGTTCTAAGCCCATTTCTATTGCTCAAATATAAAAAAAAATAAAATGCATTGATATCTTAAAGGAAATATTATTTTACATATTTAACATTACTCTTATAAAGTTAATGTATTATAAAATATTAAAATTATCATATCTGCAGTAATATTACTGATCACTTTACTGAATCAATGTAATCATATGCACACTTTTATTCAATTTGTTCCTGACAGTTAATATACAAAATGAATCTTTTAACATTTTAGAGAATGTGATACATAGTTTCAGATTAGACTTAGATTTATTCCAAATGTAGTCATTATATGTTATAATGAATTTTATTTTCAAGATCAGAAAAGTTATAAATTAAGAATGCTTTGGGGCCAGGAGTTTGGCCTAGTGGTAGAGTGCTTGCCTAGCATGCCTAGTGACCCGGGTTCGATGCTTTGGTACCACATACATAAAAAAACATAGCCACGGGCCCGGGAGTTTGGCCTAGTGATAGAGTGCTTGCTTAGCATGCACGAAGACCTGGGTTCAATTTCTCGGTACCACATACATAGCATAAAGCAGGAAGTGGTGCTGAGGCTCAAGTGGTAGAGCTCTAGCCTTGAGAAAGTCCAAGGGCAGTGCTCAGGCCCTGAGCTCAAGCCCAGGATTGACAAAAAAAGAATTATTTAAGGAATTCTACAAATAGTTATTAATAGTTATAAATATTATTGTTTATAATATAGCTTCAATAAACTAGTATGTTGAGCCACCATAATTTCAAGCATTAAACTATTGACTTTTTTCAAGGTCAACAGATGCTTTTCTGATGTTGCTTCTGGAAGAGATTATTTGACACATTTTAAAATACTACATTTTTACATTTAAAATACTACATATTTTTCCCATGCTGATAGTAGTATCCAGCGAGAGAATTCAAATATTTTACCATAGCCTACAGAGAAAGGATGAGCAGGTTTTAACAATGGCCTTGGCAAGTCACAATTGCATAGTCATTACCTGCACATGACTTCCTCAATCAGATTTTGTCATAATTATGACAATATGTGAAAAATTCTGTGTTAGTACAATTTATCTATATATTTCTGTCAGTGTCTGCTTCAAGCAAATGCTATCGTCAGGCAAGGGTGAATATGACAAGGGAAACAGAAGAATAAACTGGACAATAAGACTGGAGTGACCATGCTGAGTCTGCACCTGCTCATTGTGTCTTTCACAATTGACTGAGCCACTGCTGAAAGTCTAATACCATCTTTTAAGGATATACCTTTCAAAGTCATGAAAGGTGTATTAATACTATTGTATAGAGTTATTGTCTATATCCTTATTGTAAAGGGTGGGAGGCTTATAGTTAGATAAGAAAGGTAATAATTAAATACATTTTCCTTTTTAATATTTATTCCCTCCCTCATTTTTTCTCTACTCCCCTCCCCTATCCAAGGTGTACTATTTTTTGCAGCATTACAATTTTAGTAGGTAATAGCATATAGAATATAATATATTATTTCGGACATTTAATTTGGTCCCAAAGGACAGATTGATAATGTAATAATTACAAGCATATAGTACTAAAAATTACTTTTTGTGTTCAAATGGACCATTAAGATTAACATACATATTATCTTTTATTTTGGAAGCAATGGCAAAATATGCAATCATTTTACTCAATTTCATACCTGTTTCAAATATTTTGTTGTTTTACACACTTGACACATACATTATGTAATATATGTTTTAAGAAGGGATATCAGTGTGTGAGAAGTAATGCACCTACTTTCTGGTGAATGTAACTGTAACACCTCTATATATTACCTCGATAATAAAAAATAAATGAAATAAGTGCTTAGTAAATATTAATCTCATATGTCCATTGCAAATGAAATTAACTAAGGTGTCTTAGTTTTGTTGCATTGTACAATGATAAATCTTTTGATCAACTTTTTATGTCCAACTGCATGTATAGAATTTTCAGAGCTTACTCCTATGACCCAGCAATTCCACTGCTTGGCATTTACCCAATGGTCCAGACACAAGGACAAACTAAATCCACTAGCACAACAATGTTCATTGCAGCACTATTTACCATAGCAAAGATATGGAACCAACCCAGATGTCCCTCGGTTGATGAATGGATCAACAAGATGTGGCAGTTATACATAATGAAATTCTTATGGTCCCTATGAGAAAGGGTATCAATGTTTGTGAAGTAATACACCTTCTATCTGGTGAATATAATGTAATCCTTCTATTAATTACAATAAAACATATGAAAAAAGAAAAAAATGAATTTTCAGATCTTAATTATTTATAAAATTTTAACATCTGGAGGACCCTAAGTTGATGAGTGGATCAAGAAGATATGGTATTTATACACAATGGAATTCTATGCTGCCATCAGAAGAATGACATTGCCCCATTTGTAAGGAAATGGAAAGACTTGGAAAAAATTCTAAGTGAAGTGACCCAGACTCAAAGGAACATAGGCTCAATGATTTCCCTCATTTGTAATAATTAGCACACACCTAGGACTCTCCTAGCAGAGAGTTACAATAGAGCAAAATCTAGGATATAAGGTTATATAAGATGAGGCTAAATGAAAGGAGCTCCAGGATATGGAAACAAGAGCTTTTACTTGTGTGATTGTTGTTATTAATGTACTATGTTATTTCTCTTCTCTTGTGTTGCTCTTTGGTTAATCTCATATTGTTACAGTATCTGGCTTTGTTACCTGGCATATTGTATATATGTTTATTTGTTTATTTGAAATAGGAAAGGGAAGGGGGGGAAACAAGATGATTGGGAGGGGAAGGATGAGGAAAATAGGGACAAAAAATGAGAAGGGGTATCAATAGGTGAGAAGTAATGCACCTACAATCTGGTGAATATACCTGTAACCCCTCTATACATTACAATAAAATTAACATCCAGAGTAAAGCTGGTAGGCATACATTGTAAGGTATTACTACTGTCTTTCAATCTAGGCTGCTACTCTGCAAAGCCTGGTTAATTTTGCTTAAACTGGTTAAGTTTAATCGGGTGAGCTCTCAGGTTCTTAATAAAACAGTTTTGTGCAGTAAAGTCTGAAAGATTTGCTCCTGAAAGGAAAAAAGAAAGAATTGAAGACTGTATGTTTTCTAGGGTAAGTGCTGTAAAAGGCCAAATTGTGTAAGAGAAATAAAACATAAAGAAGGTTAGAAAAAAATTCTGTTTGCATTATAGCCCAATAGAGAGCAATATTAGGGCAACATGCTTGACGGTGATTATCAGCTACATATATGTATAGATATTCTTCTTTTTTTGCCAGTCCTGGGCTTGAGCTCAGGGCCTAAGCACTGTCCCTGGACTTTCTCAAGGACAGAGCTCTACCACTTGAGCCTCAGCGCCACTTCTGGCTTTTTTCTATGTATGTGGTTCCGAGGAATCGAACCCGGGTCTTCGTGCACGCTAGGCAAGCACTCTACCACTAGGCCAAACCCCGGGCGCCTGTGTATATATTCTTATGCATGAAAAATAAAAGGTAAGTTTTAGATATGTTCATTTCATGAAATGGTATATATGAATAAAAATACACTTACATGATAAGAAATATCAAACTGCCTGCCAATTTTTGTCTGGCATCTCAACATGTAAAAGTATAGAATACTGAACAGGACACTTACATCTAAGTCCATATGTTTTCCTAAATTGACACAAATTTTTTATTAGATGCAATGAAACTAAATAAGAAGGGGAAATCCATGCTCCTATAATTAATGAATTAATGAATTCTTAGGAACTGTCATGAATAACTCAGATTTATATCAATGTGGTTTATATTAAAAATTATATAAATGGGGATAATTGATAAGAATGTAAGAGATATAGGTACGGAATAAGCAGTTTATGATCCTGAAAAGTTCTAATATTCTAATTAGCTATTGTATTAAATGAATACATTGTCCTACAGTTTACTTAGATACATGGATATCATTCATGTAACACTATAGTATAATAAAAAGTCATTCAAACCCACATAATAAACATGCATGAAATGTTTTCATGACATTCTATAGAAAACCACATATATATATATATAAATATATAAAAGAACTGAAATTCACTGTAAAGTATATAAGCTGCATTTTCTTTTCACTATCTAGATTTTCTATTCTCACTTTCCATTCTGCATGCAAAAATATAATTAAATAATTATTTTCTTTGCGTGAAAATCATTGTGGAGAATATTGTAAGTACCAGGAGAATAAAATGCAGAGGAAGTTTTCTTCTTATTCATAATAACTGGAGTGATTGATGTTTTGGGGTTTTTTTTTGTTGTTTTTTGTTGTTGTTGTTGTTTTGCCAGTTGTGGGCTTAAGCTCAGGGCCTGAGCACTGCCCTTGGATTTTTCTCAAGGCTAGAGCTCTACCACTTGAGCCTTAGCAACACTTCCGGCATTTTCTAAGTATGTGGTACCAAGGAATCAAAGCAGGGGCTTCGTGCATGCTAGGCAAGCACTCTACCACTAGGCCAAACTCCCTGCCCCCGACTGATGTTTTTTAAGCCATAATTTTACAACTCTCTTCTTTTGTTTCACAATTTAAACTCTTATTATTGTAATTTTGGCTATTATATAATGGTCCTCACTTTACTATGTCTCCATGTACATGCATACAATTACATGATTTTTTTTCCTTTGTCAGTAGTGGGCCTGGGTGCTATTCTTGAGCTCTTCAGTTAAGGGCAAGTGTTCTATCGCTTTGAATCACAGAATGCAAAGTTTTCTGGTGGGTAAGTGAGTGGAGGTAAAAGCCTAATGAACTTTCGTGCCCATGCTAGCTTTTAACTGTGATCTTCAGATCTCAGTCTTCTGAGTAGCCAGGATTACAGGTGTGAGCCACCTGCACCCAGCTAC
Organism: Megascapheus bottae; assembly: GCF_031878675.1. Lineage (NCBI taxonomy): Eukaryota > Metazoa > Chordata > Mammalia > Rodentia > Geomyidae > Megascapheus > Megascapheus bottae. Next base: position 17,296,290 of record NC_143519.1, read on the forward strand.
ATGAAAATTATCTTGGTAATATAACACAGTATTTCTCCTAACAAAGAAACAACTAATTATAAGGGTACATGAAGAAATGTAGCACAAAACATGGAGAAATGAGATAAAGTACTTTTCATATACTTATGGTTTCTTCATTATTTGGATAATATTTAGATGTACAAAGTAAATAGATTTATCATTCTTTGAAAGACTATAGCATTTTAATATACAATTTTTAATATGGTTATATATGCTTTTCATATTATGTAAGTATATTTTTTTGTCTAAAGTAAATTTGTTTGGGAAAACTCTGTGGAAGAAGTTTAACTGGTGTTATTTCTTTTTCTTAAAAAATGCAATTTCAAAGTCTATTCAGGGATTTCTTCTAACAACTGCTTTAGTTGTATTATCCTGATATGACTGTGAAAGTAAAAACTCTGTTTCCCCCTAATTCCCCCATGGAGTCTATAGCACACAACATGAGCCCTATAATCTGCTGTAAAGCAATATTGTATAAATGATGTTTACCTGCATACATTTTTTATGGCCATTTGGAGGCAGGAATTCTTCAGGGATTCTATTTTTGCTTGTACCTTGGGATCTTTTTTCATCATGATTAAACAAAGGATTCCCCACTGGCACAACTGAGATAAAAGGAATTGTTTGGCCTCTATCACATCAGGTAGGTGATGATGGATCCCCATCTATTTCAGGAACAAACTTCAAACTAGCCACAGGTGACTTCCTTTTCCATGCTGAAAAGCACAGCAGACATTATGTTCCCCATAACAGCAATCTCCAGCTTATTATTTAGCTCCATGACGGAAAAAACAAGTATAAGCTCAAAGATTTAAAAATACGAGCACACACAAAGAAAAATGCATCTAGTTTCCTTGAATATGTGAAAACTAATTTTACAAATAGGTGAAACTGGATATTTTTAATTTTGTGAAGATATTTGGATGGTTTACCCAGCAAAGACATAAAAGAAATTAGATAGATGGTAGGTAAATATTTAGTTAAGAGATCGATAGATACATAGATAGATAGATAGATAATAGACCGATATGTTGGTAGATAGTTTGATAGATGATAAATATAAACATACACATATATTAACAATACATGCATCCATCCATACATCCATATACACATGCATATATACATGAATGCAGACATGTATACATAGACAAATACAGATAGATAGGATAGATTCAAAGCATAATATATAACTAAACAGGTACGCTGTTAGCAATTTATTCTCTAAACTTTATTAATATCAATTCCACATATACAACATTCTGTTGTTGAAAAGTATTTCATGGAAAGAGAATAAGTAATTCCTATGGAACATTAAGACCCAAAGAGGAAATAAAAGACAATATCATGTTTCTAAATTTAGTTATAACCATTATCGTAGAACAATTTTATTAAATTCATCAGAAGCTGTCTATACTTTTGTGTTTGCATTCTTTCAGGAATTTCCTTTGCCTCAGCTTTCACCAGGTTGTAAAAGAACCTGTTAACGGTCACAGAATTGAAAAGTTGTGGGTCATAATGAACATTATTTTGTTTCTTTGCGATAAAGAGCCTTACTTGAAATTTATATCTTGGCAGTGACTTGACTGTTTACCTTTTCATTCATTTTCAAATTACTATACTGCTTTTAAATGTATGGATTTTTATCCTCAACTTCTACATATTAAAATTGTTTTCTTGGTGATAATGAATGGTGATATGTTATTGTGCCAATTTGAAAAAGAATGTAGAAAAGAAAAATTAAGAGTATTTCTTTATTGTAAGTATGATTATAAATAATTAATTACTTACATGTTAGAGATTCATAGTAAGCCCTGTATTTTCTAATGTATTTGTGATAATGGATATTCATTTTGTTACTTGATAAAGGCAATTAATATCCTATTAAAAGTTTATTTTTAACTCTATACAATAGTTAATAAACATTAGTAAACTATAAGGATTTTGTCTCTTTGTCACTACATTATTCTAAATTTGCCAAAATTTGAAATTCAAGCAAAACATTCATTCAATCAATATATGCATATTCTAGGAAGAATTAACATATACGGTGAAACAGATTAGCACAAAAATCTATAAGATCATTGATTATTTTTAGAAATAGATGTAGTTAAATTTTCTCTTAAGGATAGTATGCTTAAAGAAACTTAAGGATACTTAAGGATGCTTAAGGATTTATTATTCAACTTATTCATTATTTATTAATTTATTTATTAATTTATTTATTTTGTGGGTAATTGGGCTTGAATTCAGCCTGGGTGTTATTCCTGAGCTTTCCAGCTCAATGCCACCGCCCTACCCTTGAGCCAAGCCCCACTTCCCCTTTTCTAGAGATTAATTAAAGGTGAGAGTCTCAGGTCCTTTTGTACCCTGGCTGGCTTTGAACTTTGATCCTTAGATCTTAGCCTCCTGAGTAGCTGGGATTACAGGCTTGAGCCACCCCTCTCGGCTCAACCCATATATTTATATATAAATAAAATAATTCTAAAACTTAAGATTGCACTGAAGTTTATATTACTCTTACCATGGCTAATTACTAAATAATTATTTACTTATACATTCTATATTTAAAAACAAGTATGACTATATCACAAATAATGATCCCAGCTCACATCGAGGAACCAATATTATAATCATATATACATATATATCTATAAATTACCTATGCAGGCAATAGTGTTACTTTAGTTCATGGTTTCAGAATACAGATTGTAAAGAGAGAAAGATAACATCAAATAATTTTATTTTTATAATTAACATGAAAATACTATGAAAAGTTTGACAGATCCTCTGAGAAACTATGGAGATATATGAGTTTATCAAATTTTCAGCAGGAAATATTAAAGCAATAAAACTCTACTTGCTTTTACAACTAATAGAAATTAAAATTATATTTCCTTTTGTGCTCTGAACAAGAATAGAAGATACATTCAAAAATTATATCAAAAATCAGTGATGCCATGTTTGCTGTTCTTTGTTATTATAACATTTTCTGAGAGCATCATGTTATCATTACATACATTCCAAACTACATTAGTATGAATTAAAATATTAGACGTATGAGCTATAGAATATGGCTTCACAGCAGTGTCAGTTTTATAAAATACTCTGAGATGGGAGAATGCTCAGCATATGTCGTGTTCTCATAAACAAGGCTATTCCAGAGGAAATTACCACTTTAGGAGGGAACATAAATACTCTCAGATTCTCAGTGTCAGATCTGAAATCCAGTTAAAACTGTAAACATTGCCAAATTGAAGGTGAAGAAGAACAGTATGTACCTAGAATAAATTGTGTCTACGCTAATTAAAACACAAGAATAAGAAACTATGTAGTATTAGAGACTCCAGGTGATTATGTCTTAGCATCCGTCATCTGGGAGGAATCAAGGTCTACACCATCCCAACAGCACGTTGCACTGTCTCTCCTCTCTCCACCGGAGCTCGCTGTAGCTGCATTACAGTTGAACTGTGCACCATTGCAGTCTTCGTGTATTATTCGTGTATGAAGAAATATTTATGTAGGCAAGTGTATTTTGTAAATTAACTATGCTTTATTACTTCTCTGTAAGATAGACTGAAGATTTATCTCCTGCAAGTAACTTGGATATTTTTTTGTAGTGATTGGTGAGATGAAGGGTTTTTTTTCCTCATTCTTATCAGGAAGTATGTTATAGAAAGAGTTACAACTCTGTAAGTCAGGTTATGAATACAGTGAATCTTGATCTCTGTCACTCTTTCCTTTCTTTCCTTCTATCTTCTCCCTCCAGTACCTACTCTCATTTTAGAAGACTTCGGTTTTTATATAAGTGAATATAATGACTATTTGCTCTTACCTTTTCCTCTGTCTATTCATATTTCATCCCTTGGAACTACCCTAAAAATGATGAAAGAATTTGAGGTAGCTCAAAAATAATTCTCCTTAAAAATCTAAGCACAGTTTAAATTTATGTATTAATTTATGTGTGTATTATTAATTTACTATTTATTATCTCTAAGCCAATTAGATTTCAAAAAGATAAATAAATGGTCTTAATGTGGGAAAAAATTTAGTCATAAATTGAACATGTCAATATGTAGAAAATTTGAGCTTAGTGACAGTGGGTATATTGATTAGTATTCAATTACTTTTTCTCATTTAAGTTATTTCCAATATATCACACTAAAAATTAATTACTTTGAACCAAAGTAAAAGTAAAGGGTTGGTATAGTGAAGGTAAACATAAATAAGACAAAATTCAGGAAGAAATAAAATTTAAAACACCATATAAATAGTATGAGTAAACACCATTTAAACACCAGGTACTAGTAATTCACTACTGTATTCTTAGCTTCTCAGGATGGTACAACAGATTTTGGTTCAAAGACAATCTAGAGAAAAAAGAATTTCAAATTCCTGCATCTCACATTCTTTGACAAGAAAATAATGGAGCTGGAGATGTGGCTCAGCTTGAGCAAACAAATCAACTCCAAAGCCTTAGTTGTAATTCCAGTATTGATACAACATACAAAAATGAAACACTAACAAAAAAAGAATGTATCTTGACAACATATAATATAACCTACAGTCATAAGCTGAAGTTACAAAAATACTTGAACATATAAATGTAAAAACCTATAAGTGACATATAAATCAGGGAAATATTTCTAAAATATGAAATATATTACTTCAAACATTCAATATAAATTGAGCCAAAGATAAATTCTTAAATTAGGAATACCTATTTTCAAGGTAGCATAAGCCATTTGTGATACATGTTCTAATTCTAATGTACATCTCTTTCCAGGCTTTTAGATTTCCTGTCAATTAAACAAGAAGTCCTTTAGATTACATTTATAAATCCTTATGTCTATAGTTGTAAGTCACTTTTTTCTCAAGGTGCCACAAGAATCTTTCATGTGCTTGACATCTATTGATCTCATCTACTTAATGGTTTTGTTTTACTCTATAAATCTCTGTCCTGGTCTGATTTCAAAATGGTAATGGCTCTCTCAATTTTCTTTTATCTTAAAAAAGAATTGAGAATGACATTTTATCATTCAAGTTGAACAATGGTATAAATGGGCATCGTTTGAAATCTTTTCAAATGAATTTCTTTCTCTATAGATGTATCTCCACATACACACACATATATATGTATATATAAAGAAAAATGAATAAATTATTGAGAATGGACCAACATCCATTTAGTTTTGATATCTTATTATCTTCTCATGTACATAAACCTTAATCTTACAATTTTATTCCACTGTCACTTGAATCCTGACTTCTGATATTATGGCATTAGAATATTATATTCTTTCATTGTGAAGGAAATATAAAGTGATTTTTATAATAAATATCAAAGACAGTATTCTGTAGCTTTACCTAAAAGGCTGGTGGACTTGGGAGAAAGTTTTTTGTTTGTTTTTTTAGGAGGAAAAATTTCTCTAGTCGAATAAGAACTACAAGTAAGAAATAACAAGGCAAAAGGTGGTAATAAGTGAAGAATTTTGTTATTTGAATATTTGTATAATAAAAATCACATAGATGACAAGAAACATAAAGACTGCCTAAGACTTTTCCAGTCAACCTGCAGACACTATAATCAAACTGAATATGAAGTGAATATATTGCTAAGAAAACGGACATTTTTACTTTTGTGTCACTTGGACACTGGTGAGAAATCAGGGCTTATTAGCTGGTGACTACCACTTGAGCCACATTCTCAGTCCTCCAAATGGACTTTAAATAATACGTTTATGAGTGATTTGTCATAAGGAAAGGATGCATCTGTCTTATAGGCTGCTTTAATTAGAATTTCATCTTTTATGCTTCTTTTTACATGACTCTTCAAGGCAATCGCTTTTTCTCCATTCTTTTCCTATCTGACTGTTTTCCTCCATTCTTCATCTTCAGAAGTTAAATATCCTCCTACATTTCTAATGCTCTCAGTTGTTAAAATGATTGGTAGAGGAAAAACAAAATATAGAGATAAAGGAATAATTCCACTTCCATTCTATATAATTTTTTGGGGGGTGAGAAATTTGAGAAGAGTGACAAGGACTGAGGCCTAGCACAAAGAGTTTGGAACAAAACCAGAACACTGACAAAATGGAGGCTAGTAAGAATGTCTTAAAAATAACATGCAGCCCTGAACTGAATAAATGTGGTTTTTTCTACAGCACTTTTAAGAAAAATTTTTATTTTCTGTTACTCCAGGTAAATAATATTGTACAAGAAACTTTAACAACATAAGAGATAAAATTTTTTATGAGTATAAGTACTGAAACTCAAAAGTTAACGACAAGATAAGTCATTCAAGATAACTGATGTAATTTAATAATGTGACAAGAAATAAATTGGTTTTTGCAGCTAGGAATGAGGGCATAAATTGACATGATTTTCTTATTTTATGATTTAAATATCACTGTATGCCAAAGTAATTACATCATAATTTGGACAGATATACATCTGACATAAATGAAAGATATATTTGAAGGATACTGCTGAACTTTTGAAACTATTTTAGTATGGATTCTTCATGCTCAACTATAAGCCTTATATTGAATTCTCCATGTACATCACCAAAGTGGTATTTTGACAACATAAAAGCTTATCTACATTTTATACTCTATTAATAAAAGTTTGAAGACCTAACAAGGTCAAGTTTTTGCCTTTTTTCCAGGAGATGAATATTTTAATAAAACGCTTTCATCTCATTTTAGTTGTGCATGCATGACTATGCTTCATTTGAATGCAAGGTACTGAATAATATCAACTTGTCTCCCTAAAGATTCTTAAATCTCAATATTGTGCTAAATGTTGTAAGCAATAAGAATGAATATCCTTTAAAAAGAATGTTAATTGCATCTTATAAAAAGTACAAAACAGACCAGTAGTTTGGCCTAGTGGTAGAGTGCTTGCCTAGCATGCACAAAGACCCAGTTTCAAGTCCTGGATACCACATACATAGTAAAAAAAGCTGGAAGTGGTGTTGTTGCTCAAGTGGTAGAGCTCTAGCCTTGAGAAAGCCTAATGACACTGCTCAGGCCCTGAGTTCAAGGCCCAGAGTTGGCAAAAAATGTACAAAGCATAAATTAAATAGATACTTCCTTAAAATTATATTGCTGTGTACCATCAGGTTAATAATAATTTGTAAAAAAAAAGCAAATGGAATGTCTAGTTTTAAATTTAGAGTAATACGGACATATGGATAGCTTTTTAATTGTGCGATTTAATTTAATATCAACTTCTAGATATAATGGTATGGTATTAAAAGTGATAGTAACAATCTTTTCTTAACGTGTATTAAAGACTGAAGGAGAATGTGTGAATGTAGTGGAAACACTGTTCTCAAGAAACCTTAATGTTTTATTCTGATGAGTATAAGATCTTTTTACATTCACACCCTCTTCTACCTTTTCATTTTCTGTCCCCAAATTCACATCTCATCCAAGGTAAAAATGATAGCAGAGAAAATTTATTCTAAAATTTTTAGAAATCTTTGGCAGAATTATAAAATCCTACTGTTGTCGACTTTTGAAAAAAATGAATTTTTTTTCATTTTATTTTTCTATTTGGTCTTTAAAATTTTGCTATAACAATAAAATTATATATTCAAATTGCATTTCTTCTCCTTTCATCTTATAAAATGTACTTGTTACTGCCTAGGTAACTTATTTTTCCACTAGTATACAAGGAAATTCTGTTTATGTTAAATTGGTTTTAAATGACACAATGTATGTCTTCAAACTTCTGCTTAGATCTGAAAGATTCTTTTCTCAGTCAGGTGCTGCCCTCTAAAGATGATCTAGAATCCTTTACACTGAGAACCAGTTATAAGAAATTCACGTATTTCTTATAAGTAACAGATAATTTCTTTTTTTTACAAATGGTCTCAAAATGCAGTGCTTTCAATTTTAATAACACTGTGTATTTAAGTAGGCTCTCTGAGTAAAAATCAATAATAGTTTATAATTTTAAATGTTGTTCTAATAGTTTCACAGTGACATTCATGTATTTCTTAAAATAATGTAATAACTAAATGTTCTGTGAAGAAAAATGGTAGGTTTTACTTTTGTCCATCATTGTCAGCTGTGGGGCTTAAATTCAGCTCTGGGTGCTGTCCCTGAGCTCTTTTGCCTAAGTACGAGTTGAAGATTTCAGGTAGGTAATTGGAGATCAGGATCTCATGAACTTTCCTGCCTGGACTGGCTGAAATCGTAATTCTCAGATTCTGGCCTTCTGTTTATCTAGGTTTACAGCTATGAGCCATTACTGCCTAGCTTAATAGAGAGATTTTTAGTTTCATAAATTTTATGCATAACATATATATGAATTTGCTGGAAATTTTCATTCTATAAATGAGAAATGTGTAGGTTTATATAGTTATATATAAATAAACATTACAAGTAAATGAATTATCTCAGTCACATATGACAATATAGATATTTATGTAGCTCTCTATATGTATAGGTATGTATGTATGTATGTATGTATGTATGTATGTATGTATGTATGAATGTACATATGCATGTTTATATGTATGTATGTATATATGCATTTAGTGCCAATACTAGGACTTAAACTTATTTTAGAATATATAGCACACTCTGAATAGGCTGCTCTCTTTCATTTGACCAGTCAATTAAAGGATGCTTATTACTGCTAGGAGAGCCCAAGGTTTCTACTGATTATGTCAGATGAGGGAGACCATTGAGCCTATGTTACTTTGAGTCTTGCTTACTTCACTTAATATAATTTTGTCTAAGTCTTTTGATTTCTTTACGAATGGGGCAATATCATTTATTCTGACAGCAGCATAGTATTTCATTGTGTATAAATACCACATATTGTTGATCCACTCATCAACTGAGGGGCATCTGGATTGGTTCCATATCTTTGCTATGGTAAATAGTGCTGCAATGAACTAGATAAATAAGGCCATATTGTATGAAGCTGAATGTAAAGATCTTCAGGATAAAGAAACAAAAGCCATATAATGAATGATTGTTGTCCTAAATGTATTATGTTATCTCTCATCTCTTTTACTGTCCCTTGGTTATCTCATATTGTTACAATATTTCATCTTGTTGTCTGATATATTTTATATATGCTTAATTGGTTATTTGAAATAGGAGAGGGGAGAGGGGAAATCAAGTTGTGCAGGAGGAGGGGAGAAGGGAAATGGGGACCATGACATGAGAAAGGGTATCAATATTTGTGAAGTAATGTACCTTCTATCTGGTGAATATAATGTAACCTTTCTATTAATTATAATAAAAATATATGAAAAAAATAAAAAATAAAGGATACTTATTACAATCTTCTACTTTAATATAAAGTACAGTGTGTCTAGTTGACACATTCTTAACAGATGTTACTCTAAAGATTTTAATTTAAAAATACTATCCCCTTTACATTCTAAAGTTATAGATTTAAGAAAACAATTATTTGTTTTATATTAAAAAGCATGTTTACCATGTAAACATTTCTATTTATATTATACAGAAGTCAGCAAATCAAGAAACATGTAAATTTTATGCACATCAATGTAATGTGGGCATGTTTCAGGTATTCTTGAAGATAGGCTGATATTCTCTTAATTAAAATTCTCAACCTAGAAACATTTTGTAAGCAAAGGAAAGTGTACCATTATTCTTCCCACACTATGAACAAGATTAAACAGCTGTTGTATGAAAGCATTAGGAAAAAGATTACTTTAAAGTCTGGAAGAGAACCTCAGACAGCTTGTAATAGATTAGTTCTAAACCTAAGTAGTCAGGAAGCTAAAAACAAACTCAAGATTGATTTAGTTGCAGAACTAACTGTGAGATAAGAACAAGACAATAATATTAACTTTTCTAAAGCTTAGAAAAAGGTCATGAGTGTTGTGTACATTGCTGCATATTGATCATTTTTTATCTATTTACAAAAAGATTTTCTCAAAAGAAAAAAATGTATGAAAGTAAGATTTTTAAAGACAGCAATAGTTCCCTATGCATAGCCTTAAGGTCTCAATTTTATTGATTGCATCAAACTGATTAAAATTTTATGTTATATATTTCAGGTATAATATTAAATTATTTGAAATTTAAAACTCTCCATTGAAAAAACTGATAATATTTACTCATCATACAAAAATGTGAATGATGATTATTGTAAGTAGATTTAATGTATGTGAATTTAATTTCTCTTTATAATGAAACTATAATTATACTTAGAGAACAGAATGGAAATGAAGAGCAAACAAAACAAACAGCATGTACCTTCTCTTAGAATTTAAGTGATTTTAGAAATAGTAAAGAATTAATTATGAAAAATACGTATTGTTGTTGACAGAGATATGATACATGGATAAAAATCTGAACAAGCAAGTGGTGGACCACCTTGAGTGTGATGGCAAATTTACATGTTTCCACAAGAAAAATTATCCATAGGAAGTAGTGGTAAAAACAAGTAACATGAAAAAATATAGTGTTCTCTAGCTATATCTAGAAGAATCTTGTACTGTAGCAAATTCTTCAGAGGAGTTAACACAAGGATTGGACAATAAAATTTGATTATCAGCATTAGTAATATTTCAAGAACCATTGGCAAATAGTTTTAGCAGGAAGTGACTCTGCCAATCTAGGAAAGACAAGAATTGCATAATCTTTCTAGATGACCTGTTATAAACAGAAACAGATTAGTACCTAGATATGGTCAAGAACCCAACAGTGGAGGTGTGCACTTACAATCCTAGCTACTCTGAAGACTGTGATCTAATGATCATGTTTGAAAGCCAGCTTGGACAGGAAATTCCATGAGACTCTTATCTCCAATTAAGTATCAGAAGAACAGAAATGGGCCTACTTACTCAACTAGGAAGTAGATCACTAGCCTTGAGCTAGGTTCCAGGGCAGTCCAGTGTTGAAATCCTACACCTGATCAAAAAAAAAATAGTATGAGTAAGATATTTATAACAAATGGGAGAAAAATAGCATGTCTATGTGTTTTGGGATTACTCAAGTAGAAAGTGATTAAAAGAAAATTTACTGCTAATGGAAAGACTTTTTAAAAGGGCAGGTAGAGATAGCATAAAAGTGAGAAAACTAGCTAGGTCTAATCTGAAATATTATGCACTTTGACCAAATGTTATCTATTAAGAAGTTTCATGTGTCTGAAAAATATATACATGGGAGCCACAAAAATATTTTTTACCACTGAAAGCCAAAGGCCTATGTAAAATTTCTAAAAATTTTCTGACAATCATATAAATGTACTTCACAACAATAAACTCTACATTTTGCATAGTCAAGATGATCCATTCATGATGTGTTTTTCAACCATAATAAAATCATTCAATATATTTATTAAGGCTGATGATAATAGGGAGAGTAGTGGAACTTTAGAGAGCGAGAGAGGAAATGGTTTGAAGCATCATAGGCTATCATGAATCATGAGGGAAGATAGAATTTCTAGGCATCTTAATAAATTTATTTTGTCTGTTACACAAATATAGCCAGTAGTAAACTCCACTGGTAAGATTTAGATAAGCTTGTTAAGTTATGGGAATCTTCAAGGTCACAGATTAAACTCTAAATGAAAGAACTTATAGATGGAGAGAAAGGAACATAAACTTATAACAAATGAAATGAAATATTATTTTGTGTGGTTTCTGATATGAAAGCTTACAAGAATAGTTCCTTAATGAGAAGAGATCAATGAACTTAAGAAACCAGTCTTAAGAAACCAGTCTAGAAATTAGGATCAACTAATGGACCCTGAAATCATCAGTAGTTCAAAGAGAAGCAATGTGGAGCAAATAACCATGAGTGGAAATAAAGGTTTCATAAGTGAGCTGTAATATGCTTTCCAGCATATACTTCAAATAATAGTCTCAGTAAGCTATAGGTCACACTATGTAAGATTCACAGATAAGAATTTGCAAGAGGGCATTAATGTAAGAAAATTATTGAGTATGCAGTCTTCCTTCCTCATATTTTCGCCCACTAAAAGCAGGCATAGGAGAACAAAGCATCCTTTAACAGCAAGCTACAGGATAGGAGGACATTTAGGAGAGAATCATACATCAGTCAAAGCCAGGAGAGGGAGGAACAAGTTTCAGAAATTTTATTCTACATAAATGAGATTTACTGTAAAGAGAGGATAGGTAAAGTTTATAGAACATTATGGAGGACTTCTCTATATATTCTCCGCCCCAGGTGAAGAGTTTCTGCTGCTTTCTTTCATGGCTTTTCTTTCACTTTCCAATGTGTTTGTGGGGGGGTTGGGAGTGCGGGGTTTATAATGGAGTTTAATGAGTCACAAGAGATGGGATTATTATCTGCACAACTGTAATTCTAGCTAGTAAAGAGGCTGAAATCTGAGAATTCTGGTTCAAAGCCAGCTGAGGCAGGAAAGTCCATGGTCCAATTAACCATCTAAAAACTGTAAATTGTACTGTGTCTCAAAGTAGTAGAGTGCTAACCTTGAGCAAAAATATTCAGGGACAAAACCTGGTCCAGAGTTCAAGCCCCAGGACCAATAAAACAAACAAACAAGCAACAGCAGCAAAGAAAATAGGAGAGATAATTGATGAAACGAAGCTTTATATATAGAGAAAAAATACTGTTCCCTAATAGTAAAAATCTCCATGTCATTATTTAAATATAAAATGTTTGAAAATATACAAGAAATTTGGTTATCTTAGTGAATAACTGAAAACATGGATAGTGTTGATAGTGTATAGTAATGTTTTTCTCTCTTGTATATGCTCAAATAAAATGTCATTGATACATTAATCCCAGGCGAAGATTAGTAACAGCAATTGGGAGAATTTGTCACAGTGACAGAACACTTGACTACTCTTTGACACTAGAAAGCAAAGCAAGGACTAAAGGTGAGTACCACTTAGGAACTATCTTGCTTTGTTCCTCATTCTTTTAACTGTTTATTCCATACTCAATATCTATGATAATGTTTTCTTTTTGCAAGTCCTGGGCTAGAGCTCAGAGCCTAAGCACTGTCCTTGCGTTTTTCTCAAGTCTAGAGCTCTACCACTTGAGCCGCAGCACCATTTCTGGCTTTTTACTGTGTATATAGTACCAAGGAATCAAACCCAGGTCTTCGTGCATGCTAGGCAAGCACTCTACCACTAGGCCAAACTCCTGCCCCTATGGTAATATTTTGACATATGCATACTTTCAAAATCTTTTCCCATTATGCTCATTTGAAACAGTTATTTATACTAAACTAATATAAAATGTCTAAAATTATAGCTTCAGACAGTAGCTTGTAAGCAAATTAGAGTTGAACTTTTTTTAGAAAGATAATTTAGGAGATTAATTAACCTTCACTTGGCTTTTCTTTTTTCTCTGGCCATAATTTCCTAGGATGCACTTGTGTGCAGTGAGGCTGAGATCATTGAAGAGTGATCACTTTCTTATCTAGGTAAAGGGAGCAGATTGGAATTGGGGCTCATAGGCTCATAACTGGCAATGAATTTGGTGTCAGAATTCCAGACAACAAAAGCTATGTTGGAGAAAGCCTGAAAATCTGCATGTCATTTACTTTGGAGATTTTGGCCAGCTGGTGCCCTGCCAGGGCAAAGGGATTGCAATTCCTTAAATCATGATAGAGCAACTGTTCAGATACAATCAGCTGAAACCCGCTCAAAGGTCACAAGGCATTGTGCATCAGTTGGTTTCCAAATGCTCTAAATTTCAAATGATCTTTGAATCACTTCAAATATTTCCACATTTTTCTCTGAAGCTATTCTTACTCTTATTTAATATTGCAATCACTTCAATATGTAGAGCATGTCACATCAAGGAAATGGAAACCTATGCTGTAGAAAAGGAGGCCTAACTCGGGGCCCAGTGCTCATTTCCTGGAAGGTGTGGTTGTAGTTTGTGATGTAAAGTAAGGCTACCTCTGGGACAGGCCCTGAACCCTTCCGCCCTCTTGGACAGCACATGATTCCCCTTCTTTACCTACCTCCCCCTGCCCTGCCCACCTTTGTGCTGATAGGCTCTTGCATCCCATTTTAGCTGAATGTACTTCCTCAATAAACGTGTTCCTGCCTTGACCCTTGACGGGTCTCCCTGGCGCTTCTGATTGTCCTTCCACGAGGAAGGGCTGGGTGCAGGAGTTCAGTCGGCCCTTTCCTTTCTCTGCTGTTCCCGGTCGGGACATGTTCTCTCTATCCCTCCTGCAAGTTCAAGGACTAAAATCCCCCCCGACATTCTGGAGCCCAACATGGGGCTTGAAAAGAGTGTTCTTCAAAGCAAAACCATTGGCAAGTCGAGCCAAGCCAGTTATGAGGTAAGGGTCCCCCTGAAAAGATGGGGCAATCGCACACCAAGCATGAGGACCCAGTGCTGAAGGCATCGAGATTTATGCTGAAAAGCCAAAGTTTAAAGATCTCGGATTGCCAGACTGAGAAGATCTGGGAGGCTTTAACATACACTGCTCCCTGGTTAATGGCAGCCAGTGGTTTCAATTGGGCCACCTTTTGTTGGGGGCTGAGTAATGCCATTCTAATAACTTTCTGCTGAGACCTGTAGTAGGGGTAAACAAGTGGACCTCTTTATCCTGCTCACCTGTTGTGCTGATAGGCTCCCACACCCAATATAAGGAGGTGAGTTTTAGAGAGAGAGATTCCTGCCTTGAAGCTGCGTGGCGTCTCTGTTCGTGCTCCGGGGAAGCAAGACTGAGTGCGGGAGGACAGTGGGCCCTTTCCTCTCGCGGCTTGGACTGGTTGGGGTGTGCTTTTCCCCATCCCTCCTCAAGAGGGACTGGGAACGAAGGACCCCGACAACCTGGTACTGAGTAGAATGCCTGGTGAGAAGGAGGGAGATTAATCTGGATCCTCTCCTCGGGGTCTACTCAACTTTGTCCGCCCTCATGGCCTGCTTCTATCCTGGCTCATTTAAGGAGATGAGGAATGCCATGTGCGGGCCTAGAGGAACCAGGCTGTTAATCCCCCAGTCCCTGTGATTTATGGGATGCTATCAGGATCCAGTGATCACTTTTCCACAGGCCTCCAACAGGCTGCCATCCCTGACCTCTACCAA
This sequence comes from Megascapheus bottae, assembly GCF_031878675.1. NCBI lineage: Eukaryota > Metazoa > Chordata > Mammalia > Rodentia > Geomyidae > Megascapheus > Megascapheus bottae. Next base: position 17,311,352 of record NC_143519.1, read on the forward strand.
GAACATGTGCGGGATTTGGGAATGGCTGCATGGAAAAAATTACAAGAAGGCCCCTCAGGAATCTCCTGCTATGGGAAGCTCATCCCTCGGTAATCCTCCCCCATGTTTCCTTTACCCTCAGTCAGACAGCAATCCACCCTGGCGGATCTGGGAACCACACAGCCTAGAACCGCTTCAATATTGGAAGGCAGTTTCTGAGAATGCCCCCCCCCATTTTGTATACAATCATAAGGTCAATACTTTCGGGAGACAGTTTTTACAGTGGAAAGTGACCTTTTATGATGAAGCTGAGGTCAGGGGCAACAACAATGCCTCGTCTGGTATTCAGATTTCCTCCCAGGCCTTAAGTTCCAGGCTCCTAGAAACTCTGCTATAGGCCCCAGCTCCTGGGCTTAGGCAGCCTAGCAGCATCTTAGCAAATGGCAAGACCCCTAGCCTGGCAAGAGTCATTCAGCCGCTATTCTTAAAAAGGAGCTGCCCAATAATCTTTAGGGAGAGACAAGATATGGATGTTGTGACTGCATTAGTTATGAAAAAATAGGCATAAAACTACTCCCCCAATTCTGGGGACCCTATATGGGTGGAGCAGTGGCCTATTGGCAGAAAAAACAATTGGAGCTACTAAAAGTAATATAGGAACAGCTTCAGAATTCTCCATTTTTGTTATCAAAAAGGGTCAGGCAAATACAGTTTTCAAATACAGGTGTCTACATGATCTCCCCTCAGTATGCAGCCCATGGGGACCATCCAACTAGGGCTCCCAAGTCTTTCATCAATTCCCAATAATTTGTATATTTGTATGCTTTTGAGATAAAGTGTTGTTTTTTTTTTTTCTATAAGCAATGGTCTTCCTTTACTGCCCCTCCTATTCCAACCTTTTTTTGGAAAAGACGCCCAGGTTTAAAGCAAAGGCTTCTGGGGGAAAGTAGAAGTCGATCTCCCTGTATGTCTGTAATGTTTTTTCTTTTCTAGAAAGTGTACTGTGGGCCTAAAATGGAGAGGAGCAAGGTCTCTAAGGCCTGGGTGGTCAAGAGACACTTTGATCCCCTTCTGGGGTTCTTGTTAATAACAGGGCAAGTCTGAGAGGACGTGTGGGTTTGAGTCTAAATCTAAATAAGCTGTTTTGTGAGAATGTTCATATGAGTTCATGTTTTTGTGTTAAGTGTATCTGACTGAGCCCAACTTTCTTGTTATGAGTATTTTTTCTTGTCCGGGTTTGTCTTTGAAATTGGCACCAGTCCTAAATATGGATCCTTGTGGTTTGTGTGTGTGTGTGTGCATGCTCATCTTTGTTATCTATTTAAATCTCTTGAAAACTTTGGAGAATGTACGGCCCATATTAATTTGGCACGCTTTAGGATATTTGAGTGTGAATATGTGTAAATGTGTGTGATCGAACGTGTTCAATGTTAAACAATGGTGAGTTCATACTCAAAACAAAAAAGGGATAGTTGGTTAAATTTAAGTCTAAAGTCCAAAAAAAAGTCAAATGTCTCAAGGGATTATTGTATTGTTTTAAAGAGGAGCTACTTTAAAATCTAGCATTGTATTGCATAGAGCTGTTTACATTGTAAACATTGTATTCTGTTTAGCTAAAAGGCATCAGGGAACTTGGAATTTCTTTCCTTGAGTTTAAATTTGGAGATAAGTATCAGAAATTTAAAGGTAAATTTATCAGTTTCAAAAACTTTGCCTGTCTGTTTTTTTTTTTTTTTTTATCAAGGGCAGAGCTTCAACCTGTCTCTTCCTTGCAGACTGACATTGTAAATCTGATGGTAAAGCGGGTGATGTGATTAGTGTTTCTTAAACTTGCCCCCTAATGATTCAAGTCAGATCCCTGATAAAAGAACGAGCTGAACCTATTTTTTTTAACAGCATCTCAGGGGACACCATGATTTGCCTGGGAGGCTGACACAAGGGAACCAAATGGCTGATCAACTGGCAGCCATGGGATTATTACAGCTACTACTCAGCCTCATCAGGACCTTAAATTAGCTCATGGGTTAACTGCCCCCTGGTATTTAACGTTATCTGGAAGACTGGTGTAACCCACTATGCACTCTTTGGAAAATTGAAATACCTATTTATGTCTAAAGATACTCATTCATATGCTTGTTGGGCTACTGCACATTCTGGCAAAAGAGCCCAACAAGCTGAAAGACATTTTTTACAATGTTTTGATACCCATACAGGTTAAAATGGATAATGGGCCTTGTTTTGCAAGAAAATCATTACCATATAATTCCAGGGGACAAGCTATAATTGAGAGACACAATAAGACCTTAAAAATCAACTAATAAAACAAAAAAAGGGTGTAATCCCCATGATGAATTGAAAACAGCCATGCTAACATTAAACATTTAAAATTTTTCCAAGGATCAGCCTCTGACTGCTTTTCAGAGATATTGGTCTAATCAGCTACCTTAAAGTCCATTGGAGAGATCCACTTACTGGATCATGGAGAGGCCCTGATCCCCTCATTAGTGTGGGGAGAGGATTTGGATGTGTCTTCCTGGTGGGAGAACCAAACCCAATTTGGGCACAGGCTAGAGAAACTAAAAAGTAATTATCCAAGAGCATCCCCTCTTGAGGTATGATTTTCCTTCTCCCTCTCATCCACAGGAATGAGGAGACCACACTGGACACTCTGCCTAGTTGTGGTTGGATTCCTCAGTCGCCTTCCTTCTCCTTTTCCTGGGCATCATTATCCATGCCACCCACAAAGACACTAGTTTGGACCTACAATCTCAACTTGATTCCCTGGCTGCAATAGTCCTCCAAAATCATTGATCTGTTTAAAGAGGCTGCAGGAGGATCTTGAACGTCGCCAAAATGAACTCAATTCAAACTATCCATATGGACTGTACTAAATGGTTGGCTCCTTTACCTTCTCCCCTTCGTAGGACCCTTGATTATACTGATCCATGTATTCACATTTGGACCTTGTGTGATCCATAAGCTCCTTCAGTTTCTTAGAGATCAGGTTAAAGCTGTTCAGCTAATGGTGGTCTGACAACAATATGCTGTGTTATGAGATGTGGACTGGGAACTCTATGAGGTTGGCCCTGGCCCTTACCAGGATGCACCGATGTCGACCAGAAAAAAGAAGCGTTTCCTTGGTGGACTTAGGCCATCTCTCCTACTTAAAATCCCCATTTGGGTCTTCCAACCCTACAGGTGAATTGCCTGAAGTACCAGAGTTGTAGTCAATCACAGGTAAGATCCCCACAGGGGGACAACCTAAGACAGGCACACTCTAGAGTAAGGCAAGCACCTGCTAATGAAACAAAAATGGGGAGATGTGGAGCATGTCACATTAGGGAAATGGAAACCTATGCTGTAGAAAAGGAGGCCTAACTCATGGTCCAGTGCTCATTTCCTGGTCTTGGGACCACATCTGGCTGAGATGGTGCCTGCAGCCAGGTTGGAAGGCGTGGCTGTGGTTTGTGATATAAAGTAAGACCACCTCTGGGTTAGGCCCCAAACCCTTCCGTCCTCTCAGACAGCACAAGATTCCCCTTCTTTACCTATAGTGAGAGTACCTCCCCATCCTGAACACTATTGGGCTGATAGGCTTCTGCATTCTATATTAGCTGAATGAACTTCCTCAATACATGTGTTCCTGCCTTGATGGGCCTCCCTGATGTGTCTGATTGTCCTCCAGTGAGGTAGGGCTGGGTACGGGCAGTCAGTCAGCCCTTTCCTTTCTTGGCTTGTCCTCCTCGGGGCGTGTTCTCCCTATCCCTCCTGCAGGTTGAGAGGCACCCAGGACTAAAAACCCCGACACAATAAACTTATCAATATGCTTTTTCTGTATTTGAACATTGATCTTTATTTCACTTAAATCATTACTAGTTCTAGCATTTCCACTTTTTCTGGTGTTGCTTCTTTTCCTAAAACATAATAATGTTCACTTGACAATTCCAGTAGCTGAGTCTCCTTTGGCTCTATGTTGAAAATCTCTTATCTTCTTTCTCCATGGGTTCATTTCATTACATCACTTCAAACTTTTACCTTGTTTATTTGTTTTACTCTCATACATCTAATATGAAGAACTCAGAAAATCAATTGAGCTTCTGAAAATATTTGTTTTGGGCCAGTCAAGATAACTAGATATGTCCCATATACAAATTCCAGTCTCCAAACTACCCTCTTTCTAAATCTTCCTGAAGATCTTAAACTCAGACATTTATACTTTTACCAACTACTTTATCCTCCCTGACATGCATACAAGAATAACTGTAAACACAGATTCTGTGTTATTCCTTGGCTCCTCCATTTCAAAAAGTTAATTTCACTAGATCAAGCCATTACTGAATGTGTGCTCATTTCTAATTTTTATTGTATCAAAGAAGGCTAGGTGAAAGGGTTGGACAAAAGCTTCCTGAAAAGAAATTACATATCCCATGTAGGAGCATTCTATTTTAAAAATATCCTCATTGTGAGTACTTTCTTTTGGTTTGAAAAGCTAGGATCTTGAAGCTATGAATGGGTTGAGAGTTGTGTCTAGTCTCTGTTTCTTTAACAAGAACTAGAAAATTTATTTACTCTTCTTATCCTAAAGCTGTTTTTTTTTTCAAAGATGAACTATCTGCAAGTGTTTTGGATGATATATTACCTGTGTTCCTGCACTGTCTTCTACAAGTGGTTTCGGTCCTGATGTAATGAACAGTAGTGATATCAGTCTCATTATTCAAAAAGAAATTGATAACAGAAGGTCTGAGTCTAAATTAAAATTCCACTAGTTACTTGGTGTAAAGCCATAGCCACTCTAAATAATATTGTTTTGGACTTATTTTTTTTCTGCACGAACTTTGTGATAAAAAATACTGCTGAAGTTACACATTTTATGATAACTAATATAATGAAAGAAGTAGAAAAGAAAACTTATCTCTATTTTGAGAGGTGTTGAAAGCAATTTCTCCTCAAAATAACCATTGTCTTGTTCAGAGAGAATGCTAATCTGCAAAAACATAATTGGTAATATATGCTCTAGTTTTCTTGGGTAGGAGATAATTACTTTGAGAATTTCTATGTAGAATTAAATGGATTTAATGACTTAAAAGAGGTGATTTTAATATAGAAATCTGAAAATTCCATGAATATACAAAGAACAAGGCTGGGAGGAAAACCTAGTTATATAAGCAACTAATTTATCTTAAATCATGCAATATTTTTAGCATATTTGTGAACTGTATTTAAATTATATTCTTGAACAGTGAATTCAAAATGAATAGAGTGGATTATCTCAAAATCCTCAAAATTTTTGAGGTGTTATAAAACAAAACTCATACATTATAGGTATGTACATGTGTGTGTCTTTCTCTTCCCATTTAGTATTTATGTCAGAATATATTAGTTATTAGTCATTGTTTTTTTTCCTTCATGAGACATAATAACTATTAGTCATCTAATATAGTCTAGCATATTAGAATTTTCTTGATGTAACTAATACGTCCAAAGAACCATTAGTGACAAAAATGGAAAACTTTATTGTCATCCTTATAAATGTTCAAAGCAATTTACTCCCATTCAAATGCTAAAGTTACCTTCAAGGATAATATATCCATGAAAGTATTCATATATAGTCCAACATGATGTGATAATAAATAATACTGCTAAAATGGATTCAATATAAGTGAAAATTTTACTGTTCCTGCTGTCACTAATATTTTTATTTTTATGTTTAATTTTAAGAGTTAGGATGAGATGTATATATATATATACATGTACATACATAATTATTTGAACATGTCAAGTATTTACATGTGTATGTATATATAGGAGAGTATACTTATGTTTAATGATAGGAAACTTCTGATATCCTCCCTTTCAAGAAAGTCTTCTTGAGATGAAAGCAATGATTGCTTTCCTCTGATCCTCTTGTACTTTCATTGGAAACCTGTCTCTCTCATTGTTTCCTTATACTGCAGAACATGCTCTTCTCTCCATGACTACATCCACATCCCCATATCTAGTTAGAATAATTCAAATGTTATTTGTTTTCTGCAATGTCATGACTGGACATTAGAAAGAACTTAATATTGGGCCCAAAGTCAGTGAAATTGACGAAAAGGGAGGTAATACTGAAAAAGAAGTATATATGCAGAAACACTTCTTGTTCACTTATTAAGGCACTTTTCATATCACTATTTCTATAGTATGCAGAGGTAGTAAATACAAGTCAGTATACTAGGTTAGCATGAATGAGAGACAGTGAATCAATTTCAGTTTTCTGAATTGGAGTCTCCTTTACTAACAAGCTCTTCCCAAATACTTTATTTAAAATGTTTATTTTGAAAGATGATCCAAAGACTTAAAGAGAGTCTTCTCTGAAGAAGAAACAAAAATGGCCTATAGACACATGAAGAAATGCTCAACATCTCTGGTCATAAAAGAAATGCAAATCAAAACAACTCGAAGATTCCACCTCACTCCAGTTAGAATGGCCAGGATCAAGAAAACTAATAACAACAGATGCTGGAGGGGATGTGGCCAGGAGGGATCACTACTATACTGTTGGTGGGAGTGCAAACTCATTCAACCATTATGGAAAGCAGTATGGCAGTTTCTCAGAAGACTAAACATAGAGCTCCCCTATGACCCAGCAATTCCACTACTTGGCATTTACCCAATCATCCAGAAACAAAGATATACTAAATCCACCAGCACAACAATATTCATTGCAGCATTATTTACCATAGCAAAGATATGGAACCAACCTAGATGTCCCTCAGTTGATGAGTGGATCAACAAGATTTGATATTTGTACACAATGGAATTCTATGCTGCTGTCAGAAAAAATGACATTACCCCATTTGTTAGGAAATGGAAAGACTTAGAAAAGATCATATTAAGTGAAGTAAGCCAGACTCAAAGGAACTTAGGCTCAATGGTTTCCCTAATTTGTCATAATCAGTAGAAACCTTGGGCTCTCCTAGCAGAGATTTGCAATAGAGCAAAACCTTGATACAAAAGGCCATGTAGTAGGACGCTAAATGAAAGAATGTCTAGGATATAGAAACATAAGCCATATAATGAATGATTGATGTTCTTAAGGAACTATGTTATCTCTCATCTCTTTTGCTATCCCTTGGTTATCTCATATTGTTACAATATCTCACTTTGTTACCTGATATATTGGATATATTTGTATTTGGTTATTTGAAATTGGATAGGGAACAGGGGGAAAGCAAGATGAGGGGTGGGGGTAGGGGGGAGGAAAATGGGGACCAAGACATGTGAAAGGGTATCCATGTATGGGAATTAATGCACCATCTATCAGGCAAATATGTAACCTTTCTATTAATTACAATAAAAATATATGAAAAAAAGAAAAGTGTCAATACTGTTGATAATTATAGTGACTTCGTTGTTGTTCATATAAAATCAAGAAGACACCAGGGAATAACTGCTTTGAGCTTCTTAATTTTTTTTTTTTGCCAGTCTTGGGACATGAACTCAGGGCTTGAGCACTGTCCTTGGACTATTCTGAAGGCTAGAGCTCTACCACTAAAGCCACAGCACCACTCTGGCGTTTTCTGTGTGTGTGTACCAAGGAATCAAATTTGGTTCTTCATGCATGCTAGGAAAGTACTCCATCACTAAGCCAAACTCCTGGCCTGGAGCATCTTAATTCTTTTTTTTTTTTTTTTTGGCCAGTCCTGGGCTTGAGCTCAGGGTCTGAGTGCTGTCCTTGGACTTTTTCAAGGCTAGAGCTCTACCACTTGAGCCCCAGCACCACTTCTGGCTTTTTTCTATGTATGTGGTGCTGAGTAATCGAACCCAGGTCTTTGTGCATGCTAGGCAGGCACTCTACCAGTAGGCCAAACTCCCAGCCCATCATCTTAATTCTTAATACTGTACCAAGTCAATGAAGATTCATTAGTTCTCAATACTGTAGATAGTAAAATGATCATCTAGAAAAATACTGTGTTCATGTGCTTTTTGTGGTAGAAATCTTTATTCTTGTTTTATTTTTCCAGATTTATTTTAATGTGAATTATTATAAATTAAGATAAATAAGCCTGTCTAGTTTAAAAGGAATTAGAAAGGGGAAAAAAGAAAAAGGGCAGAGTCCAAGACAAAAAGAGCAAAGAGAGATTCTTGCCAAATCTCACACTCGTGTCAAAGAAAATTTTCATTTTTGAAGATATTTGTTACATTACTTAGATAAAGCGTGAATTGGGGGAGGTATTGTAGAACTGACTTAACAAACCAGATAATTTTTAAAGACAGTGGATTGCACAAAAATTTACTGGAATCTTCTTATGCTGGCTTAAAGGTTTAAAGTTGCTAGTCAGGTTCATAATCTTCAGAGTACTTTAATAATATATAATCATTTGTTCACATGATTCTCCTTGATACATTTGCCTTGAAATTCTTCATAAGGTGCCTGGAGCAAATCAACAGCATTATTTCTAATATATTCTTCCTTATGATAGTTTGAAATTTACTCACTGTGATCTAAATGGATTTGACTACATATAAACTCTACAAAGAAAATCTGTGCTTTCCCTATCTTTGCAATAATTCTGGTAAGAAAATCAACTTTTTTCTATCAAGGTATAATTTTCTAAGCTTTGATCAAGTATAAAAATTGGCTTTCTGTTACAATGATGCAATCACTTATAAATATCACCTCTGTTTTTCTCAGTCAAAATTTAATTTCTAAAAGCCATGACCAACTATGAATAACTCATATTTTTTCCTAGAAATATTTGATGACATAAGTAAGAGCAGGATTGGTTACAAGCAAAATGGTTTTGGAGGTAAATAAGATCATTTTTAGGAAAAAGACCATAAATCTTTGCAATATGCAAAACACTGAATAAATATTCTACCACTCATTTTATTCATTTTCTTATTTCTCTTCCAGTTTCAATCAACAAATAAGTGTTGGCCAATATCTATATGAAAGAATCTAAGTTAGCTTTGGGTTTCAAATATTTTGTTGTATATTGAAAATAACTCACAATGTGTTTTTATTGTATGGGATTCATTTTTAATTATTTTAAAGTGACCCTTTAAGTTTTCAGTTTTATTAGCTGTTTTCAATAATATATACTAGTAAGTCCTATTGTGGACACATACATACATATATACCATATACATGTAGACATATATTTTGTTTATCTCCTTTATTACCCTTCTTTAGTTAATCCTTTAAATTAATGTGACTTTGAGTTGGTACATAACATGAGGCATAAAACTAAGATTGCTGTAGTTGCTACTGTGTTTAATGTTTTCTGACTTTTTTCATTAAATTTGATAGATTATCTAAACTGTTTATGAGAGTCATGATCGTGTGGAATTTGGAGTCTGTGGGCTTGGTGGCCTATGCCTATAATCCTAACTATTTATAACATAAGCTGAAATTGAAGGGTGTGGTTCCAGGAAGACCAATAAGAGAGGCTTTTATATATAATTCATCAGTAAGAGCTGGAATTGAAGTGTGGATCAGTTAGCTAAGGGCTGGCTCAGAGCAAACAAACGGAAGTGAAACCCTGAATTTGAGTTTCAGCATCAACACATTCCTACACACAAAAAGAAACAAAACCAAAATACTGTCCCAATAAAGTTAACTCTAATAGAGAAATGCCCTCATGATATTAGAAATCAATTGCTAATCAACAATGAATTCATATCTCCTATTATCTTATGAAATGTTTGGTTCTCCATAAGTATATGTTTAATAAAGTAATATGAATATTAAAATTATATAGAATTATAAAACATTTAAACATAAAATATAAAGTCTATAGAAGGTGTAAAGTAATGAGAATATAAAAACTTTTAAATTCACTATAATAACCACTTTTTCTTTATGTGTTCTATTAATGTTATACTCATAAAATTATCATAAATAAATGTGATTTAATTAGCTTTCAGAATGTGTACAGTATTTAATAAAAGCAAATTGCTCTGACTTGAAATTTTAATAAAAAATATGAAATATCTGTTAAATAGTTGTATAATCCACATTTAGGTATTTGGGAAGAAATAGTGTAATTTGGTAACATTTCATTAAATAGCATTTTGATACTTTAGAAAATCTTATGCACAACAGCATTTCAGGCACAAAAACCTGGTTATTTCTTTATTAAACAAGTCTGTAACAATCAGAAGATTTTTTACTTAATTTTTACTTTAAATACCATTGTATCTTAACTCATCTTTGTAATTATTATTTAAATTTATTGTTTCAAAACCTGTGGATGCTCCATGCAGACTTCAATTGATTTTTGAATACTGCATTTCTTCTCAAAAATCTAGTTGTGACTGAGTGTATTTTTTCAGTATATTTTCTAGATTCTAGGTTTTAGAGGAAAACAGTGCCATAAAATCTAACATGATGAAAATTCTGTAGGCTAATCTCCTTAAGACCTAGTCTCATAATAGAGAGTCAATGAGTTGTGACATATACATGAAAGCAACTATTGCCTTTTTCTGCTTCATATGAGCTAGAAATTAGTACTAAATTTTTATAACTCTCAAGCATTTCTCTGGTTTTAAAGTGAGTAGGGGACAATAAGTAGCTCTTTTCTCCTGTTTTTTTTTTGGGGGGGGGAGGAGAGCAGTCGGGCTGTCCCTACACTGTATTTGCTCAGAGCTAGCACTCTACCACTTTGAGACACATACATTCATCTACTGAGGGTCCTCTGAGTTGGTTGCATATCTTAGATAAGGTAAATAATACAGCAATAATCATGGTTGTGCTGATGGATAAATTTAATATGTCCTGTTTATGGAAATTTGGGTAAATGTCAAGGAGTGGAATTTCTGGGTCATAAGGGAGTTCTAATGACTTTTGAGGAATTGCCATACTGCTTTCCAGAGTAGTTAAAGAAGTTCACATTCCCACCCACAGTGCACTAGCATTCCCTTCTGGCCACATCTCTGCAAGCATCTGTTATTAGATTTTGTTTCATATATTTTTTTGAAATTAATAGAAGGGTAACTTATATTCGCAAGATAGAATGGGCATTGCTTCACACACATTGATACCTCTTCTCATGTTTTTGTCCCCATTTCTCTCCCCGTACTCCCTCCCCTTATCTTGTTTTCTACCCTTCCCTTTCCTATTTCAAATAAATGTATACACAATATACCAGATAACAAAATAAGATACTGTAACAATATAAGAATAACCAAGGGACAACAAAAGAGATGAGAAACAACATAGTACATTAAGAGCAACAATCACACATTATATATCTCTTATTTCCAAGATATCTTGATAATGAAGATTCTAACTGGAGTGAGGTAGCATCTCAAAATTGTTTTGATTTGCATTTCTTTCCTGGCTAGAGACTTTGAGCATTTGTTCATGTGTCTTGAGACCATTCTTATTTACTCTTCAGAGAAGTCTCTCTTTAAGTCTTTAGCCCACCTTTTAATGGGATGCTTGTTTCTTCAAGGATTAGTTTTTGAGAGGTTTAATTTTTTGAGCTGTAGGTATATTTTAGATATGAAGCTCTTGTTTGTTGTATGGTTACTGAGAATCTTCTCCTACTCTGCTGACTTTCCATTTAACTTGCTAGCTATAGCCTTTGCCATAAAGAAACTCTGCAATTTAAAGCAGTCCACTTTACACAAACTTTAGTGGATTTATTGTGTTTCTGAGCCTTTAATGAGAAGGTTTCAAATTGTGCTAAGGAGCCCTACTGTATCTCCTATTCCTTCCTGTAACTTTTAGAGTATCTAGTTTTACTTTAAGGTCCTTGATCCATTTGGAATTGATTCTGATTCAGGGTGACAAATCAGGATCCAACTTCAATTTCCTATACATATTTAACTAGTTCTGCCAGCATCATTTGTGGAAGAGGCTGTCTTTCTTTCATTCAATTTTTTTGGCTCCCTTATGAAAGCTTAGGTGGCCATAGGTTTGTGAGTTCATTTCTGGGTCTTCAGTTCTATTCCATTGGTCCTCAGACCTGTTCTTGTGCCAGTATTAAGATTTTTTTAAAAAAATACTGTTTCTTTGTAACAGCTATACAACAGCTTTATAGTAGTTTGACATTGATAGCACTTTTCTTGATGCTAAGGATTGTTTTGGCTATACAGTTTTTTTTATTCCATATGAATTTTTGGATTTCTTCCTCTATTTTCTTAAAGAATGACGTTGGATCATTGACAGGTATTGCATTGAATTCGTGAGTAGCCCTTAACAGGACTACCATTTCCACAATATTAACCTCCCAATCCCAGAACTGGGAGGCTTATTCACTTCCTTAGTTGTGCTTTAATTTCCTTCTTTAGGTTTTTAAAGTTTTCATCATTAAGGTCCTTCACTTCCTTGGTTCAGTTGATTGAGATTGCTAACTATTTTTTTTTTTGAGACTGTTGCAAAAGGAGTAACTTTCTTGATTTCAAGCTTGCTCTTCTCATTATGGGCATAAAAGAAAGCCACTGATTTTGAAGATTGATTTTATAACCTGATAGTTTGCCAAAGTTTGATATAGCTTGAGAGATTTGGAACTGTAGTGTAGTGTGGTGACTCCAAAGTGTCAGAGCAGTACAGTGGCATTCTAGGGGAATTTGGCTTGGGCTCACTGGTTATCTTGGGAGCAGCTTGCCAGGCACATCGCACATGCCGTGTGCAGCAGGGGTCTACAAGCTGTTTTCATCTTTTCCTTTTCTTTTGTCTTCCCAAAGAGTTAATTCTTTGTCACAAAATGTCTTGGTCTTTTTAGAGTTACAATGGAGTAGATTTCATGTTGTAAAATGTATGCTTAGGCCCAAAAGTTCTGTTTGGTCAGAGAGAGGTAGGGATTTACCTGTGAGAGTGCTGCCATCTTCCCATTTGTGTCAAGACATTTTTATTTAGACTTTTCAATGCATGCAGTGAGCCCTACATAACTGGGGAAAAAAAAGAAAAAAGTAAGAAAGGCCAGCAACAGGCATGTAAAGATCACAGCTTTCCTCTGACCTGACTCCCCTAGGGCTCTTATTTTATGTTAATACTGGTCAGAAGGAATAAAGGAATAATGCATATCAATATGAAAATGAATATATTTCATGTCTGTCTGTAACTACATAACTATTTTACCACCTTTTGTTTGCCTGCCTCGGTTTAGATGCACGCATGTCACCAATAATGTTTCTCTTGCTAGGTAAGCAGCCCTCTTCATGATCTCATCTGTAATTATTTAGATATGCAGGAAAAAGGGAAGAAAACAAAAACAAAAACAACTCCAGATCCCAAGCTTCTGAACACATCTAAAGAAGTAAAAAGCAGACTTTTTAGCAGGCTAAACAGGCATAGTGGACTACTCTTGTAGTCCCACTTATTTGGAGGATAGAGACAGAAAACTTCTCTAAGCATAGCACAAGGTGGGGAAAAACAAAACAAACAACAATAAGAAAGCCTGTCTTAAAAAAAAAAAAAGAATAAAGCTAAACTAAATCAAAAGTAAAACAGCTGAGGAAACTGCAATGGTATGGTGTCTGTCTAGCTAGCACCAAGCCCAGAATACCATCCTAAACATTACCAAGTAAAACATAAATAAGAACAAAAGTAATCATAGAACAATAACCATGGCTTTAACAATGGTGTGCAAAAATGTTCCTATGAGAATGGACTATTAGAAAACCATTGGAAATTTCCATTCTCTGCTTTGTGCAGAAAAGCGTAAGCATCAAACAGCTGAGGACAAATAAATGTTTTAGCTGTTACTTGCGAGACCTTGTTTAGCTGAGGCTTAAGAACATTTCCATTATCAGAATTTGTAGATCAATCAGACTTAAATATAACTATGAACTTTTAACCATGCAGGATTAGATTAAGTAGTATTAAAAAATATAAAATTTTAAATTTGAGTTATTCTTATCAGTTAATATATGTGCATTAAAGTACAAAAAGTCTGATAACACCAGCTGTATAGTACAGGAAACTGAGTGTGTGGATTTATTCATCTACATAATGCCTTATTTCAATTGTAAAATGCTAGTTCAGTGTGCCAGGCATTCTCCTGGGCAGACACACAGGGCCGATAATTTAAAGTCCTCATTAGAATAGCTCAAGAGTTACCACTAGTGAAAAATGATCATTTTAAAATCAGTTTAGAGTATAGGGGAAGTTTATGAAGGAAACTCTAAAAGATAATGCTTTACCCAGCCTTTATTGTCATTACTATTATTTTTTCCAGATACAGTAGGTGCATTACCTAAGTTTTCTTTTACATTAACCAAAAAGCTATTCTGTAACAGTTGAAAACTATTATCATACATTATGTTATACATTATGATGTTCAGTTATTCCTTCACATTATGCTCAATGAAACTTCTACAGGAAGTTAGGCATGTTGTTTTTGCTGGTGATTACTAGGGCAGGCTTTGGTATTTCACATTTGCATTAGATTTGCCAAGAGCGTGGATTCTTAAGCAATTCATGGTTTACTTTTACTGCCTTACAGCGCTTCTTTTAGCCATCACAAAATAATACTTGCTATGTGTAGAAATCTAGCCACATTAGAATTCATTTCCACGTCTAAGGCCTATATTAATGGGAGATTAGCGAAAGATCTTTATGCCGGGGGCCATCTGAATCCCAGTCAAGCATGAACCAGTGCTAAACCAACATCACTTGAGTATAACCTGCAGTTTTATCTAAGTAATTAAATTTTTGTTTGTAGGATAGGTGCAAAATAATTTTGTAACACATTGTTTCTGGTGTAAAAGTGATTTAGAGAATGAGGATGAATATATTCAAAGTTCTTTACACACAGTATAAGAATAGAGCAAGGAAAAATAATAAAGTTGTTTTAAGATGGAGAAGAGAGGATAAGGTAGATAAAAGAAATGGTTGGTGAGTTTGCTCAGATACAGTGTATGTATGTATGGAAATGTAACAATAAAATCCTCCTTTGAGAAATCAATATGTGCTAAGAAAAAATAGTTTAAAAGTGAATTCTACATAATATGCACTTATCTAGAGATAAAATGTAATACATATGTTAAAAGTTTAATATTTTATATCATACTAAATGCTAAGCAAATTTATTATCATAAACAGTGTTCTAGGAAATAAGGCTGTATAAGATTATTCACATGATGCTTTTCTTATATCAATTTGCTTTTATCTAAATGAGGATGTTTCTTGACAAAATTGTGAATGTATTCAATTTTTAAAAACTTACAATGGGCATTCTCTACAGCACACTTATCCTTTACAAAATATAAATATATGGGCACATATATTAAAATTGACCTTCACCTTTCTTATCAATATTTGCCAATGTACCAAATTATTTTAGGGATTTGTTAATGTGGTTTTGATTACTGTTACTGGTATAGTTGTAATCCTCTCAACCCATAGTAGGTTAAATCTGGATGCAACACCTGTGACAGAGAGGAAAGAATAATTGTATTTTAGATAATAAGTTAATTTTAAAGGAAAAATAGTATGTAACAGCAACATAACTTTTTCAATGCCTGACAGGCATTAAGCCCACAGAATGCTCAACATCAAAATGGCACAAATGCACTATTGATTGATATGAAGAAATTAGACAATGTGTCCATTATAGTAAGAAAGATTAGAACTTGTTGAAGATTGTCCTGAAATAATACGATTTCACAATATATGTGTATATGAAAGATTTGTAAGTATTATTCAAGCTTTTGTTTACAATCTGAAGTTATAAAACCTAGGGTTAACTTGAAATCCTTTAGGTGTTTTTTTGTTTGTTTTGTTTTTTGAATGAGCAAACAAAATATTTTAAGTTAACTATGCCTATTAGAAGGTCCGTCCAGCAGAGGGCAGCAGAAGCACAATCAATATTATGATTTTTATTAAACCATTTTTTTTAAGTTTATTTTGTTGTCAGGGTGATGTATATCGGGGTTATAGCTGTATTTGTAAGGTAGTATGTACATTTCTTCTTAACCATTGTTTTCCCTTTCATGTTTTTCTGCCACTATCGTTCCCCCTACCCTCTCCCAAGATGTAAAATTCATTTCCAACATATTCTCTTGTGGAATATTGATATTATATTGGTCTTTCCTTTGTCTCTTGTCTCATAATCTTGTTTTTCCCCTTAAGGTAATAAGCAGAAGAAATTGAATCAAGGTTTTTGTCTTATTCACCTGGCTTGGCTTTAGCACATTATAAAATTACTATTAAAATACAACAATAATTGTAATTGTGCTTATAAAGTACAGAAGAGGCTCTGTATTTAAAATAGAATAGCATTGCCTATTTCTTTAGTGACATTAAATAACCTATCAGTTGATATACAATCTAATTTTAGATTGGTAGAAAACCTTTCTAAAACATTTTGGTTAGTGAATGGTATTTTAAAATGAAAGTTCTTCAGCCATTTTTAATAACAATATTCATTATAATTAACTCAGCAGTGATTCTTACTAGGCTTCATTTTGGAAATGAACTATACAACTTAGTTGGGGAGAAGTCAGGAGGAAAAGATTGGGAGAAAATTAGGGAATGGGTGACACTGTTCAAAAAGAAATGTACTCATTACCTGACTTATGTAACTGTAAAATATCTGTACATCACATTTATGATAGAAAAAAGTTTAAAAGAAATAATTTAACTACAAGAGAGTACTATCTTTAAAAGGTTTTTTTTTTTTAAGAATTATCCATGTACAGGAAACTCCATACTACTGTTCAGATGCCCAATCTGTGGCTGTTTCTGTATAATTTTTAATCCTTAAAAAAAAACCCTTCATGCTTATATTATACTTTTCACCAAAGGGCAATACCTTATGAAAGAAAATTTTAATTTATTATGAAATATGATAATTATTTGTAATATACCAACTAAAAAACAGGAGCCCTGATGTTTATATTGTCCCAAATCCCAATACGTACACAGAAGCTTACATTTTTCTTTTTTCTTCATATATTTTTTATTGTAATTAATAGAAATATTACAGTATATTCACCAGATAGAAGGTGCATTACTTCCCATATATTGATACCTTTTCTCATGTTTTGGTCCCCATATCCCCATTTCCCTCCCATCACCCCTGCCCCTCATCTTGTTTTACCCCCTTCCCTATCCTATTTCAAATAACCAAATTAGCATCTATACAATATATCAGATAACAAGGTGAAATACTGTAACAATATGAGATAGCCAAGGGACAGCAAAAGAGATGAGAGATAACATAGTACACTAAGGGCAACAATCACTCATTATATGGCTTTTGAGAAGTTTACATTTTTCTAAGTTTAACTTATTTATAAATTAAGACAAATTACCTAACATTTCTTAGGCACATTCCAAGGAATTGCAATATTCAGTAAATTCCTATGGCTTTCTGGTGTGCTTGTGCTCCAAAAAGAGTCTGCGACTGTTATTCACTTATGCTGTTTTCTACTCATTTTATAGCTTCTTGTTTTCAAAATTCTCTACAGAACTTTGTGCATTTATGTATACATATGTTATATAAAATTACACATAATATATTATGCATATATCATACATATATGTATGCTTCAGAGGAATTGTGTCTCATTTAAACATGGCATTTCGACCCACACTTCATCACATATTATCAAATAGGCATACAAATCACTATAACTTATGGGCTCTCTACCTGAAACCCTTGATGAAGTCAGATTTATTTCCATTTTATTATCATCCTGTATCTCTGGCTTCTTCTCTTACTTGGTGTCAGGTGACAAAAGCATCTGAGGATGAGCCTTGTTCGCCAGCTTAGGGAATTGAGTTTGACAGCCTAATACTTACTGGCGGTGTCTATGAGACTCCTTGGGTCAGAAAGAAATCAGCAGCACTTATTACTAATGGTATCTTTGCTGATTCACCAAATGCATTTACAGAGACACAAAGCACAGATGTGAGGAAGAACATGTTTTTAAATTGCATCGTCTTAACTCACAGGCATTAGAAAACTGTGAAATATAGACGGTGGCTACATGGAGTGTTCCTGGCTATCTGGCAGGTATAGAGAAAGGACGTTGACTTCTGATTCCAGATTGGATTTCCTCAATCTGAACCATTTAAAACTTAAGAATGTTTAATTTCAAATTTAATTCAGATCACACTGTGATGTACCTGGAGAGATAAAAGAGTTCTTTATGTACTGAAAAATCCAAAGGACCAGTGATTTACTGCCAGTCTTGCCCTGCCATCTCAACATGAAACTTCTGCAAAAGGAAGTGCAGTATATCGCCTGGGAGATGCCCTGCAAAAGGGAAGCATGGATGACAACTGACTAGGTAATCCTTCATTGATTCTATGCTTTAGTATAATAAATCTGTCATATATTTTCCCTCTTGTAATTTGCACCCTTTCTCTTAAACATAATATACATTTTCTTTAGATAGTTATATAAAGGAGTTACCATTCAACAGCAGTTTATACTACAATGCCTCTTGATCAGTGCCAATCCTTTTAATATTCTCTCCCACCCCTCTTCCCTCACTTAATTTTTAGGTATTGAATAACTATGATATTTAACAAAATAATTTTTGTATAGAATGCATCTTGATTTGTCATCACTTCAACATCTTCACTCCTTCCACCTACCCATTCCTTTATTTTTCTCAGGTCTTTGGCATCTACAATGCCTTTGTGCCTGCATTCTACTTATTTCCCCCTTTCATTCTTCCACCACTCTTTTCATAACTGCCATCCACTCCTATACTCATTTCTTAGTACTGGTTTTGTTAGGTTTTTTGACATTGTCTTTCTAAAAAATTATACTATTTGCTCCATAGATTCTACTTCAATTAATTCATTTATAACCACCTGGATGCCACCTAGTGAGCTCAATTTTATATTTTTATTATAATTAATAGAGGGGTTACAGTTATATTCACCAGACAGAAGGAGCATTACTTCACACACATTGACAACCCTTCTCATGTTTTTGTCCCCATTTCCCTCCCCCCTGGCCCTCCCCTCATCTTGTTTTTCCCTCTTCCCTTCCATATTTCAAATATACCAATAAACATATATACAATATACCAGATAACAAGATAAAATACTGTAACGATATGAGAATGACCAAGGGACAACAAAAAAGATGAGAAATAACATAGGACATTAATGACAACAATCACACATTATAAAACTTGTTTCCATATCCTGATGGTCTTTTCATTTAGCCTCATCCTGTATGACCTTATGTATCTAAGTTTTGAGCAATTGTAATCCTCTGCTAGGAGAGTCCAAAGTTTATATTAATTATTACAAATGTGGAAAACCGTTGAGCCTATGTTCATTTGAGTCTGGCTTACTTCATTTTAATATGATTTTTTTCCAAGTCGTTCTGTTTTCTTACAAATGGGGCTATGTTGTTCTTTCTGATGGCAGCATAGAATTCCATTGTGTATAAATACCACATCTTGTTGATCCAATCATCTACTGAGGGGCATCTGGGTTGGTTCCATATCTTTGCTGTGGTAAATAGTGCTGCAATGAACATCGTGCTAGTAGATTTAATATGTTCTTGTTTCTGGACAATTAGGTAAATGCCAAGTAGTGGAATTACTGGGTCATAGGGGAGTTCTAAGTTTATTCTTTTGAAGAACTGCCATACTGCTTTCCATAGTGGTTGAATGAGTTTCCACTCCCACCAACATTGTAGTAGTGATCCCTCCTGGCCACATCACCGCCAACATCTGTTGTTCTTGATTATAGCCATTCTAACTGGAATGAGGTGGAATCTCAGAGTTGTTTTATTTGCATTTCATTCTACATTTATAGGCATGTTCTAGTTCTCACTAATGAGGGAAAAAGCATGGGATTGTGTGTGCCTGTGTCTGATTTTATTTACTTCACTTTACATAATCCTTCTCAAATCTTTCCATACCCTTATGGATGTTTCAATGTCATTCTTTCTAATGGATGCGTAGAATTCTACTATGTAATATGCCATATTTTCTTCATCAGTTTGTCTACTGGGGATCATCTAGGCTGATGTTGTATCTTGGCTATTGTAAATATGCTGCAATAAACATGGTTGTGGTAATAGCTTTAGTGCAATCCTTTTTTGTGCTCTGGAATGCCTAAAAGTGGATTATAGTTTTGTTTTATGATTATGTTTTTAAGGGCCCTTCTGTTCTGTTTTCCAGAGTAGTTGAGGAAGGTAATATTTCACAAACTGGATAATAGTACCCTTTTGGCCACATTCATGTCAAGTTTTGTCATCTGTATTTTTCTTGATAATGTTCATTCTAACTGGAGTGAGGTAAAATCCCAGCATTGTTATGGCCTGAAATATTGAACATTTTTTTCATTTGCCTTGTCCATGCATACTTTTTATCTAGAATTACTCAGAATTATTGTCTGATGGACTGAAATCCACCTAAAGTGTAGGAACAGATGGATAAGTGTTCTGTTTTTGGCAAGAAGTTTTCTGCAACATAAATGGAATTAACGGCTTTGGACATGTGAAGGGACCAACAGTAAGTACTTCTTTTATCTTCCCCACTGCAGCTAATACAACATATTTCCTTTATAAGGAAGACTTTTAAGGAACATAGGCATTCAATTAGCGTGTATTTGATGATTTTGATATTGTGCAATTGTGTTCTAGGCACATGAAAATGTAAAGACAGTCAAGAATTAGAAATCTGTCTCAAAATTGCAATTATAAAACTAAATATCTGGAAGAGTGCAGGGTGAGAAGGAAGAAACAGGGAAAAATGAGGGAAGAGGTGGCACTGTTTGGAAAGAAATGTACTAATTACCTGACTTATGTAACTATAAACTCTCTGTAATCAACTTTACAATAAAAATAAAAATAAAAAGTGAATAGCTAATTTTGTCAAAATTTTAATTTATTGCAGGCTTAACTTTAAATAAATAGAAGTGTATTTTTCTACTAAGTTTTCTATGTAGCAAGTATTCAGTAAATTAAATAAAGGTTGATATACATATATGTAGATATATGTACACATATGTATATATAACTGACTTATATAAATCTATTATAAATTTATAAATCAAATATATAGAATTAACATGAAAATACTACTAAGCCAAACTATAAAAATATTTTATTTAATTAAAAAGAAATACTTAAACATATATGATTTTTGATGATTATGGATATGATCAGAAAAAAATCACACACATATATGAACATAATAATAATGACTCATAGTGATTTATTAAATAATTTGAAAAGTCAGCAATAAATGGGAATATATGCTATATCTTAGAGAGTTAAAACAATCTCAGTATAATACTAATCTAAGTAAATTTATTTTATTTTATTATTTTTTTTTTGCCAGTCCTGGGCTTGAGCTCAGGGCCTGAGCACTGTCCTTGGACTTTCTCAAGGCTAGAGCTCTAACCACTTGAGCCTCAGCACCAATTCTGGCTTTTTTTCTATGTATGTGGTATTGAGGAATCGAACCTGGGTCTTCGTGCATGCTAGGCAGGCACTCAACCACTATGCCAAACTCCCGGCCCTAAGTAAATTTATAATGTATTAACTTTATCACCCTCAGAAATATTTGTCAGATAATTTGACAGATATAGGAATCTTGGCAAAAACTATTTAGGAACCATTGACATTACAGATGTCACAATGGGAAGGTATTTTTTACAGATAATAAAACACATGCCTCAGAACATGCAAGGCTAACTTCAGACAATCTGTGCATCCACACAAGGACACCTAAGAACTTTCATGTTTACTGAAAATTCCAGGCAAAGTCTAGAAATGTGCATGTATGTGGGCTCACAGAAATATTTGCGTCTTACCACCACACATGCCCATCAGCTCCTTCATGTTCAGGATGCTGCTGGAAATTCACGACCTCTTTTACATCACACCTGGAGAACAGTAGTACTTGTGATCACATAGTCTTATTTAGATGGAATTATTTGGACTATGCAATAATCTTCAAAGCTTCAAACAGAGGACTAAAAACGGTGAAAAAATGTGCTCTATCTAACTGCTTTATTTTATCTTCTCATTCTACTTCATTCACATTTAACTCAAGACTTTCTGTATATGTATGTGTATATAAGTGTGTTTATATGTGTACATAGACATACATATATTATTCATGCCTATATGTCTAAATATATGCATATATTCATATATCCACATATATGCACTGATATATGGGTATATGTATATACACATACATACATATATATGCAAGCATAATTATGTATACATAAATATTCATTTTCTAGAATGGCTTTTTATTTTATTCTCTTGGAGGCAAAGTGAGAACATGGAATAATTTAATAGAAGAAAATCCTCAAAATTCTCATTAAATAAAATATTTAAATCCACAACATGTGAAACTGATAATAAATGAGGCCAAAGCAAGTGCAATGAAGTCACTGTAGTGATTTCTGGATTTTACCAATATTGATAGATGAGTTCTCATCTGGCAATCAGGTGCTCTGACAGTTCTTCAGGCCCTCCTACTTTCTCCTGCATCTGTATATATAATGCCTAGAAGGCCCTAGAAGTTGTAAATAACAAAAGTCTTTAATCATGACTTGGAATAGTGTCATATAAAATCAATATTTGGCCTGAAGTAACTATACTGCAGTTTGTGTAAACTAGAAATTCATTTCTGTTTTATGAAGCCAGAACAAATGAATTCACATTTCATTTTACCCAAAATCTGAGATGCAATAAATAAAATAAATTGTAAGAATTAATTTTAAGTACATATGGAATTTCAGGAAATTGAAACAGAAAACAGAAATCAAGCAAATATATATCATACATAAACATTTTTCTTTCATAATGTATTAATATATTACCAAATTGAAATTTTGAATTAGCATTGTATGCTTTGAATAAATTCAATCTTCAGTTTTCTTACTTTTGATAAAAATAAATTTATTTTTACATTTATCTTTATCTATTTTTTCTTGATTATCATGAAGGACATAGAAGAATAAATGGTGGGCATATAGTTTTATAAATCAGAAATATGATTTTGGTAAACAACTTAAAGTATACAGTAACTATTTCAAGAGTCTTCAATGTTTACTCTAGGTTCCCATCTTTAAAAAAATGTTGGTAATGTAACTCAAATATCTTATGTGACAATTACACTTGTGTTTCATATTTACTGGTTGAAGTTTTGTTTACTAGAATAATTAGTCCAATTGTTGCTATCAATACAGCTATGAAAATGATATGTTATAATATAGTCTTTTAGATTCTTGAAAAAGATCTAATATAGATAGCATTTTTGTTAAGCTTTGTTAGTAAAGTATCTGTCAGTTAATAGGTCATTTAAACTTTTATTAATTGGGGCAACCCAGAAAATTATTTTTACATAAAATAATTATTATGCAACTCTGTACCTTTATCAATGATATGGTGTAGAAATTTAAGAAATATAAATACATTAAAATTATTTTGCATACATTGAAATTTGGTTACATATTTAAGCCTTTTAGGGAAATAGTTCCTTAATAAAATCTCAGAAGCACATCTTTAAAAGTCTAGAAAGATAAAAAAAATAATATATTTTATTTGTTCCAAGTGATTAAAATATTCTATCACTTATAAAGTCACATAAATTATTTTTATTGGTGTTTTCTGACAGCAGAGGGAGATATTGAACTACAAATTAACATTAAGATTTTTTTTTCCAAAGAATGTTCTATAGCTTGTAAGAAGTTTGATTCTTAACTTTAGATCTAGAAGAAAAGCTTTGTGACCTAAGAAAAGTTCTTATTGTATACAACTTGTATACAACTATCCTGTAATTCAAGGAGGGGAGTAGGTAAGTTTCAAAATTATTTTTGGCATACCTTGGATATGAAATGGACATGTCAGTATGCATATGAGTTTGACAAGAAGCAAGCTGTGTGGTAGGCAGTGGTAACAGAATAAGAAAAGGCTACTTGAGGAATCATAATCCATCAAGAGTCAATTTGAAATATTATCGTATATGGATTGCTGCCACTTTCATGTTGGAATCATATATGAATTGAATTAGTAGGCAAATTTAAATATTGTGAATTCCTGAATGAGTTGATGAGTTTAAAATCTTTACTATTACGAATCAGAAAGCATACACTAACCAATAACTGACAAGTCCATCAGATGTTGTTCAAGTTCATCAAATCTCAGTAACAGATAG
Organism: Megascapheus bottae; assembly: GCF_031878675.1. Taxonomy (NCBI): domain Eukaryota; kingdom Metazoa; phylum Chordata; class Mammalia; order Rodentia; family Geomyidae; genus Megascapheus; species Megascapheus bottae. The sequence continues at coordinate 17,335,424 of NC_143519.1, forward strand.
ATATATCGTTCAGTGATGTAGGCCGGCATTGAACTTCATCTCCATCAGTAAAAACAAACAAGAACAAAAAAATAAAAAAGAAAGTAGACAAGTAGTCTTAGACAGTAGTCTAAGAGGGACTTAAGCACTTGAAAATTTTGTACAATGTTGACAGGGGAGTCAAAATGAATTTTTGGAGGGAGAACTGAAAGCAACAGATAAATGACAAAGTTGTGATTAAAATCGTGCATAAATGTGTAAACTACACACAATTTATTTTATCAAGTATCATCCAGAAGCCAAAAAAAAGATACATTTAGAAAGTCTGCTTTGGTGGGACGTTCTGGAATACCCTGTGTTATGCAGTTTATAAAGTGCCTACTTTAGTCAGTGCCAGTGTCTCACACTTGTAATCCAAGTGACTTCAGAGGCTGAGATCTGGGGACGAGGGTTGGAAACTAAGCCAGGCAGAATACTAGCCACCAAATCCAGGAGTAGAGTTATGGTTCATAATCTACATCATTGGTAGAGTGCTAGTCTTGAGCAGGAAAGTTTAGGGACAGTATCCAGGGCCTGAGTTCAAAACTTAGTACTGGCTAGATAAACAAACAAACAAATACACAGCAAACTTAATCCAGTTGTGTAATACAACCAGCTTCTAGTTGGAATATAGAAATCAATAAAAAATCTCTTTAAGATATTCAATTAAAAATATCTTTCATATATATATATTTTTGCCAGGCCTGGGCTTGACCTCAGGGCCTGAGCCCTGTCCTTGGACTTTTTCAAAGCCAGAGCTCTACCACTTGAGACTCAACACCACTTCTGGCTTTTTTCTATGTATGTGGTACAGAGGAATCCAACCTGGGTCTTCGTGCATGTTAGGCAAGCGTTCTACCACTAGGCCAAACTCCTGGCTATTTTTAACTACTACTTCTTGTTCTCATACTCTCAATTCTCATTTACTCATCATTCACATATCTGTTTCTTTACTTACAAATTAATTTTATTTGTACATTTTATCTGTCTTAAAAGAATTTGTCCTAGAGACTGACAAACTGCTTTTCTTCGTTACATCAACATTTACACCCATCCTACTAAGTGAAAGCAACCCCAACTCATTTAGTAATTTATATTCGTATGCATTTTAATATCATTTTGAAATTGTAAACGAGGACCTTATTCCCTGGGGTGGAAAATTTTGAATATAAGCTATTTTAAAAAGCTTGAATAAGTTGATGTTTCATAGTTTTACCTGACTTTATTTTACTATGCCAAAGGATGTCACAGAATCAGAATCAGTAAGAAATACAGTATACGGAAACAATGTAAAGGCCAAGATTGTGTTTTATCTCTCTCTAATGGCATTTTGACCCACATGAATGTATGTTTTGATTTCCAAAGTGTGCACAAATTCTCCATAGAGAAAGAGCATGAGGATTATAAATATAACAAGGAGTTGCCTGTAGATCACTAACATTAAGGAAGGATGAATCAAACAAATAATTTTATTTTACTCTATCTGTATGACAGACTTTAATAAAGGGAATCCTGTGGAAATATAAAGAAGCCTGTGGAAATAACTTGCTATTAAAATTTATCAGTTATTTATTAAACCAACAAAATATTTCAAGTAAACTTGCCAAAAAATTATAGAAGTAAATTTCCTTTTTAATAGATGTTAATCTCTTTCTCATTCATATTAGACAATCAGTAATCCATTATGTTAAGGCACAACAACACATTGGGATCCCAATAGTACCTAAGGCAATGAATTAAGATTTACAAATTTTTTAAGCCTCATCTCTTTACTTATCAAGTTGTTGTACTTCTTTTAACCACCAGAGGGTGGTAAAAGAGTAAAAATGCTTTAAACCAAAGGAAGGCTAGGAATAAACATGTTTACTCTTATTAATATAAAAATATTCAATGTGAAGGGGTATCAATGTATGTGAATTAATATACCTTCTATCTGGAAAATATCATGTAACCCTTCTATTAATTACAATAAAATTATATGAAAAAAATACTCAAGGTTGCGTTTACATTTCAAATTTTGTTTTTATATTTTCTTACCCTTTGTTGAAGATTACTAATGAAGTAAGTTCTCCTGATATCAAACAAGATGTTTTCTAGAAAACACATGTATAAACAAATGTAAAACAGATCAGTGCTATTTTGAATTGACTTATTACCTAATACGGAAAAGCTACACTTTAAAAACCATCTTTCTGGGGCCGGGAGTTTGGCCTAGTGGTAGAGTACTTGCCTAGCTTGCATGAAAACCCGGATTTAATTCCTATGTACCTGGTATATAGAAAAGCCAGAAGTGGTACTGTAGCTCAAGTGATAGAGTGCTGGCCTTGAGAAAAGCCTAAGGACAGTGCTCAGACTCTGAGTACAGGACTGAAAAAAAAAATCATCTATCTGCCTATGAACTGTGTATAGATCTAAAATTCCTATAGAGCTATAGAATGGTGTATTGATCTAATAATTCTATAGATTTATTAGATCTATGGTGTATAGATCTAATATTTGGATTTTAGTAGGTAGATTTACAGATAAAAAATAAGGACCTACTTGGTTAAAATACATGTATATCTATTACTGTGAGGCAAATAAAAAAGGAAAAATATTTCAAAAAGTATTAATTTACCACAATCAAATGACCACTCATCTTAAAGAAACTTAAAATCTTTTGAGTTTAAATGAGTTTTCTTTGAGGATAGAATTTTTTATTCAAGTAACCAGAATAACCTTATATGATTTATTATTTAGGAAATAAATATATTTGCTATTTCCTCCTACTGAGAACTACTGAGTTATTTTCCATTCTCTTCTCTAAAGATCAAAATAGTATCTGTCTATTTACATCAATTTAGCTTACCAGAACTGTTGATTCTTAGCTTTTATTAGTTTTTACTCATTTTAATTAATTTTAACTGTTTCTTTTCATTTATTACATATCATAATAGTCTATGTTCTATTTTAGTATGTGAAACATGAAGATAATGCATCAAACATATATTTAAGAATTTTAACAAAAGTTTAACAATTCCATGTCTGATTATGCATGCAAAGATTCTTGGTCAATGTCCACATATATCTTCACATTTGAATGTTTTCATAGAGGTGTATCACTCAGTTATACAATTTAATTGTGTGTAGATGACTGAGTCATAAAGATTATTTTTGGCTCATACTTAAAGTATAGTTCATAGCATAAAATTATTTCCTAAGTTACATAACTCTTCTTACAATGTTACATACTAAGAGGCTAAATGTAGCTTCTTTGTTTTGAAGTTATTCAGCAAGAACCCTGTTCATAAAATAAACATTATTCAATTTAATTTGTCACAGATGATAAATGTGCTATTTTTGGGTTCCTTATATTACTATAGCTCAGTAAATAACTGTATTTTTTATTAATTCCATTGTTATTAAGGCACAGACTTCAAAAATGTGTTGACTCATGTTGAAACACTGATTTCAATTTTTCAACAAATGGGTACCTTGCCAATTAATTCCTTTATTATACAAACCATATTATCCAACCATAACAAAGAACTTCACCGCTATCCAAGTAAACATAAAAGTTGACTCAAGTTTGCATGACAACTACTCGCTTTCGAGTGGGTATTTGAATGATCTAAGATATTATTAACGTGGATATTTTCCTTTTGATGTATAGCAATACTATCTTACATAGTTTGGAGGATTCACTATAGTTTTAAGTAGCTTTTCAGAGCTCCAAACTTGCGTATAAAAATAGTCATTATGTTCATTCCACTGTGTGTTCATCTCCATTAATGTGATCTCAAAATAGTAAAATAATATATTTATGTTTTATTGTATTCCTTATGATAACAATTTTCTCCGATTGTAAAGATTTTGTTTTAATAGCAAAAGAAGTTGATTACAATAAAATTGTCTCTTGGAAAAATATTAAATGACATAAGTTTAATAACAATAATTAAAAAGATATAATGTCCCTAAATGTCTCCACTATGGATAATCAGCAGCAGCAGTGACGGACAAGTTGCTATCAGCACTAGAAGTTCAGATTATAAAGTTTCAGGTGGTTCACATGACCTGGTACATGTATGTGACTATATAATTCACTGGTAATATCTGCATCCCAGTTTGATCATATGTAAAAATGAAGCAATACATTTACAATAATTGCTTTTGAAAATTATTTTAAAATATTTTGAGATATATAGGCTATTATTTTTAAATGTTTAATCTTGAGATTTAGCAATACATTTTATTATTCATATTTTATCTTTTGTCCACAGGAGGGTTTGAACTTGGTATTTCCATCTGGTAGGATGGTAGTGTTCAACCATTTTAGCAACATCTCATCTTTGGTTTTTGTTAGTTATTTTGCAGATGGAGTCTAGCTCAGATTTTTCTTCCCATTGGCTTGAAACTCTACTAATTCACATCTGTACCAGATAGCTGCTAGGATTATATATGTGAGCCCTTAACCCTAGCTAACATCAAGATTTTAACTTCATGTGTAAACACACACACACACACACACACACACACACACACACACACACACAATTTATGAAGAAAGACTAAGGTAGAAACATTTCACACTTACTCTTAACATACCAAGTTGCCTATTTATTTCATTGTTTTACCTTGGCCACACAGAATGTACATTGCTCAATGATCACTATTAAATGTTCAAACAACATTTTTGGTATCGTTTATTTAGATTTTTATTTGTTTAGTCTTCCTTTTGAAGTCAGGAGATGTATGAAGTTTCTGTTATGCTTTAAGAAACTGAAGCTCATTGTCCATGCTTGCATAGGAAAGTTTCTTCTTGGCATGGCTTTGCTTTGTTGTAGGTTTTGCTTGGTTGAACAATGGCTCCAGTGAATTTCTCTGTGCTAACAACTTCAAATCACCCACAGAAGTTTTACTATGAAAACTTCTCCTTGAATAAAACAATCCATTATTGTTTTGCAATTTTGCACTCAGATGATATTAAAAATGAAAGAAATTTAAGATCAGATATTCATCATTTTTGTTAAGGGTTTAATGTCAAAGTGGGTTTCATAAATATCCATTTATTTATGACGGGAAAATATTACTTTTTTGGGGGGGGGCGGTCCTGGGGTTGGAAACTCAGGGCCTGAACACTATCTTTGGGCTTTGTCAAGGCTAGAGCCGGACCACACAGAACCACTTCCGGCTTTTTCTTTGTATGTGGTATGGAGGAATTGAACCCGGGTCTTCGTGCATGCTAGACAAGCACTCTACCACTAGGCCAAACTCCCGGCCCCAGTATTGCATTTTATGTACATAATTCCTCAAGATTTAGAAACATTTTTGCTGTCATTATATGGGATAAGCATGTGCACGGATCTTTCTCACTAACAGATATGTATTGAAAGGTAGGACAATTCAATCATCACAGACAAAAGCGACATTTCCCTTAACCAAAATGTATGACCTTGTTATAAATCCAAATGTCTACATGATGATTAAGACTTATTAGCACTTAACTCTATCTTCTTATCCTCTTCTCCCATCAATCCACATCATCACCTTGGAGTGATTACACACTTTCCCATTGAACAATTGTAGCTTTGGGCTTTGGGGATGAGTTCTTGTTTTCCTCCAGTACATTTTTATTCTTATTCTTAAAATACCAGGACTCTGTTTACTCTAGGCTGCTGCTCTACATTGACTATTAGAAATGGGTTCATTTCTTCTGACAGATGAGTCTTTTCAAGGTAAATAAAGCAGTTAGATTTATTTGTCAGGGTTGAACACTTTGAAAGATGAGATAAATTGTTGCAAGTCATACTAAAACATTTGCCTAAGAGAGCTGATTAGTTTTGAGCTTATTCCAATATGTAGTTAGTGAGTAGAAGGCATAGATTAAGTGGGAAAAGTAATAAAGTATATTTTGAAGTATTTATGTAAATTGTCTTCACAAAATTTGGGGATTAAATTGGAAAAGTACTTTTATATGTCATAATCAGGAATTAAATATTATATAATGGTCTAATAACCATTAATATAATACTGCCACAAATGTGTTGGAAGTAATTGTTCATAATGTGTAGCACAGATAAGAAGACAATTTAGAAATGATAATTAATGAAACCTAAAGTACAAGAAGTATTTCACAAGTCATTCTTAACATTCTAGGGTACTTATTTAGCTAAGCTAAACATTACCATCTTTAATTAAGATAAAATTTACAGTTTTTTTCTCCAAAGTGTAATTTTTGGCCTAGATCCCCATTCTGTTCTCACACAAAAACTATCAAAGTGAAAGAAAAAATTAAAATACTCAATTTTATGGTGCTGAGAATTGAATCTAGAATTTCACTTATGGTAAGCAAGCTTTGTACAGATACTTTCAACCTCAGTCTAAAAATATTAAATATTTATTTATGTAATAGAAAGTAAAAAGTAATGTACATACCATGAATTCAAATCACATGTTTTCAGATTGCTGTTTATAGGATATTTTCAAATTGGCTGAAATGAGAAAACATTCAATGTAGAGAAAATACTTGAATTTCATTGCATGTTTTATTCATTTTTCTAGACCAAGTACACTTGACTATAAAACCTAAAAGAATATATTGACAAAATTGGGTCTATAAGTGGATAGGGAAATAGTTCTTTTTTTCTCATGATTAGTATTCTAGTGTATAACAAACTAGCTAAGTCATTCGATCAATTTAAATTAATTCAAGTTGGTTATCAGCAAGTCGTAAATTGTGCTAAAGAGTAATTCTTCATTTTTAGTTCAAGTATTTATTGTCTTAATCTCTCCATCATGCTTTTTTATTTTCTAGTCTGTCTTAAAAGACACAGAGACATTAAAATAAATGATTATTCTATGTCTTGAAGAATTCAATACAAAAGGAAGTGGAAATATCAAAAATGATCATGAAAATCAAGCACTTTGCAACTATGGAAACTATGTGGATCTGAATGAATTCTTACAGCAATGATTTAAAAATCTGATTTGACATTCTTTTATTTGGATAATTTCAGCTAGCTCAAACTAGCTAACATCTTCTGAAATGAAATATAAGGTGATTCTGTGGAATTTATAAACAAATGTGAATCTAAATGAATTGTTTTCAACTAAATAAATGACAACACCTTGTTCAGGTATTTGGAATGCAGGTAAGAAGCAATGTTTTCTTAGAGACAAAGGCTTAGAAAAAATAAGGAATCTGGTACTTCTATCATATTAAGGCAATTTGAAAACTAAAAATGTAAAAAAGCAAATTAACTTAAGATGTAATCTTTTTGTAAATTGCCACTGAAATACTACTATCATAACTTTATATTTTTGTGTGATAAGCAGGGTTAGGTGAATGGAAATCATTTTAATATAGTTTCTAAATATATTATAAAAATGACCAAAATCCATTATGAATAACCATCCCACTCCTAGCTTTATTATTACACACTAGCACTAGGAAAAGAAATAACAAAAGGTAATTCTTAGACTCTTACATGTGTGGATTTAAGTTTTGGGGAAAAGTAAAAAGGCATTGGCTTTAGGGAAGCAGATTTTAGTAATGACAAATCTTAATTAGTGCACAATTTCAAATTTAAACAAGATTTAAGGAAAGAGAAAAATAAATCATCTAATGGCAATAATTTTGTTGCTTTGCTCCACATGTGTAAACTGCATGGACTTAAAGATGATAATTTCGTATAAAATAACATGAAATCATTTCCATAAACATTCACTTGCTCTCTATTTGGAATGAAAGGAGGAGAAAGAGCATTTGCAGAAAGAGGAGGAGTTAAGCTGTCCCAAGGTGGAGCTGTCTCATGTTATATGACACTGGCAGTTTGAAGTGCTCTAATGGGGAAGGGCTTAAAGGCTGAGTCAAAAGCCAAGAAGTCTATTTACGCCTACCTCCCAGCCCTTGGCAATCTGACTAATAACAAACTGAGCTAACAAGAAAGACTAGAAAGGGAAGAAAGAGAACCTTGCTGCAGCTTGGATCTACAACCTAAGAAAACAAGAGTGATCAATCCCTGCGCTGTTAAACATCTTATTTGTTTTCTGCATCCAGCAGCTACAAAATGGTTAACTATATGCCAAAAGAAAAAAAAAAGTCAGCATAGCCGTGAAGTATGCCATGAATTTTAATTGAGGGGATACAGAGAGAAATGCTTCAGGATGCTCCAGCATGCATTCTGTTTGCAATATTTTCTTTGAAATGTTCAGCATTTTGTCTTTGACTGGAGATTTTTAACTTTTGCAAGCTACAGGACTTGTCAAAAAGTGGTATTTGAGAAGAAAGTACATGCTGATGATCACGGCTTTCTCTTTAATAAAGAAATTGAATTACTTTGAACATCTCTTCTAGCTGTGCAGTACAGAAAACACGTCAGGAAAGCGTCTGCGTTACAGGTAAGAGGAATGTTTCCAGCCTTCTCTATATTGATATTTGCATTATCATAAAGGGATTGAATTTGTATGTTTGTTGCTTAAAATAAAATAGTAACTTTGCTTACAGGTTTTCAGTCATATTTTGCTCACTGGCCAAACTATTGCTTTAGCAGATGTCTATTTTCTCTGAGCACTAGACACTTGGTCCAAAAGCTGGCTCTGTAGGAAAGAATAAATGTAATGTTATGCCATTCTGTCTTTTAAAACATGTGGTTTATTATTGAAACTGAGTATGTTTGCTTCCTGCAGGAAAAAAATAGATGCCATTGTTGAATTTAGAATGTAGTCAGAATACTGGAGAAATCATTGTATATGGTATGCTACTTTTATTGTATTTTATGACTTGAGAATGTAGATTTTTCTGAATATATATATATATGTATAAATACAAAAGGAAGTTTTGATGTTCTAAACATTAATCAGTATCAGATGTGGTTAATTCTGAACCCTCTTTAAGTTTTTTTTTTTTTTTTAATTTCTCGAAAGGTTAGAAACTGTTTTCTAGTACACTGTGAAGAACTGAATGCATGCAATGTTTTCAGAAGTGAGATGTTATCTGGAGATTATTTACTATTTTCAGAGGATGCTGTGTTAGGTGCAATCCAACATTTTTCTTTACTGATGATTTATGAAGAAGTGTTAACATTGTTTTTGGAAGCTAATCCACAAGCTGAAAACTCCAACTCCAAAATTCTTATTAATAAGCACAGGAGTCAGAATAGTTTAAAACATGTCATTTCCCTATGGAAACCTAAAGCCTTCTAACTTTCTTTTTATTCAACAAAAACAATACTGGTTTGTTCCTTTGGTTATCTTTCCTCCTTCCCAAACTTGAAATTGTACATGGTTTCAATAAACTGATTCATTTTCAGGAAATTGAAGTTTACTTTCAGCATTATTGATAGTGTCTGGAACAAGTTATCTGATTTTGTTTTAAACGTTTAATTATATCCATTGTTTCTGTTTGCATCTCATCCAAAAATAAGCACTTTTCAGTTTGAAAAGTTCACATAAGTTGTAGTGGTCACTTTTCCATTTGGGTTATGTATTTAAGATAAAACATTTAAGTTAATGAAATAGAAGTAATTATTAGCATTGTATATGCTTACAAGGATTAAAATATCACTAAATAATTTTTAGTGTGGTGCATGCTTACCTTGCCCTTGCTGCTGTTTCAAGGTTAGAGTCATTTTAAGAGTTCCTGTTTCAAATGCACACTTTCAATTTTGAGAAAGGTAGAATATGAGATGTTGTTACCATGAACTGTCATTTTAAACCAAAATACATATGGCATGAAATATTTTTAAAAGAGTTTGGTTTGAGACTTTAATTTTGGAACAGAGGTGATCAACTACTTATGTGGTGACATTCAGTGCCTAAAGCATGTTTTAAGTCCTCACCTGGAAGTCATCTGGTAGAAGTTGACATGAGGTAGTGTTTATTCTTAAACTTTAGCTTGAAATTATGCTAAAGACCCAATTTTCTCCCTTGGTTTTAGTGAGTTTTACCTATGCCTAAACAAATTTAAATGAAGCAGGAGCTCTTTCATAGCTACTCCATATCTGACTACAAATGTGATTTCAGTTAAACTTAACAGGGACTCTTTATGTGTTTTGTATCATACAATTTTCCTTTAATACAGTACCTCAGGCCAGAATAGTCAAAGTGTCTCAAAGACACATCTTAACAATATTTATTAAAAATAAGTAGCAAGTATATTGTGCCCAAATCAAGAAAGATAAGTACACAGGCATGCTTATAAATTAAGGGAATGCATACTACATGAAGACATACATACACAAGCACTCCTCTAGCCACCAACTTCAGTTCTCTAGGTTTCTAGTTAATATGTAATATTTTCCTAGGACTATAACCCTCCAGGATTACTTCTCACTATTGTAAGTTTAAAAACATACTATAAACAAGATATTTTCAACAACATAATTTTGTGCCCTTTTGATGCATCTACATTTGGGGTGCATGTTTGTACTGATTCAGCAAGCCTCTGTCTCATATGTTCAAATGCAGGTTTATTTTCCAATGTCCACATAGATGTTACTCTAATATGGAATATCTCTCTGCAAAATTTTCTATTTTAATGTATGGTGAAAGTAATTCACAATATATCTGAGTTTGGAAAAAATAGCAAAAGCAATTTTAAGTGCAATTACCTATTCAGAGTTTTCATAGCTGCTGGAAACATACCATTTGAAGATATTGGATTCATCTCACTGCCCCACCCATTAAAGTCCACTGTTATTGCATTTTATTTTACAGAGTCAGACTTCCATCACATAGCAACATGAAGCTGTGGACTCATCTCTTTTATTCATCTCTCCTTGCCTGTGTATCTTTACAGTCCCCATCTCCAATGCCCTCATTCAAAGACTCTTGTGATACTTTCTGCAACTGTGAGGAAAAAGATGGCACAATGTTAATAAACTGTGAAGATAAAGGTATCAAGGAATTAGCCCAAATAAGTGTGCCACCATCACGACCTTTTCACTTGAGTTTATTGAATAATGGCTTGACAGTACTTCACAGGAATGACTTATCTGGGCTTAGCCATGCCATTTCAATCCACCTGGGATTTAACAACATTGCAGAGATTGAGACTGGTGCATTTAATGGCCTTGGCCTCCTGAAACAACTTCATATCAACCACAATTCTTTAGAAATCCTTAAGGAGGACACTTTCCATGGATTAGAAAACTTGGAATTCCTACAAGCCGATAACAATTTCATTACAGTGATTGAACCAAGTGCCTTTAGCAAACTCAACAGGCTTAAAGTTTTAATATTAAATGACAACGCTATTGAGAGTCTTCCACCCAACATCTTTCGATTTGTTCCTTTAACCCACTTAGATCTTCGTGGAAACCAGTTGCAAACATTGCCTTATGTTGGTTTTTTAGAGCACATTGGCCGAATATTGGATCTCCAGTTGGAGGACAATAAGTGGGCCTGCAATTGTGAGTTACTGCAGCTCAAAAACTGGTTGGAGAACATGCCTCCACAGTCTGTCATTGGGGACGTCGTGTGCAACAGTCCTCCATTTTTCAAAGGAAGCATACTAAGTCGACTGAAAGCCGAATCAATTTGTCCTACTCCACCAGTGTATGAGGAACACGAGGACCCTTCTGGGTCATTGCACCTGGCAGTCACATCCTCAGTAAGTGATAGCCGCATGCCAACCAAAACCATATCCATTTTCAAACCTACCAAAGCCCCTGGTTTGATACCTTACCTTACAAAGCCATCCACTCAGCTCCCAGCACCCTACTGTCCTATCCCTTGCAACTGCAAAGTGCTCACCCCATCGGGACTTCTCATACATTGTCAAGAACGCAATATTGAAAGCATAGCAGATCTAAAACCTCCTCCACAGAATCCTAGAAAGCTGATTCTAGCTGGAAATATTATACACACCTTGATGAAATTCGATCTAGTGGAATATTTCACTTTGGAAATGCTTCATTTGGGAAACAATCGTATCGAAGATCTAGAAGAAGGCTCATTTATGAACCTGACAAGACTACAAAAGCTCTACCTGAATGGTAACTATCTCACCAAACTAAATGGAGGCATGTTCCTTGGACTTCCCAATCTTGAGTACTTATATCTCGAATACAATGTGATTAAGGAAATCTTACCAGGAACCTTTAACTCACTGCCTAAGCTCAAAGTACTTTATTTAAATAACAACCTCCTGCAAGTTTTACCCCCACATGTTTTTTCAGGAGTTCCTCTAACTAGAATCAATCTTAAAACAAACCAGTTCACCCACCTCCCTGTCAGGAACATCCTGGATGATCTCAGTTTATTGTCCCAGATTGACCTGGAGGATAACCCCTGGGACTGCTCATGTGACCTGGTTGGATTACAGCAATGGACACAAAAATTAAGCAAGAACACGGTGACGGATGACATCCTCTGTGCGTCTCCGCCTCATCTTAACAAAAAGGAACTGAAAGCTCTTAACAGTGAACTCCTCTGCCCAGGCTTAGCAAATAACCCATCCCTGCCAACCCACAGTAATTCCATTGTTGTCACGACTCCTACAACCACTACAAGCACTGCGGGTTCTCTTTTAAGCTCTCTCACAGATGCCGTCCCACTGTCGGTTCTAATACTGGGACTTCTAGTTGTCTTCATAACTATTGTGTTCTGTGCTGCCGGGATAGTGGTTCTTGTTCTCCATCGCAGGAGAAGATACAAAAAGAAGCAAGTCGATGAACAAGGGAGAGACAACAGTCCTGTGCGCCTTCAGTACAGCATGTACGGCCACAAAACAACTCACCACACGGCAGAAAGGCCTTCTGCCTCTCTCTACGAGCAGCACATGGTGAGCCCAATGGTTCATGTCTATAGAAGTCCATCTTTTGGTCCAAAGCATTTGGAAGAGGACGAAGAAAGGAACCAGAAAGAAGGAAGTGATATGAAGAATCTCCAAAGAAGTCTACTGGAACGAGAAAACCATTCACCACTCACTGGGTCAAACATGAAATACAAAACCACTGACCAATCAACCGAGTTTTTATCCTTCCAGGATGCCAATTCATTATATAGGAACATTTTAGAGAAGGAAAGAGAACTTCAGCAACTGGGAATCACCGAATACCTAAGGAAAAACATAGCTCAGCTCCAGCCTGATAGGGAGGTGCATTATCCTGCAGCCCATGAAGAACTGAAATTAATGGAAACGTTAATGTACTCACGGCCAAGGAAGGTATTGGTGGAGCAGACTAAAAATGAGTATTTTGAGCTCAAAGCTAATTTACATGCTGAACCTGACTATTTAGAAGTCCTAGAGCAGCAAACTTAGATGGGGACTTAGAGGGTTTTGACAGAAATGCTGTGATTCTGTCTGAAGTCCAAATCTTGGAAATAAGTGCCTTACATGAGTAAGCAGGTTTTCAATCAGAAATTTTAAGCACAGCAGTTATCGTATGGGATCAAAGAGAAGAGAAAGAAGCTCAGGGATCATTGGGAGAAGCCATGGCATTATGTTCAGGCAATTTAGTCTATCCCAAATAAAATAAATCCTTGCATGTAATGCATTCAAGGATTATGGCGTTGAAAACAGCAAATGTTACATAGAAGTCTGCTTGCACATCTTAAAAAGATTGATCATTGAAACAATCTATGTTTTCTTGATTGTTAAACCAATGGATTAATTGAAATTGGATTTCATCATTTAAAAAAGTACCTATGTATGTAGACTACGGAATATAAACCTTAACTATTGTATGCTTTAAAATGTGCAAACATTCAATTTTCTCATGATAAAAAAAAGGAATCAGAAATCGGTGAGTCATAAAGGAAAGTAGAAAAGTTGTAATTAGGCAAAGCCATGAATAGGCAAAAACTTTGAACAGTAGAAAATTAAACAAATGGCCAATCCTATGCTTTCTGAATTAAAAACAAATGGATGAGAGTTCTGAGGGGTTAAGTCAGTGAACTTTTGGTTTCTCTACACATTTTGTGTGGATATTCCTTTCATCAATGCTGCTGTGAATTAAGGTATATCATTTGTGCTCAAAGTATAATTCTTCTTGGAATATTTAAATATGCTACTGAGATTTGACTGTAAATATGATTAGAACATCCATTAAATTTGCTTATGTTCATAGTATTAATCCTTTGTAAATCTGAATGACCATGATAGAAACATTTTTGTGGCAAGTAATTCAAAGTTACAATTAATAAAAAAATGTTATTTTATTTTTCTTGATGTATACTGATAGATGCCACAAATTAGTAGAAAAGGCACTTCTAAAGGTAAGTGGTTTATGTTGCCTCAAGAGAGGGACAATGTAGCTTTATTTTAAAAGAAGGTATAGCTAAATTTTTATGGACTATTTATTCTGTACAGTTTTGTATAATTTTGGTTCACTAAAGTAATTCTTCTTGGGTGCCTTTCAAGAAAAGTAAAAACTCTGCTCACTACAATAAAATTAAAATGAACATTATTTTCAAATGTTCTTTCTTCAATTAGTCTAACTTTTAATTCAATTAAGTCAGGTTTAGACACACACACACTAAGAAGTTTCTGTATGTAGTGCATACAAAATTGATTTTTTCATAATATGCAAAAAATACTCGATTTCTGGTGATGATTGACATTAAGCCAAATTAAGGTAAGACTAGAGACTTCCTTTTCAAGAAAATCATTTTATTATGTAATGGAAAGTCAAATGACTTCTTTTTCTTCTTTCCAATAATAAATTTAGGTTTTCCCAAATAAAATCTAATTGAACAAGTAAATCTGGGTCTGTTTTGTAAACACAATGCACATTTCATATCTCATTTAAGGTATAAAACACTATGTCAGGGAGTACTTTCTTTTACTTACTTAAAAATATTTTAATTGAATTCCTTACTTTCTAATGATGGCATTTTTGCTTTACTATCTAATTATATCTAAATTTGAATGAAAAATCATCTAGCAGATGCAAATTATGAGTGTCTTGCAACACAGGATACAAAGTAAAAATCCAATGTGAATTCATATTTACAACATTTTGCTTTTAAGGAGAAAAAGTTTATTAGATTTTAAAAGTTTAGTGGAAAAACCTAAACTGTTGCAATCATTTTCAGTGTCTAAAAGGACAAAAGTATCATTTTCTAAACAATATATCTGAATATAGAGGGCTGCACATATTATTTTCCTATAAAGTATACTGTACATTAGTAAGCTATAAATAACGAAAGAAGTGATACTTTTAATTCTAAGCAAGACAAAGGCAAAAAGAGCAGTATATATATGATTGCATTCCTTTTGTTGAATATATGAGGTAGTTTTGGTTTGTTTCTTTGCTTGTTTTTATTCTGTTCACATAGGTAGAAGAATTAGCACAATTTTAGTCTGTATGCCTGGAGGATCACTGGAATGAATCCAGTCAGACAGAATCATGTCCTCACAACTATTCTTTTCTTTTGAATGAAATAATGTGTTGTTTTTGTTGTTGGTGGTTGTGGGCTTGAACTCTGGTCCTGGGCGGTGTCCCTGAGGTCTTCAGCTCAAGGTTAGTGCTCTACCATTTGAGCCACAGTGCCACTTCCAATGTTGTAGAGGTTAATTGGAGATAAAAGTCTCATGGAATTTTCCTTTGTGGGATGGCTTTGAACTGTGATCTCTGCAGCCTCCTGAGTTGCTAGGATTACAGGCATGAGCCATGGGCACCTTGCTTCAATTTTTATTCATTGGTAATGGCCTCAAGTCATGATGTTTACATTTTCAGTTCATAGCTGGAATCAAGAATTTATTTTTTTTTATTTGGTGTTTTTATTCTGTTCCTCTCCTAAGGCTAGAACTCAGTACCTGGACACTGTCTCTGAGCATTTTTGCTTAGGGCTGAGCCAGAGCTGAGATACTTGAGCCCAGAGCACCACTTCTGGCTGTTTTTTTTTTTTAATTACTATTACTTGAAGATGAGAGTTCTACAGATTTCCTGCCCAGTTGGTTTTGAACTGGTATCCAGATTTCAATATCTCCTGTGTAACCAATTTTACAGGCACGAACAACCACACATTGTACCACCCATGTAAGCAAATGCTCCAAATTAAACCACAACTCAAGAGTAAAACCCAGTGGAATATAACTTAAAAACTGTATAGAAATCACTGTCATTTCTCTTCATTACGATATATCTCTCTATATGAATAAGTGATCAAAAAACAGCCTTTTGAATATTTTGAGAAATAAAAAAATATTTAGGTGCTTAGAAAGAATGACATTAAAGTCCCCATCTATTACCTGAGAGGATAAGCTTACAAGCTTTTCATAAGGTTTTTAGCTGTTAATTTAAAAAATCTTCAAATAATTGTATAGTTTGCCATTTAACAAAGACATTTATGAATACAATACATCTTGTTCTTTTTCTGATTAAATTTTCTATGGAATTGGTTTTCTTACTAGTTGTTGGACATTTACAAAATCACTATTAGTCTTTACCACTCATTGGGTTTTGTGATCTATATGCCTCTCAAAAATGTTACTATTTTATGACAGTCTTCTTTCACCAAAATATATTTTTCTTTGTTCACTTAGCAAGCCAACCTGGCTCACAAAGTAACAGAATGATCTAAATTTAAAAATTCTACTTCAGAATTATCACTCTGTTTACATAACCTGGTCCTTGAAAGAAAAGGATTATAATTCTTTATAGTTAATTCCTTGATACAAACAAAGTTTATAGTTGCTCATGTCACAGTAGTGTAAATTCTGATGTGCCAGAAACATCTTTTTTATACATAGAGATAGGGGCATACAACCATACCTACTACATTATTTTATAACTCCATTTCATTAAACACTGTTAAAAGTTACCCGGTAAATCACATTTTTTACGAAAACACATGAGATTAGTTATTGCATATTCACAAGTGTTCTACAGAAATCTTCAATTAATCCACACAACTGATGGATTTTGATGTCTGAATAAAAGAGGAGTGGATGACTATTATCCTCTCGAATTTATCTAAGCAGGAAGAAAGCCTTTCCCTGCTGCTGTAACGTGAAGTACATCTTGTGAACCACCTCAATCTGCCTTGTTTCTGTGGTCCAACTAATTGAAAAGCTTTGGGATTTGATGCAGGGTTGAAAAATGTGATATGAATATCCTCTTGTAATCAACAAACAACATGTATATTCTTCTTTATTTACTTTTCTGTTTTAAATCCTGCTAGAATTTGAACCAATAGTGCATGCTTTCTAAGCAGGCATTCCACAGTTTTAGCTATGGCTCCAACTTAACACAGAACTTTTAAAGAAGGATCTATGCCTCCTTTAATATGCACCAGTAAACTTAATATGAGGGGATACATTTTAGATACACTTTATGATTATATATGTGTGTGTATATTATGCATACACATATGGAATTCCATATGTTGCATATGCACTCCATATATATACACACACACACACACACACATATATATATATATATATATATATATATGGAAAGTAAATATAGATGAGATAGGTTTCTTTTTTCTTTTTTTTTTTTTTTTTTTTTTTTTGTGGGTCGTGGAGCCTAGGCACTGTCCCCAAGCTTTTTAGCTCAAAGCTACGACCATACCCCTTGAACACAGCCTCACTTCCCATTTTCTAGTGGTTAATTGGAGATAAGAGTCTCACATTCTGCTGGGAGTTTGGCCTAGTGGTTAAAGTGCTTGCCTAGCATGCATGAAGACCCGGGTTCGATTCCTTGGCACCACATACATAGAAAAAAGCCGGAAGTGGTGCTGAGTCTCAAGAGGTAGAGCTCTAGCCTTGAGAAAGTCCAAGTACAGTGCTCAGCCCTGAGCTCAAGCCCAGGACTGGTAAAAAAAAAAAAAAAAAAAAAAAAAAAAAAACAAAAAAACAAAAAAAAACAAAAAAAAAAAAAACAAAAAAAAACAACAAGAGTCTCACATTCTTTAGTGCCCAGGCTGGCTTTGAACTGTGATCCTCAGATCTCAGCCTCCTGAGTTAGAGATAGGTTTCTTTTTTACTTGTAATTAATTAATATACCTTACTTATTCTTCTGTAGGGGCTAATAGATACATATTCACAATTATTTTGTTGTTGTTGCTGTTTTGTCAGTTGTAGGGCTTGAATTCAGGGTTGAGGTGCTGTTCCTGAGCTCCTTTGCTCGAGGTTAATGCTCTACCACTTTGTGTCATAACTCCACATCTGGTTTTCTGGTGATTAGAGATTAGCATCTCTTAGGAACTTTTCTGCCCACGCTGTGCTTTGTGCTACAATCCTCAGAACTCTGCCTGCTGAGTAGCTAGGATTAGAGGTGTGAGTGATCAGTGCATTATTCAAAAACATTTTTGAAAGAATGTGCAAAATATATTACTTTTTCTTTTTAGAAAAAGCTTTGTTTCACAAATAAATATCTAAGATGGAAACTATTTTCAATATAAGGTTGCTTACAAAATTTATTACATGATTATTATATGATCCCCATGAAAACCAATGCTATTTGATAGGGAAGTTTGTTTTTCTACTGCCACATAATGTCACAGTGCACAGGATGAATTCTTCCTATTTTTTCCAATAGAGCACTTTTGTGAAGAAGATGGAACATCATAAATTGTAGGTTATGAAACAATCATGGATCTTTTACCTTTTCTTCAAATCAAGGATCACCACATAAATGAGAACTGGACAACTGGTTAAAATTCCATCATAATTTTCAATTGTACACATTTTGAAATGCAATCATTTTCACAAACATCCTCTGAGGTCCGTTGCAGAATCCATTATATAAGAATATATAACAGTTGTTCATGATTGATTTATGGAAATAATAATTATGTTATTAGTATATTGATACCTACTGTATTTTGTATATAATCACCATAATATCTGTGACATGGATTTAATTGTTTTTTTTATAAAGGTGACTAATTTATTTATTTATTTATTTATTTATTTATTTATTTTATACATGCATTAATTTTTATGTATATGTAACAAAGGAAAGGCCAGATGTAAAATCCTCTTCTAGCTGCTTTGAAAGCTTAATCAAGCAGACAAATACTCTTCTGTTAGTAAGTGTCTTTCAGGAGACTAGTGAATGGAGAAAGGAAACAATTCAAAACAACAAATTGCAGACACCCACATTGGTATGCTTCCAACTTCAATTATTTAAAACTGTACACTTTTTAAATACCATATTTTTTAGTGTTTTAAGATATAAAAAGCAGAAAGAACCCTTCTCTAAGTAGCCATTTCTTCTTCATGTCCCTTAGAATTTTTACCCAAAAGCAGGAAAGTTGTCTTTTTGAAAAAAAAAAATTCTATAGGAAATTGAGTCATTTTACTAAACAGTTTTTCTAGAATAAATTCAATGTACAAAAGTAGTCAGTAGTCATTTTCTTGCCAGAATTAGTCTATTCAATTTTAAATTCTCATTGTTATTAATCATGATACAAATTAGTCATGGAAGCTTAAGTACATTTCCGTGTATTTTCTTAGAGTGAGGAATTAAAAAAAAATACAGAGCAAACTCTCAAGCTAGATGGATAGTGGCTAATTCCCATAATCCTAGCTATTTAGGAGGCTGAGATCTGAGGATCCTGATTCAAAGCCAGCCCAGACAGGAAAGTCTGTAAGAGTCTTATCTCCATTTAATCACCTAAAAGTGGAAGTAGGGCTATGTTTCCAATTGGTAAAGCAATATCCTTGAATATAAAAGCTCAGCCCGGGACCAAGTCTGGAGTTCAAGTCCCATGATTAACAAAACAACAAAAAAAGAAAGAAAACAGGCAAAAATGCTAGCATCAAGCCTCACGGCCCTATTATTATTTTATATGACTCATGATGCCATATGCTAAAATTGTGACATATGGCTGAATGAAGTTAGCTTCAAATCAAAGTTTATTTTAGCTCTGATTCTTGGAGATTAGTTTAGCTACTAAATATTATGCTATTAAAACCCATTTTTTATCTGACATCTTTGGGCCCCAGTCTTAACAGTCTGAAGCACTTTGATATAGGCAATTTGCATTTGGAACCAGTAAGGCTAATGGTACAGCCCATTTCTAGAAATGGGCACATATCATAAACTTCTTGAGTTTTATTTTATAAATAAGGAAGGAGGTTTGTTTTATACCATACAGTTACAAAGGCTAAAATGGTCAGAGAGACTGGGCCATGTTTCATCACTGCTTGTGGTTCATGTACATTGATTTAGTCACACAAGAATGGTCCTCATGGGAGAGTGGTTATAATAGACTCTCTGTCAAAACCATGAGTATATACAGGACATACCTAATCACATGAAATGAGGAAAATGCTCCTGAGGTTTTCTGTGTCTATATTTGTATATGCTACTATAGCTTTTAATATTTTCTTGAAAGAAAAAATCAGACATCTCATGAAATGGAGTTATACATTAGATAGTTAAACTTTCTTCAAATCTATTGGCATATTTTAGACATAATTTTAAAACATGATGAGGCAATCAATCTCTCTCAGAGGGAAAGTAATCATGTTATTTTTAATTCAGAAAGGATTCCATTAACATTCATCAAATGCTCTTTTGTATTTAAATTGTATTTTAAACAATTTAATTTCATCTTTCATAGAATGTTACTGTACTGGTTTAAAATTTATTTACCTTATATATAAAAAGTAACTTTTAGAATGATCATACACAGGAAGTTTACAGGACTGATATTTTCAATTTTACAAATTTTAAGAATTCTGCCTGAAGTGACCTTTTTATATCTAACATTTCATACAAGTTAAAAGAAAAAGGAGCATATTATTTTAAATCTAGAAAGGAAGATAAAACCTCCACCCTTAAACAGATATTTAGAGTAATTATGGTTACACAGAAAATCTGACCAAAATTCATAGACTTCCATGACATGTCTTCTGAAACACAAGTAAAACTTTCTCCTGTGTTAGCATACAATAACGGAAAGGGTTTGCTACAATTGATGAGTCTACTATTAAACACTTATCATCCAATAACCAAGCTTGTTCATTCTGTCAATTTTGACAAACATTTTCATAAGTTGAATATTAGGCAGGATAGTTTTAGTTCCCTAAAATATGTTATAATTACTTTCTTTATATATATTGTAATTAATAAAAGGGTTACATGATATTTGCCAAATAGAAGGTCCACTAATTCACATATATTGATACCCTTTCACATGTCTTGATCACCATTACCCTCCCCTCCACCCCCCTTCTTGCTTTTTCCCACTTCCCTATCCAATTTCAAATAACCAAATACAAATAAATCCAATATATCAGATAACAAAGTGAGATACTGTAACAATATGAGATAACCAAGGGACAGCAAAAGAGATGAGAGATAACATAGTACATTAAAGACAACAATCATTCATTATATAGCTTTGGTTTCAATATCCTGGAAGTCTTTTCAATTAGCTTCATACTATATGGCCTTATGTATCAAGGTTTTGCTCTATTGCAGAACTCTGCTAGTATAGCCCAAGGTTTCTACTGATTATGACAAATGAGGGAAACCATTGAGCCTAAGTTCCTTTGAGTCTGGCTTACTTCACTTAATATGATTTTTTCTAAGTCTTTCCATTTCCTAACAAATGGGGTGATGTCATTCTTTCTGACAGCAGAATAGAATTCCATTGTGTACAAATACCACAACTTGTTGATCCACTCATCAACTGAGGGACATCTAGGTTGGTTCCATATTTTTGCTATGGTGAATAATGCTGCAATGAACATTGTTGTGGTAGTGGATTTAGTATGCCCTTGTTTCTGGATGGCTGGGTAATTGCCAAGTAGTGGAATTGCTGGGTCATAGGGGAGCTCTGTGTTTAGCCTTTTGAGGCACTGCCATACTGCTTTCCATAGTGGTTGAATGAGTTTACACTCCCATGATCCCTCCTGGCCACATCCCCTCCAGCATCTGTTATTATTCGTTTTCCTGATCCTGGCCATTCTAACTGTAGTGAGGTGGAATCTTAGAGTTGTTTTGATTTGCATTTCGTTTATGACCAGAGATGTTGAGCATTTCTTCATGTGTCTATAGGCCATTTTTGTTTCTTCTTCAGAGAAGACTCTCTTTAAGTCTTTGACCCATTTTTTAATGGGATGGTTGTTACTTTGGAGATTAGTTTTGGAGTGATTCAATTTTTTGAGCTGTTGATATATTTTAGATATGAGGCCTTTGTCCGTTGTTTGGTTGGTAAAGATCTTCTTCCACTCTGTAGGCTTCCTAACTAATTTACTAGCTATATCCTTTGCCATACAAAAGCTTTGCAGTTTAATGCAGTCCCACTTGTCCAGCCTTTCTCTTATTTGCTGTGATTCTTAGTCCTTATTAAGAAAGTTTGGACCTGTTCCAAGGAGGCCTAGTGTATCTCCTATTCCTTCTTGTAAAGTTTTCGGTGTGTCAGCTTTTCCTCCAGGTTTTTTATCCATTTGGAGTTAATTCTAGTGCAGGGTGACAAAGAAAGACCTAACTTTAGTTTTCTCCAGGTGCTTAGCCAGTTCTGCTAGCACAACTTGTTGAAGAGGCTGTCTTTCTTTCATTCTATTTTTTTTTTTTGGCTCCCTTGTCAAAGATTAGGTGGCTATAGGTCTGTGGTTTAATATCTGGGTCCTCAGTTCTATTCCATTGGTCTTCAGGCCTGTTCTTGTGCCAGTACCAAGCTGTTTTGAGAATTATAGCTCTGTAATAGAGTCTAAAGTTTGATATTGAAATTCCTCCTGTGCTGTTCTTTCTGCTAAGAAGTGTTTTTGTTATACGGGGTCTTTTATTATTCCATATGAAATTTTGGATTGCCTCTTCTATTTCTTTAAAAATTGACATTGGGATATTGATGGGTATTGCGTTGAATTTGTAGATAGCCCTTAGCAAGGTTGTCATTTTTCACAATGTTGATTCTTCCAATCCAGGAGCATGGGAGATTTTTCCATTTCCTTAGTTTTGCTTTAATTTCCTTTTTAGTGTTTTAAAGTCTTCATCAAAAAGGTCCTTTACATTCTTAGTTAAGCTAATTCCTAGGTACTTTATTTTCTTTGAGGCTATTGCGAAAGGAGTTGCTTTCCTGATTGTTGCCTCGTTCTTCTCACTGTTGGCATAGAGGAAGGCAGTTGATTTTTGAGGGTTAATTTTATACCCTGCTACCCTTCCAACGTTTTGAATCAGCTCAAGGAGCTTGGGAGTAGAGTCTATAGGATTCTTTAAATACAGAATCATGTCATCTGCAAAGAGGGATAGTTTTACTTCCTCTTTCCCTACTTGGATCCCTTTTATGCTTGCTTCTTGCCTTATTGCACTGGCTAGGAATTCTAATACTAAAAGAGGAGTGGAGAGAGTAGGCATCCTTGTCTGGTTCCTGATTTTAGAGGGAATGGCTTTAGCTTTTCACTATTAAGTGTAATACTAGCAGTGAGTTTGTCATACACAGCCTTTATTATAATGAGGAATGTTCCATGGATTCCTAGTTTCTCCAGAGCTTTTAACATAAAGGGGTGTTGGATCTTGTCAAATGCCTTTTCTGCATCTATTGAGACAATTATGTGATTTTTGTCCTTGCTCCTGTTGATGTGTTGAATTATGTTAATTGATTTGCATATGTTGAATCAGCTTTGCCTCCCTGTGATGAATCCTTTTTGATCATAGTGTATAATTTTTTTGATGAGTTGTTGTAGACGGTTGGCCAGTATTTTGTTGAGAAGTTTTGCATCGATGTTCATCAAAGAAATAGGTCTATAGTTCTCTTTCTTTGATGAATCTCTGTCGGGTTTGGGAATGAGGGTTATACTGGCTTCATAGAATGAGTTTGGTAAAGAACCTTTTTCTGATAACATATGTCTTGTACTGTTTACAGAACCTTATTTAAAAAATAACTTCCCAGGGCGGGGAGTTACCCTGGTGGTTTTGTGCTTGCCCAGCATGCTTGAAGACCCAGGTTCTATTCCTTGGTACCACATACGTAGCAAAAATCAGGAAGTGGTGCTGAGGCTCAAGTGGTAGAGCTCTAGCCTTGAGAAAGGAGTCCAAGAACAGTGCTCTCGCCCTGAGCTCAAGCCCAGGACTGGCAAATAATAATAATAATAATAATAATAATAATAATAATAGCCTCCTAAAAGAAGTTAGAAAAATTAAAAGATAATAGGTTAATGTATTGACTGAATGAAGCAATATGTATGAGGTTGAAATTGTATAAATATATCAAAATAAATAAAATTAGAAATAAGAAATTCTAAAATCTAAAACAAATACCTTGATTAAATTTTCAAAATGTCAGAGCAAGACACATTCTAATACTGGCTCTTTCACTTCCTAGTATGAATTTCAGTTTCTTCTGTGCTCTTTCAAGACTCAGTAGGTATTTTCTTACAGTGTTAAATAATATTATGTCCTCTTAATTTTTCAAAGCTCATTTATTTATTCACTTACTAAAAAAATCAAGATTGTTTTAGTTATAGAAAGTCAGTATAAATATTTTAATGTGTTTGAATACTTCTGAAAGAGTAGATTCCTGGATAATATTAAGCTTCTATTTTGCTATCTAAGAAAGAATTTTCAATAGAGGCTATAAAACCTTACTTCCCACAGAAGGAAATGAATGCTGTAATCTGTTGCTTTGTCATACTTCCCAGAGTTGGTGTCTCCATGTTTGGTATTGTGGATGTTGTAATAGGTACAACATGGTAACTTACTGCCTTAGTTTAAGTTTTCTACATGACATAAGATGTTGCCACAGATAGGTGGAAATGTGAATGTATTTAATTGGCTGTAATGTCATTTTAGGCTTTTTGTTCACATTTTAAGCTAAATGCTAGTTTTCTTTTGAGTTTAAGTGTTTTTAAATTTAAATAAAATGTTTTGTTAGAAATATTTAAAAAAATATAATCTCTAAAGTTTTGCCTCTTGTTATCATCTTCTTGTATTGGAATTCTGGCCAAAGTGTCAAAGTGTTTGTCTAATGACTTAGATCCTGAATTAAAAATCCAGTATTCTCACTAACAATAAGGCTCCTGATTAGCTATAGGCATGAGCCACGGTGCCTGGCCTTAATTCTTGATTGTATCATTTTCTCTTCTGCAAATAATTTTATTTTGTTTTGATCATAATCACAGAAGAAGTAAAAGCTCTGCCATGTCATATATCTAGGAGATAGAGGACAAATATTTTTTTCCTTAAAATGTGACAATCAGGCCAGGAATAGCAGGCTCATGTCTGCTATCTGCAATTTCCAGGAGGCTAAATAACGCTGAGATCGCTGTTTGAAGCCCCCCTCAAGAAGTCTATGAGACTATCGGGGTTAAGTAAAAAATAGCCCAAGGTGGAGCAATGGGTGAAGTGGTAGAGTGATATTCTTGAACAACAAAACAAGTTCTGGGACAGTACCCAATACCCGAGTCCAAGCCCCAGGACTGTCTCACACAGATACACAGACACAGACACAGACACAGACACAGACACTGACACAGACACACACACACACACAATGCAACAAATTCTAAAATTCCTAATTACTAATCTCTAGACTCTCTAGTCTTAATCAAAATAGTGATTTTATTTGTCACAATTAAGTGGTATTAATTGTGACAAATAAAATTCCTCAAGTAAAACTATTGCAGTATGAGTCAGAAAATAATGAATAATTTTAGACTTTGAGTTAGTTTTCTCCAACAAATCACACATAACCTTATAGGTAATTTGGACCAGTACAGTATACTTTCATTAGAACTCATTTCATTCCTACAACCAATTAATTACTAAATTAAAATAATATTTTTATTTAAATATTTATATGTTTAGAAGGTTGCTTTATTAGCATCTATGCAACTCTGATACATTACTGAGCGCTCTACCATTTAAGCCACAGCACCATCTTTTTTCTGTGTAAAGAGGAATGAAACCTGGATCTTTGTACATGCTAGGCAAGCACTCTACTACTTTTTTCTATCTATGTGGTAAAGAGGAATGGAACCTGGGTCTTTGTGCATGCTAGGCAAGCACTCTACCATTAGGCCAACCTCTTGGCCCTAAGATAATTTTTTTCTGATAACATTTACCTAGTAGCAACTTGGTTTATTAATTAAGAGTTCTAGATTACTCCAAAGTTCAAAAGTTATCTTTTAATTTAATTAACTATGAATTGCAATGCTTATATTCATGTATGCTATTGTAAAGTAAAATTTTATATCTCTCTTTTCTTTAGTGGGGTTCATATTAAAATGCATTTCATTTTCAAACATTTCTCTGTAAAAAATATTTATGGAAACCAAATTAAAAAATAACAAAATATATAATAAGAAATACATAGTTTGTGAATGATGTGATGAAAAGGGAAAGAGAAGTAACTTTGCAGGAATGGTACTTAAAAAACAATTTATTCAGAGCGTGTTTGGACCCTAGTGTGTTGCTTTGGTTAACCTAGAGTAGAAATGATTTCTGGGGTACACAGCATAAAAATATTAGAGATTCTGATACCATAAATCATGCAAAAACAAAACTGGAAATATTTAATTTTTAAAAGAAAAATTTGTTTACCTCTACTTCTTACTTGAGGTGATAAATCCATGTCCTATATAGTCTGTTGAAGCAACAAATATCATGTTTTACAGTATTTCATCAAGTTTTAGTCTCCGCACTTCTAAAAAGACATTTCAAAATGAAACCATGTATGAAATATGTCTATTCCAATATGCATTAATGAATGAAATCCTGTAAAACAAAGGAAATAAAGTTTGAAATTTATATTTGTGTAGTTCAGATCCAAGTAGTGCCCAAATCCACTTTCCCAATAGGTCTACATGGGATCAATCTACAGCTTCACAGAAAGGTCATAGTTCACCAAAGAGTCTCCTGTTGCTTTTGTTAGAGAAAGCTCATACTTCCTTTCTATATTCTTATCTCTCTTTGTTGTAATTTAAAGACTAAAAAGACACAAGACACTTAAGTTTCTTTTGCCTTTTTTTCTCCTTTATTTCTATACCCCGGAGGAATAAAATTCTAAGAAGGAATAATTATAAATGACCTTGACCTTTCCACTTGAAAATTAACTTCTCTGATAATCAGTCTTTTATTGCTTGGGAGAGTTGTAGAATTATACTTCAATGACCAATAATTATGTAATCAGTAACAATTTCAAAGGAAACAAGAAACAATGTCAGTATAGTATTTCAATCAGGAAGAGACAGTCTTTCAAAATCAGGTTTTGTTACCAATTTAGGAGTGCCTCCATCACAAATACTTACATTAATAAACCATCAAATATATTAAAAATGGAAGAATTAAAGACACAAACATTTGTCACTCATTCATAAACTATAGAAGCTATTAATTACTATATGAAGATAAGTTATCTTTAGATCTTATTTGTAGATTTTATTCACAGAATCTTATTTCAAAAATAACCTCCATAAAGAAGTTATGAAAATTAAAAGATAATAGTTTGATGTATTGAGTGTGTGAAGCAATATGCTTATAGTTAACAGAGGTTAAAAGTTGTGTGAATCTATCAAAGTAAATGTAAATAGAAATAGAAACTTATAAAATCTAGAAGAAAACAAATATCTTGATTAAATTTTAAAGAATTTGATTGAAAAAATAGAGAGGAAAGCCAATTTGTTTTACAACTTAATCTCTTGGAATTTTATAAAATTTTCATTTGCATTCAAAAATAATCATTGAACACCAGAATTTTGTGTATATTTAAATAAACTTTCATGACATTGACAAGATACAACATTGTTAAAAATTAACTTAATCTGTTCTCTCAGATTTATTTTTAGTTCACAGTATCAATTTTATAGCCAAAGGAAAAACATCTTAGCTGCTATTATAATTGCCATTGACTATTCTGTTTTATCTCCTTTAATTTCTTATCCAGAGTTGCAGGTGTTTTTAGATAAAAAGGAGTTTGGCAAGAAAAAGACAGATAAACATTTCAAAGGGTTAGGTTGTGAACATTCTCATATGAGTCATCTAATTCCTAAATAAGTCCAAGGTATCTAGCTGATTTTTAAATAGCAATTTCAGAAATATTAAACAACAAAAAAGTAAATGAAGTGTCTTAAGGGAATGCATACTTGTAATGGACAAGTAATGTGTTCCAGTTTCATGATGATATCATTTTTCTTAGTGTTTAGTTCTTACAGTATTTCAAAAAACAATATGGTGTATTTTGGTGTGCAGTCTCTTAAGATTAAAATTTTCTCTAAATCAGAGAGGAGATTTACGGAAACTTGCCATTTGGACTGTATCTTTGCTGTGACAAACAAGCATTAAATCTCATATAAAACAACATAATAAACTGTGCAGTACTGCATCCATCCCTTTGCAAGTTATTTTCTCATTTACATTTGAATAAAGAAATGGTCTCTTCACTGGATTATTGTTATTGCAGTTATGAAAACAGATTTCACCATTTGGTTTCTGTGTTTAAAGTTGCATTTTTTTCAGTTGTGCTTGAAATAATGATCTCTTAGTTCTTCTGTCAGTTGTTAATGTTATTAATTGACAAAATAATTTAAAGTAAAAATATAAACATAGCCCAGCACTAGTGAGTCATGTGTGTATTGCTAGGTACTTAGGAGGCTGCAATATGAGGATCATGGTCTTTTCCTCTTTGGTTTTGTTTGTTGCTATAGTTTGATTGTTTTTGATTTTGCTTTTTGGAAGTCTTGAGGCTTGAATTCAGGGCCTGGGCATGGTCTCTGAGCTCATGACTAGCACTCTACCACTTGAGTCACAGAAACACTTTTGGCTTATTCTGTTTAGGTGGTACAGAGGAATCGAATCAAGGTCTTTATTCATACAAGGCAGGCATTTTACCACTAAGCCAGGTTCCCAGCTCCATTTTTCTTCTTTGTAGACAAAGGCAAATTCTAAAATGCTTGGTACTGTCTGAAAACGAATCATGTACTGGCTGTAATAGTCACCCCTACAGGGAATTTCATTATGTATTCAGTAAAGTAGACACATAGATTTCAGAATGCATAATTCAGGTGCCCTCATGTTGGGGACAACAGTAGATGCTAAATATCACGTGGTGAGTTAGCAAGTGATCTGTGCTCCCTCACCAAAGCTATTTATCTATTGACTTCAGGGACAGGAAGGATCTTAGGTTTACATCGTCTAATAAGTACTTTATTTTGTAATTGAATTAGAAATAATTGCTTCAAAGTATAAACTAAAAGTAGTGAGAAATAAGATTGCTCACTTTCTACCCAGCTTACATGGCAAGATTCTTATTATTTCTTATTGTCATTCAATGATCAGAAAATCAGAATTTCTAGTGATCCTCCTTTTTTCTAAGGAAAAGTCTGAATGTGATTATAGCAGACACTTACCAAAAGGCCGTTAGGTCATGGAGCATCAGTATATTTTACTTAAGTGATCATTACCCTGTCCATCAGTTGCTTATCTGAATTTCATGTCTCTTGACTACATTAATTGCTCGAATTATTGCTGTTGCAAGTCTAGGAAGCATGTGGATTGCATTTCTTTCTGCTTCCCAGTTCAGTTTTCTTCAAAAAATGTTTTGTCAATGCAGAAGTATCACAGAATACAGATCAGAGGTAAACATCTCTTCAGTGCCCATAAATACACTAGCACATGCTTCTGTGTGCAGGGAGATTGTTAATGGTCCAGTTTCTTTGAGCTAGTCTTCCTTTGCTCTGGTGTTCTGATGCCACAGGATGTGAAGCATCTGTTACTACTCATAAGTGGCTAAGAGAATTTACAGCTTTTCATTAATCATCTAGAAGAAAGACTATGTATTCATTTACACAGAGGCCTTTCTGTGATTACAGGAAGCCTATGAGGAAGGCAGAAATTTTCAAGGGAGAAAAACACAAATACATGCAAATCACAGGGTAAAGACACAGGAAAGGAAAACAAGGCTCTCTTAGGTGGCTGCTTTGCTGATAGTTATTTCCAATAAGGAAAAATTATCCAAATGAGACAGTGGTATATTCACTATACCACTTTCAAATGAAAAGAGAAGAACTATGAATTTTAAAGTATTGAGAAGATAATTAGTGAAGAAGGAAGCAGTTTACAGGTAAAGATAACATAATGCAGGTTAACCTCTGTCTACTTCACTTTTACTTCTTTGTGTAATAAAATATTGAGAGAGGCTGGGAGTTTGGCCTAGTGGTAGAGTGCTTGCCTAACGTGCACGAAGACCCGGGTTTGATTCCTTGGTACCATATACTTAGAAAAAAGCCAGAAGTGGTGCTGAGGCTCAAGTGGTAGAGTTCTAGCCTTGAGAAAGTCCAAGGACAGTCCTCAGGCCCTGAGCTTATGCCCAGGACTGGCAAAAAAAATAAATAAATAAAATATTGAGAGATTGTACATATACAAGTTCATTTGTCTGTTAAAATTCAATATTCTAAAATTATAAAATAACAAACATTATAAATTGGAGAAATAATATTAATATTCCTGAACTTATAAATAATGCCTCATTAAGAAAATAAAATTAAAATCTAGGTAAGTGCAAAGCTTTGATACTTTCATGAGTAAAAACTCTTCCCATTGCCACTTTTTATTGCTACATTAATGGTACACTCTAAATCAGAGAACTGTAAGATGTAACCATAGAGACTATCCTTTTGTGTGTGTGTGTGTGTGTGTGTGAGAGAGAGAGAGAGAGAGAGAGAGAGAGAGAGAGAGAGAGAGAGAGAGACAGAGACAGAGACAGAGAGAGAGACACAGAGAGAGAGACAGAGAGAGAGACAGAGAGAGAGAGAGAGAGAGAGAGAGGGGGGGGGGAAGAGGGAGAGAGAGGGAGAGAGAGTTGAGAGAGTTTGTGAGTTTGTGCTGGTCGTTCCTGGGGTTTGAAATATGGGTCCAAATACCATCTCTGAGATTGTTTGGTTATTTATTATTTATTTATTTATGCCAGCTCTGAACTTTCACCTCATGGCCTAGGCTCTCTGTCCCAGAGCCTCTATGTGCTCAACGGTAGAGCTTGACCACTTGAGACATAGTGCCACTTTAGCCTTTTTTTTTTTTTTTGAGTAGTTTGGGTTAACTTTCTTGTGAACTTTCTAGCCCAGTCTATCTTGGAATCATGATCCTCAGATCCCAGTATCCTGAGTAGGTAGGATTACAGGAATGAGCCACAGGCACCCAGCTAATGCTTTTATTTTTAAGAGTAGAGCTGTTTTTATTTGCCTAGCCATGTTTCATTTAAATTTGGCTAACTGCTAGATATTAGTCATATTAAATCTAAAAACCACTGCGTCAAGCATGATAGAATCCTTAACAACATTGTCTAACATGTTCTTGGTACATAAATAGGCTGCATGTTATTATGTGATAAATTTACAGAATCAAGGCCCTTAGGCTTTATTTAGATTTCCTTCAGTTTATTTCAAAGACATTTCTGTATCAAAACATTGTTTCTAAAACCTTAAATGAATTCAAAATCTATCTATCTATCTATCTATCTATCTATCTATCTATCTATCTATCTATCTATGTATCTTCCTGTCCATTTATTCATCTATTTCGAATTATATTATCATTTTATGTAGACTATGTTTTCTAAAGGATTGTTTTTGGCTTAGAAGATTCATTTTGGAAATGTTGAAATTAGTATCTGTATAATGAAGACTGTGCCTATTCCATTTATAATAACGATTTCTGTTTAGAACAGAAACAGGTTAAACAAAAGTTGTATAAGCATCTCAAATGACTTTAAATTTACCTAGCATATTTTTCACTACTGTGAAGCTCTATTATTCTGAGTTCTTATTCTGAGAGGGTTAGAGTTGAATTACAAGCTGAAGCAGAGCAAACATCCATGAGATTTGAGAAAAGAACAAACTATTCATATAATAAAAGTCAAATAAACCTCACCTGTTTTATTGTTGGCTTTATTAACAAATGACACTTAGAATATTTCTTAACCTATAACAATGCTTTAAGTTTTAAGTCTTGCAATAAGCCTTTCATGAAGGAGTATTTTAATAGCTGTTTCCTCAATAAGAAAATATAAAGTTATAATAAAAGTTTAATATCTTTCTCAAATCATATCAGCAAATGTCTAAACTCTGAATGTTAAATTACTATACTACATACAGCCAAATTTATCTCATAAGATAATCACCAAATTACGTCACTTGTCACAAAACTAAGTTCAAGGCTTGCAAATGGAGTTCATAGTAAATTTTAAAGTGCATAAACTCAAGCTCCTTACAAATAATGGACCATTAAAATATCAGACTTTGGAGTGTAGCCTAGTGGTAGAGTGATTTCTTAGCATGTGTGAAGCCTTAGGTTTCGTTTCCTGGTACCACATACACAATAAAAGCTGGAAGTAGGTGATGGCTCAATTGGAAGAGTACTAGCTATGAGAAAGCCCAAGGACAGTACTCATGCCCTGGTTATCAGCCCCAGGACTGGCAAAAAATAATACACCTTCCTACATAGCAAGACAAATAATCAGAAGACTGAAACAGATCCTGATTAACATCTATTAATTAAATATGGACATTAAGAGAAATAAGAATTTTTTACGTAACTTTTTTCATATATTTTTATTGTAATTAATAGAAGGGTTACATTATATTCACCAGATAAAAGGTAAAATATTTCACAAACATTGATAACCTTTCTCATGACTTGGTTCCAATTTCCCTCCCCCCACCCCTGCCCCTCATTTAGTTTTCCCCTCTTCTGTATCCAATTTCAAATAACCAAATAAGCATATATAAAATATATCAGATAACTAGGTGAAATACTGTAATAATATGAAATAACCAAGGGACAGCAAAAGAGATGAGAGATAACATAGTGCAGTAAGGACAACAATCACTCATCATATGGCCTTTATTGCTAAATCTTGGAGGTCCTTTCATTTAGTGTCATATATCTAGGTTTTGTTCTATTGTAAATCTCTGCTAGGAGAGCACACGGTTTCTACTGGTTATCACAAATGAGGGAAACCATTGAGTCTGGCTTACTTCACTTAATATGATTTTTTTCTAAGTCTTCCCATTTCCTTACAAATGGGGCAATGCTGTTCTTTCTGACAGCAGCATACAATTCCATTTTGTATAAATACCACATCTTGTTGATCCACTCATCAACTGAGGGGCATCTGGGTTGGTTCCATACCTTTGCTATGGTAAATAGTGCTGCAATGAACATCGTTGTACTAGCGGATTTAGTATGCCCTTGTTTCTGGATGATTGGGTAAATGCCAAGTAGTGGAATTGCTGGGTCATAGGGGAGTTCTATGTTTAGTCTTTTGAGGAACTGCCATACTGCTTTCCATAGTGGTTGAACAAGTTTGCACTCTCACCAACAGTGTAGTAGTGATCCCTCCTGGCCACATCTCCTGAACCATCTGTTGTTGTTAGATTTCTTGATCTTGGACATTGTAATTGGAGTGAAGTGGAATCTTAGAGTTGTTTTGATCTGCATTTCTTTTATTGCCAGAGATATTGAGCATTTTTTTTCATATGTCTACAGGCCATTCTTATTCCTTCTCCAGAGAAGTCTCTTTAATCTTTGGCCCATCTTTTAATGGGATGGTTGTTTCTTTTTTTCATTTATTTTTTATTGTAATTAATAGAAGGATTGCATTTTATTGACCAGATGAAAGGTACATTACTTCACATACATTCATACCCTTTCTCATGTCTTGGTCCTCATTTCCCTCCCTCCATCCCCACACCTCATTTTGTTTCCGTCCCTTCTCTATCCAACTTCAAACAACAAAATATGCATATATACAATATATCAGATAATCAGGTGAAATACTTTAACAATATTAGATAACCAAAGGACAGCAAAAGAGATGGGAGATAACATAGTAGGTTAAGGACAACAACCACTCATTAAATGGTTTTTGTTTCTATATGGGATGGTTGTTTCTTTGTAGATTAATTTTGGAATGATTCAATTTTTTGAGTTCTTGATATATTTTAGATATGAGGCCTTTGTCTGTTATATGGTTAGTGAATATTTTCTCACACTCTGTAGGCTTTCTAGTTAATTTGCTACCTATGTCCTTTGCCATACAGAAGCTCTGCAGTTTAATGCAGTCCCACTTAACCAGAGTTTCTCTGATTTATTGTGTTTCTGGGTCCTTATTAAGAAAGTTTCACCTTTGCCAAGGATACCTAGTGTATCTCCTACTCCTTCTTGTAAAGTTTTCAATTTATTTACTTTTACTTTGAGGTTTTTGATCCATTTGGAGTTAATCCTGGTTCAGATGACAAAGAATGATCCAACTTTAGCTTTTTGCAGGTGCTTAACCAGTTCTGCCAGCACCACTTGTTGAAGAGGCTGTCTTTCTTCCATTCTGTTTTTTTTTTTTGCTCCCTTATCAAATATTAGTTGGCCATAGGTCTGTGGGTTAATATCTGGGCCCTCAGTGCTATTCCATTGGTCCTCAGGTCTGTTCTTGTGCCAGTACCAAGCTGTTTTGGTTACTATAGCTCTCTAATATTTTCTAAAGTTTGGTTTGGAAGTTTTCCTGTGTTTTTCTTTTTGCTATATGGGGTCTTCTTTTAATCCATATAAAATTTTTGATTGCCTCTTCTAGAGAAATAAGCATTTCATTTAATAAAATTAATAAGCACAAAATTTGATATAATAGAAAATGGTTTTAAGAAGTCACGACTGACTTGTGTATTTTCAGTGATATAGCTGGGTATGATAATTCCTAGTTCTTGAGGAGTGGAGATTATGAGCATTTTATGACCCTCATATCAACTAAATGTCTCAGTACAACATATAATCACTATCCCTGCCTCATGAGAAGCATAGTTAAAAAACAGTTCCCATCACAGGACTCAGCCAAAAAGTAGAAAACACTGTCTTAAAAATAATTATTGATAGGGGGATGGGAGTTTGGCCCAGTGGTAAGAGTGCTCACATAGCATGCACAGAGAGCTGGGTTCCATTCCTCAGTACTGCATATACATAGAAAAAGCAGGAAGTGATGCTGTGGCTAAAATGGTGGAGCTCTACCCTTGAGAAATCCCAAGGACAGCACTCAGGCCCTGAGACCAAGCCCCAGGACTGGCCAAAAAATAATAATAATGATGCTGTAAGGGCTTGCGGTGTATTTCAACTGGTTGAGCAGCTACTTAGTAAATATGAAGCCCTGATTTCAAATAGTAATATTACCAAATAAGCAAACAAAAAACAAAGAAATAAGCAAACAAAAAACAAAGATATGCGGAGAACTTTGAAAATGTATCCTGCTATGAAAGCATTTAATATCATGATATGAAACTACTAACTCATATCTTCTAAGAAAAGGACCATGTGCATACTTCTAGAAAAGTATTTTTAATAATGGGGTTTCTGTACTATCACTCTAATGTCTACCAATGAAATGCTATGGAACCATTCCATTTACTGAAGAGAAAATTCTAGACAATCATTATATGCAAATATTTCCTGAAATTTGCTATCAGATCAATGGTACAGCAACATACAGAGTCAAGTTGGTCTATACATGCCACCACAATTTAGTTTTTCTAAATTGAAAATCTTTTGTTGAGTGCATTTCATACCTTAATTTATTATCTATAGACAAACAACAATGCTCAGAACGTTCTCTTGTGACTTTTATATTTTTCATTTATTTTTCACTTAACTTTTACTATAAGGATGATGTACAGAGGGATTGCAGTTACATAAATAGGGTAATGAGTGCACTTCCTTTTGAATGGTGTTACTCTTTCTCTTCTAAGTTGTGAAGTTTGTTTTCTAATAATGTCTAATGAATATCATTGCTGAATTGGTTCACTCTTTGTCCCACTATTTCTGTGGTTCCCTTACTCTTCCCCAAATTAGATAAACTGATATACAAGACAAAGGGTTCAGAAATAAAAAAAAAAACAGTGACAACAGGGAATAAAATAAGAAGAAAGAAATAACTGTAAATAATAATAAAAAAGACCCCACAAACCCACTACCTCTCTTCCATTTCTTGGTGTTCATTTCAATAAGCATCATTTTATATGGTGGTATTCACATAGCTATTGAGCACGTGTGATCCTCTCCTGAAAATATCCGTCTTTGTTCTGACTGTGAAATGCTTAATTAGTCATGTTCAGGTATCTTTTCATCTTTTAGTATTCCTTGCATTAACATATAGATTCATAGGCACATTCTAGTTATTACTGCATAAACTCCATGCAGTCAATGCTCAAGCTAAGTCAGGCTTACTTTTCTTAATATTTTTTCCAAGTCTCCATTTCCCTGCAGATGGGGTAAACTCATTCTTTCTGATGGAAGCAAAATATTCCACTGTGTATAAATACCATTTTTTCTTGATCCATTTGTCCACGGAGGGACATCTGATTTGGTTCTATATATTAGCAATGGTAAATATTGCTGCAATGAACGTGACTGTGCTAGTGGCATTAATGTGGACTTGGTTGTGGTCGTTTGTGTAAATGCTCTGGAGTACAATTACTGAGTCATAGGAAATCTCTATGTTTAATTTTTTAAGGAACTTCCATACTTCTTTCCAGAATGGTTGAACAAATTTACATTACCACTGACAGTAAAATAGCATCCCATTTGGCCACTTCCCCACTAGAATCCATTATTATTAATGGCCATACTAACTGGGATGAGGTGGAATTTCAATGTTATCAACACCCAGAAAAGCAACAAATCAAAGAAATGCTGAATAAATGGGATTGCTTTAAACTGAAAAATTTCTGCTAGCAGGATAACTAAAAAACTCACAGATTGCAAGGCTATCTTTATTAGCTATGGCATCAGGCAAGAGCTTCATATCTAAAATATATTTAGAGCTTAAAAAATTCTCCCCTATGCGGCTGTGAGTTTGTACTAGTGGTAGAGTGCTTGCCTAGCATACACAAAAACCCAGGTTTGATTCCTCGGCATCACATACATAGAAAAAACTGAAAGTGGTGCTGAGGCTCAAGTGGTAGAGTTCTAGCCTTGAGAAAATCTAAGGGCAGTGCTCAGGCCCTGAGCTTAAGCCCAGGACTGGCAAAAAAATAAAAAAAATAAAATAAAAAAAAATTAACCCCTCTCCTGAAACAAATTCTCCAAGAAATAATCCATTAGTGAGCTAAACAGACTTCCCAAAGATGATATAAGAATTGCATATAGATATATGAAGAAATGTTCAGCAGGTCTGGCCATAAAAAAGCAATAATCTTGTGAATTATATATAATTGAAAACAATTAACCCGGATATGATTAATACAATGGTTTTTGTGTTGGTATATGCACTGTATTTATACCTCACCCTATTTTAATATTTTTACTTACTGTGAAAAATATTACAAGACCTTGCAATAGAAAACAATGAAGGAAATAAAGATTAGCTGGGGGAGGGAGAGAGGAAAATGGGGACGTTGTCATGAGAAAGGGTATCAATGTTTGAGAAGTGATGCACCTTCTATCTGGTGAATATAATGTAACCCTTCTATTAATTACCATTAAAAAAGTACAGAAGGAATGTCCTCAGACAATAATATTGCAATAACATTCAAAGATGTAAGGCAACTTGATTAAATAAAAAATAGATTGTAAAAAAAAAGAAAACCAAAGCAGTAAAATGACTTTCATTCTTCTCAAATGTAACAACTCAAATGAAAATACTACATATTCCATAGAATACACCTATCTTTCTGCCTGAGAGTATGTCCACCAATAATCTAACGAAGCCTTGACTCAAGCAGGCATTATATTGTAGCCACAACTGCTTTAATAAATGACAACTCATTTGTTCAAGCACTTAAAGGCGGATTTTTAAATTTAAAGCTCCCAGTTCTTACTCTACTCCTGGAGAACATAAGGTAAAGAGCATTCTTCTCTAGTCTAAACCCTACTCCCCTTCCAGAAAATGCATCTTTCACCTTTTTAACAGAAAGGTTTACTCCAAAGCGCATTTTATTCTATGCATAGATAGTATAATTAAAGTAATATACTAAAAGGATTATTAAAATTAAGAATTACTGAGGAAATTTTTACTTCCCATTCACTTGAATATATTGTTATCTTTCAGAAAGATAAACAAAATACTGTGGTGAACAATTGTCATTTACTAGTATATTCATCTTTTTTTCAATACTCTTCAGACATTTATTTATTAAAACGCTTTTTTGCCAGATTTCACATTAGCTTAAAATTCAATTCAGTCTTTACATGTCTCTACTGAGGGTGCCACCTCAGTGTTACACCAAACACTTTCTTCAGCAATCAGTGTGACCAGTATCTATACACTGATTCCCATGCTTAGTCTCTCTGTTCCCTGGTGAACCAACTAGATGTTAATACTCCTTCTGCTGCAAGGTATCAGCTCCTAACTCAACTTATTGGAAAAGGAATGAAACTTCTGCAAAGTGCACTTTTAAGAAGTGGTACTTTTGGCTTATGAAAAGAAACCAGTGAATCCTCTAGGAATAATAAAAGGGAGTATTTTACAGTTAAGCACATAATTTGAGTGAAGAAGAATTCATAGCTGATCTGCTGGTCCAGGCTATTAATACTCTTTTTTTTTTTTTTTTTTTTTTTTTTTGCTCTTTCTGTGGGTCCCCTTCATCAGGTATCACAGAGCCTTTATCTGTGGCATAGAGAATGTCTATAATCCTCTGCAATACAGGGTCATTTTCTTCCTCATTCTCCTGGCAAATCAATTTAATGTTCCTTAGCTTTCCAAAGTAGAGGTCTCTCTCTTTCTCCAAATCTTCAACAGTAAATTTCAGTACTTTGACCTGTTACATCAATTCGGCTGCTTCATCATCCCCGTTGCCCACACCAGGATTTTTTTGCACCATCCGCTGGCCAGCCTTAGGAGTCGCAGGAGGTCTCTGTGTTGAAATGGGCCTTGGTGGAGCTGCACTGCTAGAGCCAAGAAGTTTCTTAGGTTTATTCCGAGCTGGAGCAACAAGGGCAGGAGCCACAGCAGCTTCTTGACCTTATCTGGCAGCTAGAGGATCCTAGTCTTTCCCATCATAGTTCGCATCAAAAAATTTCTTAAACCCTTGGAAAAATTCAAAATTATCCCGAAATTTTCCTTTTACTAATTTATCCACAGGTTAAATTCTCTTAAAACCTGCTTGTAGTATTTTGAAGTTCTGGATATATTCATGCTCTAACTTAGCTTGGAATTTCACTTTCTTCAACAGAGCCAGGGAATAGCATGTCCATAAACTGACAATAGGTAGCACCTGAGCACAACTGCTTAATCTTTGACAGATTCAACTGTAGAGACTCATTG
This sequence comes from Megascapheus bottae, assembly GCF_031878675.1. Lineage (NCBI taxonomy): Eukaryota > Metazoa > Chordata > Mammalia > Rodentia > Geomyidae > Megascapheus > Megascapheus bottae. The sequence goes on from NC_143519.1 coordinate 17,374,562, forward strand.
ATCCAGGCCAGCATGTCATGTTGACTTAGGTTATCACTGGTGGCTGAGGCTCAGTATACGTTCACTGTCATCTTAGGCTCTCCGCATCCATTGCTCACGCTGAGCTCAGGTTTCGTCTTCGTCTCATTCACACCTATTCATCTTTTTTTAATGTGAAGGAAAACCACGCTATTTTGAATTATGGTATCACAATTATAACTCATTTTCTTACCCAAATAATACTTAATACATATTAATCTACAATAAGTATTATTTATAACAAATACAAAGTTGTCATCCTTTTTTGTTACTATACTAAACAAAATCTTGCATTTATTTTTTTTACTTTTTTAAATTGTAATTAATAGAAGGGTTACATCATATGCTCATTGCTCCACATACATAGATATCCCTTCTCATGTCTTGATCCCCATTTTTCCCCCCATCCCTAATCTTGCTTTCCCTCCTTCCCTATTTCAAGTAAACAAATAAACATATATACAATACACCAGACAACAAGGTAAGGTACTACAACAATATGGGAATAAAAAAGTGCCAACAGAACAGATAAATAACATAGTACATTAAGAACAACAATCACATATTATATGGTCTTGTTTCCATATTCTGGAGGTCGTTAAATAGTATGTTCAGTGTATTTCCCTTTTTCAATATGCATACATAGAGTTAAGTTTTTTTATAATATTTATAATATGACAACAATATCTAATACCAAAAAAGTACATAGGCCAGAGATGCATATTGAACAATGAGCTTCTATGAAATTCATAAGGGATCTGTATATGTCACGTAAATTTTCCTGACCTATTTTCTTAGAGATGCATAAAATCCCACATGACTTAATGTGCAAGGAATAACCACAATATTTTGGAGAAGAGATCTGTAGGCTTTGTAGTCATGCATATAATACTTCGATACATAAGGAAAACATTAATATTTACTATAGTAATTCCAATTATGTTATAAATGACTGTGTCAGCATACGTAGATAACTTACTGACTTAGATAAAACAATTAACTCAATTTTCTATAAATTCTATATTAGAATCAATATAGCATGCCCATGTCTACTTATTGTCAAGAAACTGTGAGTTTATCATCTCATGAGAATCAATGCCTTTGGAAATACTGAATCATAGATGTATTGGAACACATATGAGTATCCAAAGATATGAGGATAAACATATTTAAATACAAAAAACTAAGGATAAATGTACTACAACCAAAGGAAGCTAAGCTTTTAAGAGTAATATGATTTCATGTAACCCTTCTATTAATTGCAGTAAAAATATATGAAAAAATGACTAATATGATTTCTTTTCTTTCTTTTTATCCCTTTTGGTCTATCCCCTGTTGTTTCTGTTATCTAACTTTGGTGTCTGGAATATTGTTTACATGTTTGTTTGTTTATTTGAATTATGGAAGGGAAGCAGAGAAAGCAACAACATGAGACAAAGGACAAAGAGTGAACCAGTGTAACAGACACTCACAAGATGATATGGTGGAAATGAACTTTACATCTTAGGAGAGGTTGGGGGAAGAAAAGTGGGAGAAAAACATGGGAAGGGATAACAATGTTAGAGAAGTACTGAACTTACAATTTTACAAATGTAACTATAATCCCTCTATATCACCCTGACAATAAATATTTTAAAAAGAGCAATATGAATTATAGATAAGAAGTAAATTAAGTAGAACATCAGCTATAAAATTCATATTTAAACATTCTGAATAAAGACTCACTTAAATAAACTGGTATACTGAGACAGGTCAGAAAATAGGTCAGAAATTAATAAACTATACGAATTCAAAGTTAATTGATGCTAAATTGTTTCACTGTGTGTCATCATTTAGCACAACATTTGACTATTTACAGTAGATAAAACATACTTAGATAAACCTTTTTAAACCATTTTATCACTATTGCTCAGTAAACATTAAACAAGTTATCAAACAAATTCATCCTTTCAAAATTAAAGGTCCCAGCACTGAATATGATGATGTAAAAGTAAAGCCATTGGTTTATATTTCTCTAGTTTTTCTTGATGTTTCTTAACTATTCACATTCTACATCTTTATTCTCCTACTTTCTACCCCCACCCTTAAACTTATGGTATTTGACAATCTAAAATTTTGTTTTCCTAGACCCTCTCAAATACACACAACATTAGAGACCCCAGGGAGCTCAATGCTTTTAAGACTGTGACAAGGCAAAAGTTCCAGAGGCAGGAGGACATGGGGGCAGTGGAATGTGAGGGCTGAACTGGAAACAGGACACAGGTATGGATTGCACAGCAAGTGTGTATTGCCTAACAGATGTATTGAACAGCTAAGTATAGATTATGTACTGTACTGTTCCTGCAGACATAATAATGAACTGAATGTGGGATATTCCTGCTGACACTGGCAATAAACTAGCAGAAAAAAAAAAAGAAGCAAATAAATACCCTACACTCCATTATCACCTAATGGACTGGTATGCAAATAATTCCACTTTGTTTTGATCTATAAAGCCAGTGAAAGAAGATTTAGTTATGAGAATAATTTTGCATATGAATAAGAGATCCGGAAGCAGTTCTTTAACTGGTGAGATTAAGAAAACAGATTCTCATAGCTGGCATTTGTTATGATTTAATTGATAAAAATTCTGCATGGAATAAATAAAAACCTTCCAGAGATCTCAATAAGAATGTTGCCTTTGATTAAGTGATATTGGCATCTTCACAAAAATGATGAAAGCAAAATGGGTCTTGGTGTATTTTGAACAATGAAGACTGAGCTAAGAGAGGAAATAGGTAAGACTCACAGGAAGTAGGGCATGGTTATTTATAGCAAAGTACCTGACATTTTTTCCTCACAGTTCAGACAGAGTCAGTGGATGGTTTTTTTTTATTGAAGTTTCAAGTTCTATTTTTTAAATGAGTACTTTGTCTGCTAAGTAGAAAAGATCTGCAAGAGTCAAAAAGTAGAAACTGAAGACCAGGTAGAAAGTTTATGCTTCAGTTTTTGTAAGAAAGGTACTGGAATGTTTTTAGGTGTAGAGATGGGTAATATTTGGAAATATTTTGAAATGCAAACAATACTTTGTTGGTTAATATAAAGAAACAAGAATTGAGAGAAAAGAGAAACCCAAAATAAAAATAGTTGGGAATTTAGTGTGAGTCCATACTGCAGGGAATAGCCTGGATGTTTTTATCCTGTCATAATTGTTTCAGATATATTTTAAATACACACATAAGGGACCACAGTGGGAACTCAGAATATGCAACCTGAAATGAAAATGTAAATCAAGACTTGAAAACATGAAATTATTTCTTATTTATGAACCATGAAACTCAGGTAAGATAAACTAGAGGGAAATCTTGAACAAAATTGTTTTTACTAGCTTTAAAGCTAATGCTTTCCCAACATCATTTGTTGCCTATTAGGCCTTTACTACTAACCAAGGTGAAGATTTAATATTAGTCATGGTTCTTTAGAAGAAAAAATAGAACCACATAATTAGGTGAAGAGAAAGATAAGAAACAGAACACAGACTGAGAAATGTCACTACAGGCTACCAGTAATCAGAAAATCAGCATTTCAACCTAAAATTGAAGGGTTAGGTACCAGGGAAATAAAAAAAATGTAAAATCAGAAATGCAGAAGTCTGAGAAATGGAAATTGTTAGGTGTTTCGTGCTCGAGTCTTAGAGCACAAAATCCAGAAACATGATATTCTGATGCCCAGTAAAGAGAAAAAAAAAAACCCAATTTGCTTTCCTCAGGTTTGCTGGATTCATCTATGAACTTAGCCAATTAACTTGTAGTCAATCTATGCTGTCAAATGAAAATTGTTTCCTTATAAACTCTCATAAACTCACAAATAAATCATTTTATCAGGTATCTAAATATCCCTTAATCTTGTTAAGGGAAAATCATTATACTTCAGACATTAAGGATTATATGTGACCTAGCTTTGCTTAAGTATCAGATTACTTTCTTTTGCAATTTTATTTAGAACAAGATTATAAAAGCCTAGAGGAAAAAGGTCTATGAATTTAGAAATTCAATGAAAATTAAAGTGATGACAAAAGAAATGGCAATAATTTGATAGGTAATTTTTGCAGTCATATTCAATTATTGTGCTTATTGATTGAAGGCTAAGCAAGTTCTACGGAAGATAGATCGTTTTTCCATGATGCTGGTCTTTTCTACTGGTAAAATGGAGCATAAATGCTTATCAAAAGAGAAGAAAAGTGTTAGAATTTTCTAGAATGTTAGAAGTGGGTAAGTATATTAAGCACACAAAAAATTTCAAATATCTTTATATTCAAGTATTGAGTGTATGAGTCAATTATGTAGTTCTTTATGTTCAAGTATTGAATGTATGGGTCAATTATGTAGTTCAGAAACATTTTGCAAATTGGAAACATAAGTACTTATTTAGCATTTTATATATAAAAAAGAAATTCAATCACTGAGGCTTACATGAAAAATACAAGGTGACCAAGAACTATATAGTGAAGAGATGAATTATAATATGGTAGGAAGATGAATGCATTAGTACATTAAACAGGACATTTAAAGTTAATTGAGCAGAGAAAATAATTAATGTAAGAAAGAGCTGGTAGAAATGCCAAGATGTTTGGAGACAGTGAGGTGATTGATGATAATATCAAAATGACATTCTGAGTATGTAGAACTGATGGAAAGGAAGTATATTGAAGATGAAAAAGTTAAAGCCTAAAAGACCATTTAATGGGCATATCCTTTCTATGGTGGCAAAGAGACAAAAATTGTACAAATGGTGATAGTAAATTATATATACCAAGGTTTAGAATGTGGGAAAATAAAGTTGGTAGATAAGTCATACAAAAGTATAATTTATTGGGCAATATTCCCTCCCTTTGCTTCCATCCTGACCATAGTTGGTAGATTAGAGTCACATAAAAATATAATGTATTGAGCTATAGATAATTTATTTCCCTAAAAGCACTCCATATGAGGTGAGGTGGCTCACATCTGGAATCCTAGCAACTGAGAAGGCTGAGATATGAGGATCGTGGTTCTAAGCCAGCCAAGAGGAATCTTATCTCCATTTAAGCACTAAACATGTAATCCAGAAGTGGAGTTGCTGCTCAAATGGTAGAGCATTGTCCTTTAGAAAAACAAATAAATATAACTCAAGGATAGCTATCAGACCTGAAATTCAAGATCCAGTATACCAAACTGCTGCTTCCCATCAACCACACACAAACTATGCCATGTAAAAAGAAAATAAACCCTTAGGTCTAACACAGGTTCTATTAGATGAACAAGGGTAAAAGTACCATTTGTTACACAAAAGTGAATGAAACTAACAGAGCACAAGCTTTGGTAACTGTGAGTGGAATTGGGTGAGGATCCCATTAGGCAATTATAGAATGAAATGATTGTAAACATTAGGGCAAGGGGCTTGAAAATCTTTATAAGGGCCAGTTTATAAAGAAAAAACCAGGCCGGGAGTTTGGCCCAGTGGTAGAGTGCCTGCCTAGCTTGCACCAACCAAGATCTAGGTTTGATTCCTGGGTACTACATACATAGAAGTGGTGCTGTGACTCAAGTGGTAGAGCTCTATCCTTGAGAAAGCCCAAGGACAGTGCTCACGCCCTGAGTTCAAGCCCCATGACAGGCAAAGAAAAAAAAAATGAGAAGGGTGTGGCACAGTTTGCTAAAACTTCAAAATTCTACTTTGTATTTTGCAAGCATGTTGTTCCATTTCACACTAACTGTCTCAGTGTATACCAAAGAAGTTAAAGACTTCAGGCTCCTTGTGCACTTTTTGGAAAGAAGTCAAAACTCTTCTTTAAGGAACTGAATTTCCAGATCATCAACTTCTTCATACATTGTGCCTGTCAATGCTACACAACTCCATGTCCTCCCATCCTTTAGTACAATCATGTTGTTCTCACTTTATGAAAGAAATAAAATAAAGGACATGCTTCTCCTCCATTATGACCTGGAGGATGGCCAGCTAGAAAGCATAATGTGATGTACCAACAAAAAGAAACCAAACACCTGGTACAGTTACACTTGATATTCCCCTCAGGCTAAATGTTGCTCTTCATGTATATATTAAAAATGAAGAAATATGATTAAATAATATCTCAGGAAAACATGAGATCTTATGAATATGCTTATACTGATCATGAATGATGGCATTTTCACTTAATGAACTTATCTTTCATAACCTGAGCAATCACCACAGGGACTTATTTTTTAAGGAAATCACATGGAAAGTAACCCAAAGAGACAATTCAAAAAAGCTATTGAAAATCCCCAACATTTTTATTTCCTTCTGATTTGCAAATCAATAAACAAGACTCATTTTTCCTGTTTCTTTCTAAGTCTGTGTCTCTGTCTATCTCTTTCTCTTTTGACACTATTTAAAACTAGGGGTGTCAATATTTGTAATATTTTTAAAGCATGCTATAAAATATGAATGTATTATCAGTCTGTGTTCTACCTTTACATCTGTGTCAGAATTTTTAAAGTGCATGCTAATCATACACAGTCATTTATAGAAATTAATTATATTATTAAGTCCCTCAAAATTCAAACATTGTAAAGTCATTAGGTCACTAGAAGAGCTGCCATCCTTCAGGAGATTGGAATCATTTCATAAGAGCCCAAAAGATCTTTTTTCAGTTGCATAGAACTAGAAAGTGCTGTCTATGAAACATACATAAAATCCCCTTGGCATTTTATCTAGGACTACAAGTCCGGTGGGACCATGAAAAATAAATTTATTTTACTTACAAGCCATTCAGTCTAAAACAGTTTATTATGACAACCCAAAAGGCCAAAGACAGGTAAATTGTATTGCATAGTCCACAAAATTTCAAAATGTGCTAAAGATAGCTCATGTACTCCTGACAACCTAATATCTTATTTTAATAGAATTTCATTGAGACTGTTGGTTAATATTTCAAATCATGATAACAATTAAAAGAGAATTCTTTTATTATCATTTAAGTTTTTAAATGGAAGAATAAAAAGTCATTATATTGCATTAAGGTGATTAGAATTAAATAGCCAGACAATATTGAGTAGCATACAATTTTGAACCTAGTTACAGAATTTGAATTATGATAAAATATCCTGTAGAAACAGTCAGAATAATTATGCTTTTATGTGGGTCATGGGACTTGAACGCAGGCCCTGGACACTGTCTCTGAGCTCTTCAGCTCAAGGCTACCACTTGAGCCCCAGCTGCATTTCCAGTTTTCTAGTGATCCTCAGATCTTAGCCTCCTGAGTAGCTAGGATTACACCACCCCGTAATCAGTTGCACCCAGCAACTGATTATGCTTTTTTATTCTTTTCTGAAAAACTTACAATTTTAATACTTGAAAACCTTTTTCAGGCATGTATGTGTGTGTACATACATACATTTGTATATATACATATATCAACAAACAATATGAGACTAAGCTGACATTTCAGCATTAGTTTTGAAATACATGGAATATTTACATCCTAAAATATGTCCATTTGGACATACTTATTTCAATTACTTAAAAATACTTGCTTATTTCAAAAATGGCCTTCCAAAAACACTACTTGCCATTTAAAATAGAAGATAATATTGCTACAAAAGATGTTCATTTTCTGAAATTTCCAAGACAGAATAGTTTTTTTTCAGATGTTTCTTTTTTCATATATTTTAGTGTAATTAATAGAAGGGTTACATTATATTCACCATATAGAAGGTGCATTACTTCACATACATTGATACCCTTTCTCATTGAACAGGTTTTAAATAACCATTCATTCTATTGTATGAGAAGTAAAGGTATATTTGTTTACATAATATATTTTTAAATTATACATTATATTTGTATGTATAATGGGTATTTAATTATGGTATTTCTTGATTTGGCCATTGTGACTTAGTACAATTTTAGATTTTAGTTCATACTCTCGCTACAGAGAGAAAATGAAGTTGTAAAATTGTATTGTCATAATAATGTAAGAAAATTAGATTGAAAAGAGATAATTTCTTGACCTTAATACACAAAATATTTTAAATGACATCTTTTATATTTCTTAGAATTATACTGTCTAGAATAGAAATACATTTGGTACCATATTTTCTGAAGGAAAAAAAAAGACCTCTAAGCACATCAGAGAGAGTATCATCTAAGTAAAATCAGTCCCCTTCGTCAACTGGCACATTATAATGAGATATCTATGAAGTAAACATGTGTCATTGGTATCATATTTGGTATAGAGTAATAACTGTATAGATGTCATGTTTCTGATAGAAAAACAATGACATAAACTTTTGTTCTGTGCCCATGCTGTGGATGGCAATCAAGTCCAAGCACTGTTCCCAAGCTTTTTGACTTGTTGCTCGCAGTACCATTTGTTCCAGAGCTCCATTCCTAGATTTTTCATGGTTAATAAAATTTGTGGTGAGAATGGGAACATACTTCTGTATGCAAGATTCAGAACATTTACTGGTGAATATTTTGCAGATATTTATGCCAGTAAATTTGAGAATGTGAGAAGAATGGAAGCATTCTTTGAGAACACTGATATCCCCAACTTGAACAAAGATGACTTAATACAACTAACTAGACACAGAGCAAGTCATGAAATTAAAATGGCAATAAAGGGCCTCCCTTCGAAGGAAAGTGCAGGACCCAATGGGTTCACAGCTGAATTTTATAAGGGTTTCAAAGGAAAGATCTCTGCCATATTCTTCAAACCTTTCAGTGAAGTAGAAGGAGACCAATCACGACCAAATTCATTCTATGAAGCCAACATAATAATCATCCCCAAATCAAAGAGGGTCTCATCCAAGAAAGATAACTATAGTCATGTCTCTTGGATGAATTTTGATGTAAATCTCAACACAATTCTAGCCAACAAAATTCAACAACTGTATATATATGTATATATATATAATCAAACAAGATTCATTGTAGGATTTCAAAGCTGATTAAATATATGCAAGACAATTAATATAAGTCAATACATCAACAGAAGCAAGGACAAGAATCATCATCATCGCAATAGATGCAGAAAAGGTATTAAACATGATTCAGCATCCCTTTATGATAAAAGTTCTGGCAAAGCTAGGAACCCATAGAACATTCCTCAAAAAGACGGTATATAACAAAGCTATAGCCAACATTGTACTTAATTATAAAAAAAAATTAGGAACAAAAATCAGGAAACAAAATCAGGCACAAAACTAGTAAGACTACTTTCTCCAGTCTTCTTCAATGAAGTGCTGATTTCCTAGCAAGAGAAATAAGGCAAGAGACCTCCTTGACACAGGTCGAAACTTTCTTAATAAGGACCAAGAATCACAACAAATCGGAGAAAGGCTGGATAAATGGGACTGCATTAAACTGCAGAGCTTTTGTATGGCAAAGGACATAGCTAGTAAATTAAATAGGAAGCCTACAAACTGGGAGAAGATCTTCACCAACCAAACAACGGACAAAGGCCTCATATCTAAAATATATCAACAGCTCAAAAAATTGAATCATTCCAAAACTAAAAGTAACAACCATCCCATTAAAAAATGGGCCAAAGACTTAAAGAGAGTCTTCTCTGAAGAAGAAACAAAAATGGCCTATAGACACATGAAGAAATGCTCAACATCTCTGGTCATAAACGAAATGCAAATCAAAACAACTCTAAGATTCCACCTCACTACAGTTAGAATGGCCAGGATCAGGAAAACGAATAATAACAGATGCTGGAGGGGATGTGGCCAGGAGGGATCACTACTACACTGTTGGTGGGAGTGCAAACTCATTCAACCACTATGGAAAGCAGTATGGCAGTGCCTCAAAAGGCTAAACATAGAACTCCCCTATGACCCAGCAATTCCACTACTTGGCATTTACCCAACCATCCAAAATCTAGGGCATACTAAATCCACTAGCACAACAATGTTCATTGCAGCATTATTCACCATAGCAAAGATATGGAACCAACCTAGATGTCCCTCAGTTGATGAGTGGATCAACAAGTTGTGGTATTTGTACACAATGGAATTCTATGCTGCTGTCAGAAAAAATGACATCGACCCATTTGTTAGGAAATGGAAAGACTTAGAAAAAATCATATTAAGCGAAGTAAGCCAGACTCAAAGGAACTTAGGCTCAATGGTTTCCCTCATTTGTCATAACCAGTAGAAACCTTGGGCTCTACTATCAGAGATCTGCAACAGAGCAAAACCTTGATACATAAGGCCGTATAGTATGAAGCTAATTGAAAGGTCCTCCAGGATACTGAAACAAAAGCCATATAATGAATGATTATTGTCCTTAATGTACTATGTTATCTTTCATCTCCTTTGCTGTCTCTTGGGTATCTCATATTGTTACAGTATCTCACCTTGTTATCTGATACATTGAATTTATTTGTATTTCGTTATTTGAAATTTGATAGGGAAGGGGGGGGAAACTAAGACAGGGGGTGGGTGGTGGGTGGGGGGGAGGGTGATGGGTACCAAGACATGTGAAAGGGTATCAAGGTATGTGAATTAATGCACCTTCTATCTGGCAAATATCATGTAACCCTTTTATAAATTACAATAAAAATTATTTAAAAAAAAGAGAAATAAAGCAAGAGAAACACATAAAAGGGATTCAAACAGAGTAAAAAGTAAAGCTATCCCTCTTTGTGGAGGACATGATCATGCATTAAAAAAAATCCTATCTATTCTCTCCCAAGCTGCCTGAGTTGATTTGGAATGTTGGCGAAGTAGCAAGTTATAATATCAACCCACCACAGTCAGTAGCCTTTCTGTATGTTAACAATGAGAAGAGCAATGCTGAAATATAGAAAGCAATTTCAGTTGTAATAGCAGCCAACTTTTAAATAGCAATTAAACATTGCAAAAGCTAAGGCCTATCTGACTTAGAAAATAAAACTGCAAATCTGATGGTAATTGAATCCAGGAGTCCATAATTTTCCAATTAAACAAGCATAGTGAACTAAACTTTCTATGAATAAACATTATAAAATGGGTGATGTGTGGGTGTCGATAAAATGATTGTTGAAGGATGTAGTCCATGGAATTCTATGATATCCACATAACAACAGTACACTGTGAATAACCATGCTGATACACAAATTTGTACAGAAATGCAATTAATCGTTTGCCTTGATGATATCCCATTCCTTAGTCCTAGATAAGTTTGACTTGCTGATCAGGGAATCACAATTCCAGTTCAGTGCAGGGGCTTGAACAAAGCACCTGAGCACTGTCCTTGGGCTTTCTCAAGGCTAGTCCTTTACCACTTAAGCCACAATATGTGGTTCCAAGGAATTGAACCCAGGTCTTTGTGCATGCTAGGCAAGCACTCTAACACTAGGCCACACTCCCAGCCCCATCTTCTTGATTTTGTTTCAAAAAACTGAGTGTAGTAGACCACATCTAGCTGCAATTCCAGTACTTCTTTCCAAGACAGAACAAAAGACTATCTACAACAAAACTAAACTAAACAAAAACAGTTTTCATCCTCCATTACAAATGTGCTTATTTGTTTGCATCTATTTATCCTGGAAAACTATGCCAAACAGGTAAGGTAATTATCATTTTACACATTAGGTTGTTCTATCATGAAATAGTACATGCCTTTTCAAATTTAATGAAATTTCCCTCTTTATTGACCTATTAAATCTCAACATTGAATAAACTTAGAACTTAGAGTTCCTGTGTTCTCATGAAGAACTCTGTGTCTGCAATCACAGAATTATACTTTGTTTACAAAAATGCATGAACAGATATCTTCTAATAATATGACATTTGAAAAAAATGCACAGTTTTTTGTGAATCTATTTTCTCAAATTATAAGCCTTGTATTATTAAACAGTGTAAGAAATATATTTTTGTACACATTTAAAAATGAAGGCCACAAACATGGAAAAGTTTCCTTTCTGCTGACTTTGATCCACCTTGGAGCCAGTACATTTTAAGGTCCTGGGGAAATTGAACTGGGGTTTTGGAAGTTTAGAACCCTGTATCAAAAAAAAAGCAATCTTTCATATGTCAATCCACATTTTATTTTTAAAGCACTTTTACAATATACAAGTCACAGGAAATATTAATTTTTGTCATGACATTACTGTCAGCCAATATTACAACTGATTATCCTTAGATTTCCAGAGAAATATAAGAATATACTAATACAATCAATTTTCATGTGGAATATTCAGGCATTCATTATCTAAATTGAATCATGGTTGTATTGTGAATATTTCCCACAATATGACTTCGATTGGTGTGTGTGTGTGTGTGTGTGTGTGTGTGTGTGACCAATAATCATTAACGTCCTTGCTAATGTTATTACTAGAAAAACAAGATGTGTCCAGTGGCTCATGCCTCTAATCCTAGCTACTCAGGAACCTGAGATCTGAAGATCATGATTCTAAGCCACACAAGGCATTAAAATCTGTGAAATTCTTTTTTTGTTGTTTCTCATTATTACTATTTCTGTTTTTAATTTTTTGTAATTAATAAAAGGGTTACATGATATTTGCCAGATAGAAGGTGCATTAATTCACATACATTGATACCCTTTCACAGGTCTTGGTCCCCATTACCCTCCCCCCCACCCCCCCATCTTGTTTTCCTCCTTCCCTATCCAATTTCAAATAACCAAATACAAATATATCCAATATATCAGATAACAAAGTGAGATACTGTAACAATGTGGGATAACCAAGGGACAGCAAAAGAGCTGAGGGATAACATAGTACCTTAAGGACAACAATCATTCATTATATGGCTTTTGTTTCTATATCCTAGAGGTCCTTTCAATTAGCTACATACTATATGGCCTTATGTATCAAGGTTTTGCTCTATTGCAGATCTCTGCTAGGAGAGCACAAGATTTCTACTGATTATGACAAATGAGGGAAACCACTGAGCCTAAGTTCTTTTGAGTCTGGCTTACTTCACTTAATAGGATTTTTTCTAAGTCTTTCCATTTCCTAACAAATGGGGCGATGTCATTCTTTCTGACAGCAGCATGGAATTCTATTGTGTACAAATACCACATCTTGTTGATCCACTCCTCAACTGAGGGACATCTAGGTTGAATCCATATCTTTGCTATGGTAAATAGTGCTGCAATGAACATTGTTGTGCTAGTGGATTTAGTATGTCTTTGTTTCTGGATCGTTGCGTAAATGCCAAGTAGTGGAATTCCTGAGTCATAGAGGAGCTTATGTTTAGCCTTTTGAGGCACTGCCATACTGCTTTCCATAGTGTTTGAAAATCCATGAAATTCTTATCTCCAATTAACTACTAGAAAAACAAAAGTGGTGCTGTGTAGCTCAAGGTGTGGGGCAGTAGCCTTGACCTGAAGAGATCAGAGACAACACCCAGGCCAAGGGGGAGAGGAGTGGCATGATCAGAAGAGCCCAGGCCTAGAGTTCAAGCCCCACCACCATCATCACCAACAACAAAAAAATCTCAGATGTTGCGAACACAAATGTGCTGAAATTTCAACAATGTGATGGGAATTGAGGGTAGAGATCATGCTCAAATTATTTAAAGACATATTTAGGTATTGTAATTTGTTTTGAAAAGATATTTTTGTCTTCAAGTTAGTCAGGAAAGCTATTCATTTGAAATTTTCCTTGATGATTAACGTTTCAAGATGATCATATATAAATTAAATTGAAGAAAATAGTTTATAATGAAAATATCTTTAAGTTCAGTATATTTTGTGTTATACCCAAGGATATTTGATTAATTAATATAAATGTGATCAAATCAAACTGCAATTTTCAAATGTCAACGGCTATTATTTTTTTCTCTACAGAGCACATTATGGCTCATGTAAATATTATTGAGTATATATGTTCATTAAGCTGTATTTCAAATAGGAAAAAAAGACAAATGGATAGTCAGAAAATGGATGCATATAATTTAGGTTTTAAAGCAAAAGAATTAGAGATTATACCTAGGATAATATTTAGTATTATAATCCTAGAGAAGTGGGATTTATGGACAGGGGAATCATAGGTCTGTCTCAGAAACTGGATGTTGTAGTACATATCCTGTTGCAATTCAAGCTATGAAAATCTACCATATTAAAAATACAAAACATTTTTTCATCTTCTTTTACAAGAACAGTCCATTGTTTTCCTTAGAAAAAAAACAATGCCGTGAAAGTTAATAGCATTTTCATTTCTTTCGTCAGACTGCATTGCACCTTGGTTTTCCCAAGGTGCAATGAAATATTAACTCCATTGCTTTGGATATGATCTGCCATTCTTTTCTTTCTTTTTTAATTTTTGTCTCATATGTTTTTATCTCAAATTAGGAAGACTATGGATCAAAAGTCCTAGTGGATCACATTAAACATTAAATACTTTCGTCTTTCCTCTCTTTTTTACTCTTGCTCTCTTGTTCTACCCTTTCTTCTCCTCCTGATCCCCCCTCTCCTTTTCCCATCCCAATATAAACCACATGCCAATGGCTCTTTTTAGGAGTAAAATTTTAAATATCAGCTATATCATCACAAGATTTATTTACCATCCTCTTTCCTTAACTATACTTTCAGATACTTCTGAACTACAATAAATATAACCTACCATGAAATTACATTCCAATAAGTCTAATGTAAATTGAGAAAAAATCAGTTCACAAAGGGGTTTTGTTCCATCTTCCTCCACCTCCTCCTTCATAGTCTCTGTTTGGGATCTCAGGGTTAAAGTAAGATAATGAGAATTTGGTTTTGCAGGATTTTTATGGAGGTGCGCTAAAATTAGTGAATATAAAATGGAAGGGCTGAAGTAGGCTGGGGTAGAAGCAATTTCAGCTATGATTGACTCCTATCCTAACGTGACTGGTAAGTTACTATAACCAGGAAAGGATATTGTTTCCATAATTGTTTTATTTTTATTCTGTAGGTCTGATTTTTCAGATCCATGTAAGTCAAACTTTTTTTTTTTTCTTAGCAATTCTGGAAAGATAGATTAGGGCAATATCATTTTGGGGGCTGAGATATTTCAACAGAGAAATGGTATAACTTACAGATAATACATTCACTGGCTTTGGAAATATGTTCTTTGTTTCAAAAGAAGGATGCAACCAGTCAGTGCCTCATGATCTTTTCCACAGGGAAGTAAATGCCCCCAAGAGGAGAGCTGCACACTTGCCTGTCAAGGAATATTGTGACCACAGAGCCTGAAGTCAGAATGCTGCTGAAGAGGAACAGCAGTAAGATCCACTGCATTCAAGTGAACCTTTATGAGACTTTCTTGTTAACTTTGTTCTTTGCTTCTCTTATTTCCCGCCTTATTCCCAAATAATTGGCTATCGTATATAATCCAGAAAGCTACATGAAGACTGCATGTTTAGTTGAGGGATGAGATAGAAAATGGAACTGTGTGGGATGCTGAATTTTTCTTTTTGTATAATTTTCTGTATTTGGTCCTAAGGGAAGAGGAAGACTGCTGACAGGAGAGGAGGGGGAGGGAGATGAAAGGAGATGAATTCCCAGGTTGAAGGGAGGAAAAAAAGTCAGTGATCACTGTGAAGCCTCTCTGAACACATAGAACAGCCCCAGGTGGCTGGCAATGTCAGAATAGGAAGTCTTCCATTCCTATTCCTGGAGTCACTCTCTCTTCTCCAATCTGATCAACAGAAAGAGTTCAGGAACAAAAGGTGTCTTTTATAAAAGTAAGCTTCACAGCATTCATCGTTCTGCCAGATATTTTTTTCAAATGTTAAGATAAAAATTGTAGGACTGAGCATAGTAAGCTTATTTTTTAAAATTCTAACATTTTAGCATTATGAAACATAAAAAAAGGAATTAGAAAATTTTAAAAGCCAACACAGGGATCACCCAGCCTGTGAAAAGATGTTAAAACAGAATTAACATAACTGTCAAGAAAGCCAATCATAATGCTAACATTAATTGGACATATGTCACATACTTTTTTGCACATTAATTGAAGAGAAGGCCAGCATAATGCATTGCTAATTCAAAGACGATTTGAATAGCAAAACTATGTACAAATTGACAAAATTGTTGGGCTATATAAGAAGCAAATGGTCAATATCCAACAGAACTACAAATTCTTCTCACAGTTATGCCCAAGAAAATACAAATTATGTACATTTCCTTTAGACATGCATTCACAAATTATACAGTATCACCCTTAAGTTGGAGACCTTCATTCAGTAATAATCATGAAACTAGAAGAAATAATAGCTTCAAATTAAACTTATTTCCCCTTCCTCTCTTTATTGTTCTCTTTTTGATAGATATTCAAGCCTTTCTCTTACAAAATTCTTTCACAGACTGTGAAAGAAATAATAAAGAATAATCTGTTTGACAGACAATTTTTTTTTTTTGCCAGTCCTGGGCTTGAGCTCCGGGCCTGAGCACTGTCCTTGGACTTTCTCAGGCTAGAGCTCTACCACTTGAGCCTCAGCACCACTTCCGGCTTTTTTCTATATATGTGGTACCGAGGAATCGAACCCGGGTCTTCATGCATGCTAGGCAAGCACTTTAATCACTAGGCCAAACTCCCGGCCCTTGACAGACAATTTCTATCTATGTACCACAATGCCCAACCTAGAACTTAATTTACGTTTTACAAAGAAATAGATTAAATTGTTATTTTGCCTTTCATTGTCCATATTATTAGTTTTTAGATACTGAAATATGTTTAATGTAATGTTTTCTAACATAAATATATTTAAATGTCTTGAATTGAGGGGTCATGCAGATTGGAGGCATACTGAGAAATTGATTACGAAGAATTAAGTAAGTAACTCTTTAGTTATTCACATGTAAATTGTAGGTCAAAGAAAAAGGAGGTTGGATACAGGCAGGGGTGGCTCCTGCCATCAATTCTAGCTTTCAGAGAGATGAGATCTAAGAATTTCAGTTCAAAGATAATCCAGGCAAATGAACTCATGGCATTCTTATCTCCAAACAAATAACAAAAAGCTAAAAAGAGAGCTGTGGCTCAAGTAGTAGAGGACTACAGTGTATCTTTGAGCACAAAAGCTCAGGGGCAGCAAATAGCCTTGAGTTCGAGCCTGAAAGGCAGGAAATAAGGAAGAGGAGGGGTACACACATACATATCTTACAAATTATTGTCTTGCTCCACCTAAATACATTTACTGAAATATTATTACAATTTGACAAGTTCCTTAGGTTTAAATATATTTTTAATCTTTCTTTTCCCTTAAACCTAATTTGTTCTTCAAACTTATTATCTCAATGAATAAACGGTATTACCAATTCATCTAATCTATTTTTATCTTTGCCCCCAATTCTTCTTCCTCTACATAGGAGTCCAAACCAGTAATATTTATTTTGACAATGGGAATGGATTTTCATTCTCAACGTACTTAAACTTCGACTGTTTTGTAATCTATCCTTGAAACAGTATGACTTCTGTGATCCAAATAATATTATACACAGTAATTGAGCAAACTGTGCTCCTGTTTTGCCCTGCAAATTAAATCCAATCTCTTTCTTTCTGGACTATGAAGATTTATGTGAGTACTCTCTGAATTATTATTTGAATATTATTTCCAAGTTCATCCATGAAAAATCAGTCTTTGTATCAGCTTATTTTTATCTCTGATATTTTTGGGCAAATTATTTGTTATTATAGACCATTCTTTCTCCATTATAAATTATCTCTATATATCTTCCAAAATCTGCTAAAAATCTGTTTTGTTTGATGTAAAAAGTTCTCACACTCTCAGTTCCTCTTTCCTCTCCAATCTGATTATTCTGATGACTTTTTTCTTCAGAAACTATATTAAATCTTCAAAGATGCACTTTTAGGGAATATTCATAAATTTTTATTTCAGTGTTGCTCACCAAAACTCTCTCATGGTGAGCTTCTGTAAGTTACAGTATGATAAAATCAAAGTGGGGGTCATAGATATATATGGTGAGTTGGAGATTGGAATAGTACAGGGACAAAATCTACACAGATAAGAACCATAAACCAAAGCTTGTTAACTTTTGTGAAAACTACAGTAATTTTCCAAGCAGAACCTCACAGTATTGTGGAACTTATATGAATTTTTGACATCTGCTGATGCTTAAGAACAGTATCCTCTCACAGATGGGTCTATGTGCCAGTATGAGTTCCTGTGATCTGTCAGTTGTTTTAAAAAATATTTTGTACTGTAATTAATAGAGTGATTATAGTTATATTCATCATATAGAAGGTGCATTACTTCACACACATTGATACCTTTCTCATATTTTTGTCCCCATTTCCCTCTTGTTTCCATATCCTGGAGGTCCTTTCATTTAGCCTCATCCTATATGGCCTTATGTATCTAGGTTTTGAGTTATTGTAATTCTCGGCTAGGAGAGTACAAAGTTTGTAATATTATGAAAAATGAGGGACGCCATGGAGCCTATGTTCCTTTAGGTCTGGCTTACTTCACTTAAGATGAGGTTTTCCAAGTCTTTCCAGACCTGGGGCTTGAAGTTTGGGCCTGAACACTGTCCTTGGGCTTTCTCAAGGCTAGAGCTCTACCACTTGAACCACAAAACCACTTCCGGATTTTTTTTCTATGTATGTGATACCATGGAATCGAACCCGGGTGTTCGTGCATCCTAGGCAACATTCCTGGCCCCATCGTAAAAAAATTTTTATGAACTTTGTGAATACGTTTGGTGAATATGTTGGTGAATATGCACAGAAAGAATAGGTGGATGTCTACTTAACTATTAACTTGCAATGGCACCATAAGAATCATTTTTGTAAATGTGTGTGTGTGTGTGTGTGTGTGTGTGTGTGTGTGTGTGTGTGTGTGTAAGTGAGGGTACACATGGAGCATTGCTAATGAGGCTTGAACTCTGGGCTTCAGCACTGTCTCTTAGCTTTGTTTTTGTTTCATACATTTTGTATTGTAATGAATAGAGTGATTACAGTTATATTCACCAGATACTAGGTGTATTACTTCACACACATTGATACCCTCCTCATGTTTTGTCCCTTTTTCCCTCTCCCCCACCCCCTCCCCTCATCTTGTTTTCCTCTTCCCTTTCCTATTTCAAATAAACAAATAAGCATATTTATAATATACCAGATAACAAGGTAAGATACTGTAACAATATGAGATTACCAAGGGACAACAAAAGAGATGAGAAATAATTTAGGACATTAAGGACAACAATCACATAATAAATAGCTCTTGTTTCCATATCCTGTGGTATTTATACACAATGGAATTCTATGCTGCCATCAGAAAGAATGGCATTGCCCCATTTGTAAGGAAATGGAAAGCCTTGGAAAAACTCATATTAAGTGAAGTAAGCCAAAGCCAAAGGAGCATAGATAGGCTAAATGGTTTCCCTCATTTGTAATAATTAATACAAATCTTGGACTCTCCTGGCAGAGGATTATAATAGCTCAAAACATAGATAAATAAGGCCATATAGGATCTGTCAGTGTTGTTCATTAAAAATTTCCCAGAAGAGAAGTTGTAAATGTTTTCCTATCCATCTATACCAGATCCTAATTTGATTTAAAACCAATCTCTCATGATCCATCTGCATATTTATTGAGGAGAAACAAAAGTACTAAGATATGTCACTGCTGTTAGAATGCAAAGTAATAAATACTCCTGATCATTTAAGAGTGTCACTTGCATTAAAAATTGTGTATTAGACTCCACTCAACATTGAAATGAAATCCTGTTTTGCCATTTTCTTAAGGAAATTTTGAGAATGTTTTAGTATTTAAGAATTATTTTTCCAAAGCAAGTCTTCTACTTAATATCATTGATGAAGTAAACTTAAACATGACAGAAACTAACCTTTCCTTCTTTAGATGTGTTGTATTTTTATACAGTTTTCAACAAACAACTTCAAGGCATAACCAAATAAAAAGTTTAAAGACTATTAAATTATAGCAAAAATAAAAAATGGATCCAGTGTTTTATGCTTACAACCCCTTCTACTCAGGCAAAAGGTTAGTGAGACACTGTCTAAACAAACCAGCTGTATATGTAATGTGCGTCTGCTGTTTAAGGTTCATGGAAGCTCTAGACAGGATCATATTTCTAGGATGCTGAGTCAAAGATGTCAGATGGTAAAACCTAACCTAAAACATTTAGACCAATGGGAGAGGATTGTTAAAAATTAATACCCTAGATTTTATTCATTTTTTGCCAACAACATTATTTTGGGGAGAAAGTGTTAGCTGAATTTTGTTCTCTCTCCCCAATTTGGAATGAAAAATCCTCTCAGTAATATAAAGAAATATACCACCAGACAAACAGGGTATGTGATGTTTGTACAATTATTTATATTTCTTTCCAAATCTTTCACTTTATTTTTTTTAAATGTATGTGTATTTTCTAAATTTTCCCTTTTGTTTATACCTTGTTGACACTGGTTTTGATTTCAATACACATTGTATTCTACATCAGATTACCTGACTTTCAGAAAAGAAAGGGAATCATAGAAATAATGAGACAAAGAGTCATCCAATGCAACAATGAAACTTAGTAGACACTATATTGGAAATGAACTTGGGGAGGGGGACATTGAGAGGGGGTGAAATGGGAGAAAATAGGAAGGGAGATAACACAGTTAATAAAGAAATGTACTCATCGCCTTATTTATGTAACTGTAACCCCTTTCTACATTAACTTCACAATGAAAGTAAGTTAAGAAAACACATTTTTAGTGATTAAACTTTTCAGATTTTGTTTTCATTTTTTCTGATCCCTTAATGGAAGCTGACATGTTCATTTGTTTTAAATAGTCATCCTACCCAAATTTCTGTACAACTTAAGGGCATTTCACACATCTTTTTTTAATTTTTTTTAATTTTTTTATATTTTAATTGTAATTAATAAAAGGGTTACATGGTATTTGCCAGATAGAAGGTGCATTAATTCACATACATTGATACCCTTCTCATGTCTTGGTCCCGATTACCCTCTCCCCCAACCCCGTCTTGGTTTCCCCCCCTTCCCTATCAAATTTCAAATAACCAAATACAAATAAATTCAATATATCACATAACAAAGTGAGATACTGTAACAATATGAGATACCCAAGGGACAGCAAAGGAGATGAGAGATGACATAGTGCATTAAGGGCAACAGTCATTCATTATATGGCTTTTGTTTCAATATCCTAGAGGTCCTTTCAATTAGCTACATACTATATGGCCTTATGTATCAAGGTTTTGCTCTATTGCAGATCTCTGCTAGGAGAGCACAAGGTTTCTACTGATTATGACAAATGAGGGAAACCATTGAGCTTAAGTTCCTTTGAGTCTGGCTTACTTCACTTAATAGGGTTTTTTCTAAGACTTTCCATTTCCTAACAAATGGGGTGATGTCATTCTTTCTGACAGCAGCATGGAATTCCATTGTATACAAATACCACATCTTGTTGATCCACTCATCAACTGAGGGACATCTAGGTTGGTTCCATATTTTTGCTATGGTGAATAGTGCTGCAATGAACATTTTTGTGCTAGTGGATTTAGTATGTCCTTGTTTCTGGATGGTTGGGTAAATGCCAAGTAGTGGAATTGCTGGGTCATAGGGGAGTTCTATGTTTAGCCTTTTGAGGCACTGCCATACTGCTTTCCTTAGTGGTTGAACAAGTTTGCACTCCCACCAACAGTGTAGTAGTGATCCCTCCTGGCCACATTCCCTCCAGCATCTGTTGTTATTAGTTTTCCTGATCCTGGCCATTCTAACTGGAGTGAGGTGGAATCTTAGAGTTGTTTTGATTTGCATTTCTTTTATGACCAGAGATGTTGAACATTTCTTCATGTGTCTATAAGCCATTTTTGTTTCTTCTTCAGAGACTATCTTTAAGTCTTTGACCCATTTTTTAATGGAATGGTTGTTACTTTGGTTAAACCACAAAAGCAATCTCATTTCTCTATGCAGCCAGTACTATTATGTAAAAAGTTAAAATTTAGAAACATTTAGTTTGAAATATATAGAAGAAACTATTTTTGAATTACTCTACTTAATAAAATTGATTTAGTCTAATCAGAACAATTGCCTATTGCTCAAAAGTTCTTCCTATTATATGAAAAATAAACACCAAGCTCAATATCTAAATGTTGAAAATCTTTGGAAATTGAAGTAGAGCAGTTTAATATTATTATAAAATTCATAAATAAGCAAATTTTGTTGCTACTACCATTTTGGATATTGAAAATGATATACAAAAATTAAAATTCATTCACTAAGGAGTTTTCATAAAAGACAATGATTTTGATTCTAGTTTTAAATATTTAGTGATGTGGAAATCTGTTGACTAATAAGAAAAATGACATTGATAAATATAATTATTACTTTTACTAGTTGCAAAAAAGCCATCCTGGCATGCTCAGATGTCAGAGTCCTGAATTAATACAGAGCATACCGTGAGAAATCAAGGAAAAGAAATATTTTAACAGAAATGGCAAGGTTTAAAGGTAAGCAAAGTGCCAAAATAATTCTAAATCTGGAAGTTTGTAGATGAAAGGTAAGCCCAGATGTTAAAGAAGAGCTTTGGAGTTAATTGAATGCCTTAGGCATTATAGTAAGGAATTCTTTTCTTTTATTATTAAATGAGCCTACCAAAAATAGACATTTCTTCTTTCCTTTTTAGAGTGGTTACACTAAAAATCTGGAAAATGTATTTCAACTTTTCTTGACTTACGTTGAGCCAGGGTTCAGATCCATTTTGTTTAAGGCTTAATTACTATAAAGTACTAAATTTATTTTCTGAGAACTCCTTTTCTATCCTTTTCAATCCATCTGTGATTGAATAGAAACTTTTGGACATAGGTTTCTAGGATATTCTTGTAAGCCATCTTTCCTGACATCAAAAAATATAGAGCTGGGAATGTGGCTTAGTGGTAGAATGCTTGCCTTACACACCTGATTCCCTGGCTTCAATTGCTCAGTACCAAATTAACCGAGAAAGCAGGAAGACGTGCTGTGGCTCAAGTGGTAGAGTGCTAGTCTTGGGGAAAGGAGCTCAGGGACAGTGTTCAGGTCCAGAGTTCAAGCCCCAGTTTGGAAAAAAAAATGTATATAGATAGATATACAAATATATATGTATATATGTATATATGTATGCAGAGAGAGAGAGAAAGAGAGAAAGAGAGAGAGAGAGAGAAAGAGAGAGAGAGAGAGAGAGAGAGAGAGAGAGAGAGAGAGAGAGAGAGAGAGAGAGGGAGAGAGAGAGAATATGTCAGTGCCTGGATATGAAAAATAACCAAAGCAAAATACCACAAGAAGACATGTAGTCTTTAACTTGATGACATGAGTCATTAACTTTTGCTTCTCACCTTCCTGGAAAAAAGATTCTTAGATGAGTAGGATTTAGAGAAAAAAATAGAAAAAAAGGAATACATGGCAGCTGGCATATTTCAACACAATGTCAATTAAATTCAAATAAATTAAAACACATAGCATCATAATTAGATAATTATGATGCAATAGCATCATAATTAGATAATGGACTACAAATTAATGTATTTTTACATTATTTTTCTTTTCTTGAAAGCCTAAATTTCCTATTACTTTGTGTCCAATGAAAGCACTACCACTGATAGACTCCACCCAAGAAGCACAATTGTTAAGACTGAGATTTGGAGACAGAAAAGTTAACAGTCTGGAGTCAGGAAGCTTTTTTATTCAAGCACAGCTATCTTGTCACTGGGTATAAATCATGAACATTCTCTGCATTTCCTTTGGCAAGGGAATTAATTCCATGGAAACATTATAATAATAACAGATTATTTCACAGAAATTGGTGAAATGTGGTGCTGGCTGCCATACACTTTGATAGAAAGAATTGTTAATGTTTTGTTCACACATCTTTAATATATTTGGAGTTTGTAGAAATAGACTTGAAAACAAGAAATAAAATGAAAAAAAGATATAGACTTTTTGGCTATATAACTTAATTGCATTTTTTTTTTTGGATCCTGATACTTGAACTCTAGATCTGGTTGTTGTCCCTGAGCTCTTCTGCTCAAGGCTACAGCCCTATCCCCTGGAACCACATCCCCAACTCCAGTTTTCTAGTGGTTAATTGGAGAAGAGTATCAGTGACTTTAATGCCTGGGCTGGCTTTGAACTCTGACCTTCAGATCTCTGCTTCCTGTGTGGGTAGGATTACAAGCGTTAGCCACTGCTCCTGCCTTGTCTCTAAAATAATTAAAAATCAAATACCACTTTTTGATTGAATGCCTATCAGCATTTGGAGCATAGAAACTAGTTTTGTTATTTTTCTATAATTCTTTTTTTCTTTTATCCATAGGACCAAGAAACCAATCAAAAGTTCATGTGAGAAATAAAAGAAAGTTCCTGAAACCTAAAAAAAAAAGTAATGTTTCTTTTAAATATTAGAAAGCCTGAGGTTCTTTCTTGAAGGCATTTTGGTGGAAAAAAGATAAAGGCACACTATGGAGATTGAAAACTTGCTTCTACTTTTCAACTGAACTCCCTGACTTGCTAGCCGAAGCCTTACAAGCATTTTAGAATAGAATGCATTTATTTTTCAACAAGTCAGCAGTTCCTAGCAAATATCCACTTTTACATAGCCTTTAGGCTGTACCTAAATTATTGATGAGTTTACTAACTTGCTGATAACAAAGCTTTTTTGGTATGCAAATGATGAACTTCTTTCTTCAGAGCAAAAGCTTTTTTAATTGCCACTGATATTTCATCAATAGACTTTTTGAAGGACAGAAAAAAAATGAAAGATTGTTTACACAATCCCAGTGGGATGTAAAACAGAACCTCATAGATTATATTTTCCCAAACAAGATCTATAGCTAGTAATATAGTCTATATCTGCATCTAGTATTTTATAAAAAATTGTTACAGTAAAATTAAATATGGTGTGATGAAAGTTTCAGAGACAGACAATAGAACATATTTCAGGAAAAATACTATTTTCTTAAAGATACACTCCTATTAAGACATATTAAACCATGTGTTAGTCCTTGTTTCCAGATGTAATATTGATATGATTTTGGCATGCAACCAATTACCCACAGTCATATGAGAAGTTACCAACAACCCTAATTATTTCTGACAGGTTTTGAAATATGATGTATGCCAAAAAATTTTAGAAGATTCAATCTCCCCAATTCTCAAGACACCAAGTGTTCATGACAGAGGAAACTAAAGGGAAAATCATCATTGCTTTAGTGTATCTATCACATTTCTATACTGAATTTATCAAGTGTGACATTGTAGGATTTTTCAGTTACAAAATATCATGGTGGGCAATCCAGTGATTCATAGGATGCTTAGCCTCTTCTCTTTCTTTCGTTATCTAAAGGCCAGTAGAACTCTATCTCAGGTAAGGATAAATAATCTTAGTACTAATGAGAGCAACAACAGAGTTGTGTGCCATTTAAACACAGGTAATAGTAAAAATATTTTTAAAGTAATCAAATGGCTTTTATTATTTCTAGCAATGTTTAATTTGTATTCAAAGCAGATCCTCCACTATCCTTAGCTAATAGCTCCACATCGTCCTATTTCACTTAAAATTACATACTCCAAAGTCAAACTAAGAATGCCCAGTCCAAGAGATTAACCAAAATACTCCATTCCTTGATAAAATATTTTGTTTTCTACCTGTCCAAAACCTGGCCTGCTTTAGGGTAAAAGAAAGCAGTAGTGTTGTTTTGTTTTGTTTTATTTTATTTTATTGTCAGGGTAATGTATAGAGGGATTACAATTACATTCCCCAAGTAGTAGGTGCATTGCTTCTCACACATTGATACCCCTTCTCATGTTTGTGTCCCTATTTCCATTCCCCTACCCCCTCAGTGAAGAATGCAATTTAGATTAGAAATTAGATCTAGGGACCGGGAGTTTGGCCTAGTGGTTAAAGTGCTTGCCTAGCATGCCTGAAGACCCGGGTTCGATTCCTCGGTACCACATACATAGAAAAAAGCTGGAAGTGGTGCTGAGGCTCAAGTGGTAGAGCTCTAGCCTTGAGAAAGTCCAAGGACAGTGCTCAGGCCCTGAGCTCAAGCCCAGGACTGGCAAAAAAAAAAAAAAAACCTAGAAATTAGATCTAGTCAAAAGCTTGCGGTTAATTCTCAATTAAGTAGGAATCATAGGTAGAAACAAGATAGATGAACTATTTTTCTATTTCATTTTTATAAATAAGGAGCAAAATATGACATTATTTGAATTATAACTCACTTATTTCTCATTGTAATAGTTTTACTCATGTGCTTATGGATGGCACAATTTACAGAATAATTCAATATGAAAATCCAGGATAATTCTACATGTAGTAGAAATCAATCTCTGCATATGTGGAATGAAACACATTTGATCACAGTGTGTAATCTTATTTTTCTTTGTAAAATATCTTCCATTTTATTATTTTTTTAAATTTAATTTTATTTCCACAGACATGTAAAGAAGGGCTACAGTTTCATACATAAAGTAGTGAGTATATTTCTTACTGGACATTGTTACCTCCTCCCATATTTTCCTCCTTTTTCTCCCACCCACATCCTTTCAAGTTGTAGAGTTAATTTACTTTTAACACATGCTGAATTCAAAAAAAATTGTACAATGAATCACAAATAATCAGATAAATGACAAATCTTTTTTAATAATCAAGAACAGTCATGTAAAATTTATGAGCTAATTTTTAAAATATGGTTTGCCACTTACTTTATACTTTCAATCTCATTTTTGTGTTGTCAACTATCTAAATTTGAGATTGTTACAAAAAATGAGACATTATACATTAAACTATTTGAATGGCGCACAAAATGTACTGTGACTAAAGTTTATATTTTCCCTTTCTCTAAATATGGAACAAGTAGAGTCAAATACTAATAATTTTATGTTCTGAACAAATATATCAGAACTGTCATACATTTTAACTGTCATCACTATATAAATCATGTAGTAAATATACTGTTTACTAACTGTTAAGTTATGAAAATGAATTTCATTATTAATTTTCAATGAAAGGTGAAAGCACACTCTAGTACTCTATGCTTCTTTTAATAAAAAATTTAAAATGTAAAATACATATAATTTAAAAATATTAAGCAGAGAAAAGAAAGCCAAATAAGCAGATTTATAGAAGACAATTACCGTTACAATAAAACCATGTTTTCCTATAGCCCATTTTATTCCTTTTGTTTTTGAATGACAAGTCAATTAGTCAGAAGGTGAGATATCTATCCGCAGTAATGAGAATTCAACAACCAATTCCTTTTCATAATGCTTCATAATGAATTAACCTTTCAAAAATGCAAATATGTGTCATGCAAAATGTTTTATAAATAATGGCAAAATCTGGATCCCCTTTGGCCTTTGTTATGGTTTTAATGAGTAGAAAAGTTTTCTTAACTTCCTTTAATTTTGAAAGTAGTTCGGTATTATCAAGACAAATGTTCACTGGAATCCAATTATAATTCCTGAAATGGAAATGAGCACTGACTTTTCAACCATGGTATTTGCATTAATTTGAAGTTCTCTTATTAAGCCTATACTGCTTGTTGATTTTTCTGTTTATAGTTTTGTTAATTTCATACGTTAGAATGATATCTTAATTATTCAAATGGTATTAAATTACTTTTTTAAAATCATTTGATGAAAAAGAGGTATCTCTATACCCCAGTTTTACGTCTGAGGATCTGCTGATTTGGTTGGGCTGAGTTTACTAATATTTGACAGCATTTCTTGTGAGTACAATTAGATCTTTTATAATAACCCTTGATTTCTTCTCAGCTTCTATATTTGGGAAGGTCTTAAAAATTAGAGTAAAATCATACAGATTATAAACACAGATAAAAGAATTGAAGATGAGACAAAGCAATTAACAGTATGATTATATCAAATAGAAATTTTGTCAGATAGAAATATCTGTGTGTTCCACAATGCTTTCTTGTAGGTGATTTCTATTTATTTTGGCTTCCTATTGATTGTAAACATGCAAACTAGAAGAATAAAAATGGACTCCCAATCATGAGATGAAATATGTTTGTAAATGCATAACTCTAATTAATTATGAACTAAAGTATACCTTTAAGTGGAATGCAATTTTAGCCTCATCCCTTAAGAAGATATGTATCTTGAAGGTGTAGAGGAGCGTTGCTATGCAGTTTCCCTGGAAATTATTCACTCTTAAAAATTAAGCAAGTCTAAACATAGAAACAGAAAGAGGGGCCAGGAGTTTGGCCTAGTGGTAGAGTGCTTGCCTAACATGCACGAAGACCCGTGTACACATGCATAGAAAAAAGCCAGAAGTGGTGTTGAGGCTCAAGGGCTAGAGCTCTAGCCTTGAGAAAGTCCAAGGACAGTGCTCAGGCCATGAGCTCAAACCCACAGCTAGCCAAAAAAAAAAAAAAAAAGAAAAAGAAAAAGAAAAAACAGAAAAAGAAAAGTATCAACAACTAATAAATAGCATAGCTTTCCAAATTTTGTATCCCATTAAAGAGTCCCTTAGTTAGCGTATGTTAGTTTTTTTTTCTATTTCAAATTGTTTAATGAATATTTTTACTCAATGAATTATTTAATGAATGAATAAAATATGTTTCCCTAACTTTTCTCAGGAATGTATTTCTAAGTCTCTTTTTGGAATGTATGTATGTATGTATGTATGTATGTATGTATGTATCTATCTATCTATCTATCTATCTATCTATCTATCTATCTATCTACCAGTCTATTTGCCCACCTGAAAATTATTTTGTCTATTCACAATGTTATAATGGTTTACATTTATCTAATATTATCTACTTAATTGTCTACTGTATATCTATTAATTAATCCAGCATTTGATTTTGATAAGAAAGTTAAACTTCATGACACAGAGCAACTAGTCATTATTAGATTAATTGTTAAATAGAATGGAGGTAAGTGAGTGGGATATTTAAGTTAAAATATTTGGTAGGAAAGTGAGCAACATAAAAGGATGTAAAAGAAACCAACAATTTGGTTAGTATTTTTTAATCAAAAAGAAATATTTTGACGGGGTTTTTAAATCCCTTCTTGAACACTTGTTTGTTAAACTTGTCATTTAAAATATGATGTAAAAATCAATAAATTCTTTAGTAAAAAAAAACCATGAGAATATATGTGTTCAAATTATGTATTTAGTATTTGGCAACCAAATCTGAGATTCTAGTATTGTTTTAGACAATATAATCAAATGTCAGGAGACAAGAAAAATTGTTTCATAAAGAACTAGTTAGGATACTAGAAATGGTTGAATAGTAAAAGCACAGAACAGCAAAAGACTGAGGAGGCTCTGTATAACCTGTTCATTAAGGGAAGGATATCAAAAGTCAATCCTAATCAGGATTATACAGTAAAAAAAAACACTGTAACAAAGCTTTTGCAAGTGAAAGATATCACACATATTTTAATCATGCTGACTACAATCACTGTGATAATATGAACAAAAAACAAGGGAATAGAGTGATGACTTTTAAAACTTCTGAAAGGGGATTAAGATTGGTTATTAACTGAGATTATTTCTAAGATGATTATTTCACATAATATCTTTCCAATTTTGTAGAAAAGTGATCAGAATAATATTTTTGGTGTCTCAATACACAAAACAAGGAAACCAACTGGTGACAAAAGGACATGGATTTATAGGTAGTGAATTTGGTCACCTATTTCAAGTGTGTTTTTAAAGCAAGCCAGTCAGCCAGCCAGGGCTAGTTTTAACATCAGTTGGAGGAAAACAAAACAAATAAAGAAAACACCACAGAAGACAACTGATAAAGTAACCGTACTCAAAGATCTTCTGCAATGGCTCCTTTCTGCTTATTAGTAATAAAATATTCAAAACAAAAAGTAAACATTCTAGATCAGCTTAAGTAGGCAAGGAAAGAATGGACTTAAAGCAAGAATCAGTTCTGATTCATGTTACAGCCATACTCAGTTTTGCACCAAACACTACAATATTTTTGTTCTTTTGTACATGGAGAAATAAACTTTTAAAAATATTGACTTCACAATTGTGACTTATTTACAAATATTCTACTTAGAAAGTTAGGCCTTCTACCATGAGTTGCTATCTCAAATCACTGGCATCCTATTCATATGTAATCATTTCTGACCCATGAAAACAAGTGTCCACATACAGTGAGTTTTTTAGAAAAGTTAAATGTAGAAACTAGTTACTTGAGAAAGTATCTCTCATTCAGGACATGCAACATATGCTGTCATCTTGAGAAAACAGGATTCTGTATGATACCAAATGTAAACAGTGAATGTAGAAATTTGAGGTAGAAAAATAGTTAAAATATTCAGTAATCCATTAATACATATTTAAAGAACAAATGGCCAAATACTCTCTATATAATACAGAACTTCAGCATAACTACAAGGTGGTTTGAGGTGGCATCACAGCACATGCTTTCCAGTAAAAAAAAAGGAGAAAAAAAATACATATTTATATTCAGTAATGAAGTGAAAAATTAAAAAAAATAAATTAAAAAGTTGGAATCAGATTTTTAAAGGGTTGAACCATATTCTAATCCTTACCATATATCTCTGATACTTGTTCACATTAGATAAATTTTCCTGTAAGGCAGTATTCCTAATTTCATTATAACAAAGTAAATTTATGTGTACTATTGAAAATATACCTACACTAGGGCCGGGAGTTTGGCCTAGTGGTTAAAGTGCTTGCCTAGCATGCATGAAGACCCGGGTTCGATTCCTCGGTACCACATACATAGAAAAAAGCTGGAAGTGGTGCTGAAGCTCAAGTGGTAGAGCTCTAGCCTTGAGAAAGTCCAAGGACAGTGCTCAGGCCCTGAGCTCAAGCCCAGGACTGGCAAAAAAAAAAAAAAAAAATATATATATATATATATATATACCTACACTAAATATTACTATTTATGTACTTATAATTGTCATGAAAATTACCAAATTATTTTCAATACCAGTACATTGTAACCTAATTCTATGAGAAGCCAAGATTCCATACAATTTAATATGACATTTTTAATTGATTTTTATTGTAACTAATAGAAGGGTCATATTATATTCACCAGATAGAAGGTGCATTACTTCACACATTGATACCCTTTCTCATGTCATGGTCCCCATTTCCCTCCCACAAGATAATTGTGTGTGTGTGTGTGTGTGTGTGTGTGTGTGTGTGTGTGTTCAATCGGCGCTTGAATTCAGGGTCTGGATGCTATTTCCTGCGTTTCTTTGGCTCAAGGCTACCACTCTAGCACTTGAACCACTGTTCTACTCCTAGCCTTTTCTGAGTAATTTTCATTGGAGGTAAGGCTGGCTTTGAATCATGATTTTCAGATCTCAATCTGAGGCATGAATTACCAGCACCCAGCTAGAAATCAATAATTGGATGTAATACTTAGTAGGATCTTATTTCATTTTTATCTTTGAATAAATGAGGGTAAATGTTAGGTGGAATTTATTTTGGGATTAACTTTTTCTTTTTGTTCTCAGAAAGTGAACCCTTGGATGGATGACAATATTTAAGATTGGCAAAGAGAAACAAGGGCACCGTTTTGAAAGAATAGCTGTAGTATAAAAATCAATATTATCCCTTAACATACTTATGTTTCTGATAAATGTCTATAACTCATAAGGGTCCATATTCATGGCACTAAATTTAAATGCGTAGGTGTTAATAACCTTAATAAAAGACTATTCATTTATCCTCATGAATGAAGGATACATAAAAGGACATACAATTTTTGAAAACTTTTACTTCAGCATGATCAAAATCCACTTCACCAGCAAAAATTATTCACCCTACTATTTTAAGGTGTTCTACATCATAAGCAGCTACTATAACCATTTAACACTAATGATTCCTGAAAAAGTATAGGAGAAAGAATCTTGGCAACACTTAACAGATAAAAGTAAATTAGGGCAAAATTCTAAAATATCAGGCTATCAACCCATCTGGACCTGGGAATTTGAATGAAACTGGACGTAGATCAATTCACCTCAGAAAGGATGGTGAGAAAATACTTGGGGGAATTCACAAGAAGGGTTTAAGTTACAGATGTGTTCTGCATCATAATAGTCAATGATTCTTCACCTTTGTTCCAGAAAATAGACTGGCTCCTAGATTACCCAAACATGTAACAAAGGAAGCCAAAAGACAGATGGGAATCCTGAGGAAAAAAGGAGAGAAAAAAAGAAAGAAACTGCCCAGTTTCATGGGTATTTTAGTGATACCTTTCATAATATGAATGGAGGCCTACAGAAACAATGAATAGACTGGCTAACAGAAACTCGAACTGCTTTCCATTGTTTACAGGTGGCACATTTCCAAGTCATCTTTACAAAATAAATACTGAACTACATGGAATGTAGGCAAAACTAGAGAAAGTTTAACTTTGACTTTCAATATTCTTTCATATTTAACTGTGACTTTCAATGTTCTTTCAGATTTGCCTAATGCACAGGTTTTAAACTGATATTAGTAGCAGTGATCCAGGTTCTTGAAATTTTCTTATCTACTATTATATAATTGTTATATTTGCTATTTCAGATGTAAAGCCATATAGATCTACACTGTAAAGTTCAATAGAATGATCATGGGAGGTTGTGTTTATATGTTGCTACTTACATGTGGTAAGTACATGAATGAATTCTGAGTCATATTTCATGTACACTTGATTTATTTCTTATATAAGTATTAAAATATATTGCATAGAAGGCATGTGTTATGACAATTCTAAGTGAATTTTTTAAAGTTGAAATGGTCATTTAGTTCTTTGTAATTCAGCTTGCTTTCATATTTTAATACTTAAGACACAAATCTGCCTTCTGTTCAAGTATATGCTTAAGGTGTCTCATGTATATGTAAAGCTCAACAGTTATTATATAGTGAGTAGCTATTTCATAATTGCAAATAAATTATAATTTAAAATAATGCTTTATATTTGAAATTTATCAGATATTCTAGTCTTTCTAAATCACCTAATAATAACTACTAAAATATTCCTTGTATATTTTCATTCACTTTATTTTGTTGACATATCCAAGGATATGCCTTGGAAGACCTCTATATTAACCAGCTCTTGATATCTAAATCTTCTACTTGCTAAGCAAATTCTCAATACCTTGAACTATATTTCCAATCCTTTTTAACCTTAGTTATTCATAGGCTTGGTTTTTACCTTTATTTCATGGGCAGATTTACATTGCTCTCCTCTACAAGCACAGTTCCAGGCTTATTTATTTTAATAGGGTTCTTAAATTTTGCCTTGGCTACCCTCAAAGTATAATTTCCCAATGTTTTTCTCCTTAATAGTTGGGAATTAGAGGCTTGAGCCACTTTGACTAGCTTGGGAATTTGAGTCTGGCATCTAGGATAAAGACATAAATACTGGATCAGCTACACAATAAGCTTAAATATTTTTCTGCTTTCTGTTCTTCAGTTCATAAGTTTTTAACACAATGTAAGAACACAAGGAATGTAGATTTTTTTCCTTTTAAATCTAACTTAATATGACATTAATATCATCATACTATTTATTATTTTTGGTTGAAGTCTGGGATCCTTGTCTGAATGTTTATTACACAAAGTACTTCTGAACTAACTTGAGAAATTTCATTCTGATAAATTTCAGTCTTGAGGAAAATAGCAAGTTAAAGGCAACTTGCCCTGTGTAGGTAGTTCCAAGCTGGCCATCAGTTTATAGTGAAAAAATGTCATTAAAAATAACATCTGGGACCTAAGTTCTATTCCATTGGTCTTCAGGTCTGTTCTTGTGTCATTACCAAGCTGTTTTGATTATTATAGCTCTTTAATAGAATCTAAAGTTTGGTATTGAAATTCCTCCTGTGCTGTTCTTTCTGCTAAGGAGTGTTTTTTTTGGTATATGGGGTCTTTTATTATTCCATATGAAAATTTGGATTGCCTCTTCTATTTAGTTAAAGAATGACATTGGGATATTGATGGGTATTGCGTTGAATTTGTAGATAGCCCTTGGCAAGACTGTCATTTTCACGATGTTGATTCTTCAACTCCAGGAGCATGGGAGGTTTTTCCATTTCCTCAGTTCTCCTTTAATTTCATTTTTCAGGGATTTAAAGTTTTCATCAAAAAGTTTAGGCACCTGCAGAAAACTAAAGTTGGAACCTTTTTTGTCACCCTGCACTAGAATTTACTCCAAATGGATTAAAGACCTCAAGGCAAAAGCCGACAGACTGAAAACTTTACAAGAAGGAATAGGAGAAAGGCTGGATAAGTGGGACTGCATTAAACTGCAGAGCTTCTGTATGCCAAAGGACATAGTTAGTAAATTAATTAGGAAGCCTACAAAATGGGAGAAAAGCTTCACTAACCATACAATGGACAAAGGCCTCACATCTAAAATATATCAACAGCTCAAAAAATTGAATCACTCCAAAACTAATCTCCAAAGTAACAGCCATCCCGTTAAAAGATGGGCCAAAGACTTAAAGAGAGTCTTCTCTGAAGAAGAAATAAAAATGGCCTATAGACACATGAAGAAATGTTCGACATCACTGGTCATGAAAGAAATGCAAATCAAAACAACTCTAAGATTCCACCTCACTCCAGTTAGAATGGCCAGGATCAAGAAAATGAATAAAAACAGATGCTGGAGGGGATGTGGCCATGAGGGATCACTACTACACTGTTGGTGGGAATGAAAACTCTTTCAACCACTATGGAAAGAGGTATGGCAGTTCCTCAAAAGACTAAACATAGAGCTCCCCTATGACCCAGGAATTCCACTACTTGGCATTTACCCAATCATCCAGAAACTAGGGCATACTAAATCCACTAGCACAATGATGTTCATTGAAGCACTATTCCCCATAGCAAAGATATGGAACCAACCTAAATGTCCCTCAGTTGATGAGTGGATCAACAAGATGTGGTATTTATACACAATGGAATTCCATGCTGCTGTCAAAAGAATGACATCGCCCCATTTGTTAGGAAATGGAAAGACTTAGAAAAGATCCTATTAAGTGAAGTAAGCCAGACTCAAAGGAACATAGGCCCAATAGTCTCCCTCATTTGTCATAACCAGTAGAAACCTTGTGCTCTCCTAACAGAGATTTACAATAGAACAAAATCTAGAGACATTAGGCCAAATAGTATGACACTAAATATAAGGACCTCCAGAAGAAGGAAACAAAAGCCATATAATGAGTGACTCTTGTCCTTAATGTACTATGTTATCTCTCATCTCTTTTGCCATCCCTTGGTTATCTCCTATTGTTACAATAGTTCATCATATTTTATATCTGCTTACTTGATTATTTGAAATTGGATAGGGAAGGGGGGAAATCAAGATAAGTAGGGGGAGGAGGGGAGGGAAAAGTGGACCATGTCATAAGAAAGGGTTTGTGTATTTATACACCTTCTATCTGGTGAATATAATGTAACCCTTCAATTAATGACAATAAAAAATAAAAATTAAAAAAATTAAAAAACAACAACAACAATAAGAATAACCGCTAAGAAAGTATCCTGGTCTCCTGGTAACACATTTTTGTCTCTCAGTATCTCCTTCTAGTGCTTGAAATATTTATGGCATGTTTTGCCGCACTAACAGGATTTCTTCCTTAACCTCCTCTGCATCTGTAGCTCACCTGCAGAAAGAAGCACAGTAATATTAGAATTAAATTTCCATAAACCATATATTTAAAAGGCAACTTCATGCAAACAACATAAGCAGAAAAAATAGCTTTGTATTACTTTTAGCACTAATGTCAATAACTGAAACTGATTGAAATTGTCACCCAGATTTGTGTGAACTAAAGCAATTTCCATGATGTGCTAACAATTTCTTCCCTGGTCCTTGGCAGGAAATAAGTATGTGGAACACTGGTTGGCCAGCTCTTACAGGCAAAGACATGTGAACGAGAAGATAGAACTGATGTTCCCAGTGCAACTTAACTATTTGACGTTGTTCAGCTTGATGTTGACCACCCTCCACCCCCGGACACATTACAGAAATTTAAACTGTTTTGGAATAATTTACCTTTGACTTACATTTCCTAAGTGGCTAAGCTGCCAACTGACTGTTAATTCCATCAATAACATTTCCCATATGCTTCCCCATTTAATTTCTAACCTTGGCCTCAAGTCATTTTTTCCCCTTTTGTTTGACATACAGTGTGGAACACTTCTTGTCTTTGTTTAAAAATTTATTTAATTTTGATCTTCTGATTTGGAAGAAATGGCTTCTGACAAATTGTCTAGCAAAATGTTTAATCAGAGTGAGTCATTTTGACATTGATATTGCCCAGATACAAAAACATAAAAATCTTAATGTTTATCACACATTAACCAGAACAGAATCTAGAATCTAGACAAGAGAATAAACTAATTTGCTTGTTATAAAAGTTCTCTTTATGTGGCTTCTAATTACCTCTTTCAATTCTGTTGTTACATAATTATTGGTAAAACAGTTTTGTTTTGCTTTTAACTAGATTTTACTATAGAAAGGGATAGCACAAATAGATAATTTTTATAACATCTGTCTTTTTTATTTTCTTCAGCTCCCAGTCAAGGTTAAAGAGTTGGGTCAAAAAAGTGTTGTTTTCCTAGTTGTTGTTGTTAGTTTTTTTAATGTATTTTTATTGTTGGGATAATGTATAGAGAGGTTACAGTTATATTCGCCAAATAATAAGTGTATTACTTCTCACACATTGATACCCCTTCTCATGTTTTTGTCCCCATTTCCCTTCACCCATCCCCTCCCAATCATCTTGTTTTCCCCCTTCCCTTTCCTATTTCAAATAAACAAATAAACCTATATCCAATATACCAGGTAACAAAGTCACATACACTAACAATATGAGATTAACCAGAGAGCAACAAAAGAGAAGAGAAATAACATAGTACATTAAGAAAAACAAAAGTTGCATATCCAATGTTATGGACATGGTATTGGAAATATAAACACTTTTGACTCTATAGACATAATGTTTTATTACATAGATTATTATGTATCTATAACATACAAACCCTCAGCCTAATTTTGATTATGTTCTAAAATCTAAGTGCCAGTGATTTTATATAGAGATTTCCTTCTTGAATACCTGTTTGTTAAACACATCATTTGAAATATGATGTAAAAATCAATAAAATTTTAATTAAAAAAGAAAGACAAACAATCACACAAGATAAAGCTCTTGAATCCATATCCTAGCGATTCTTCCATTTAGTCTCATCCTGTATGACCTATGTACCTAGGGTTTGTGCTATTGTAATCCTCTGCTAGGAGAGTTACAATGTGTACTAATTATTACAAATGAGGGAAACAATAGAGCCTGTGTTCATTTTCGTCTGGCTTACTTGCTAGAGTGCTTGCCTAGCATGCACGAAGACCCATGTTTGATTCCTTGGTACCATATACAGAGAAAAAGCTACACGTGGTGCTGTGGCTCAACTGGCATAGCTCTATCCTTGAGAAAGACCATTGACAGTGCTCAGACCCTGAGTTCATGTCCCATGACTGTCAAAAAATCAAAGAGTTAGTCCATCTGTTAAGTTTGCACTCAATGGTTGTTTGTTTTAATCGATTTTTTTAAATTTTGCTGCATACCAAGGCCATTCTTAGTAAGGAGAAGAATTATGCTCATGGATGATCTACCGGAAAAATCAAACATGGATCATAACATTAAGTTTTACTTGATTATTAATAGATTTTTCAATGGGAAGCAGAGGCTTTATTTTGCTTTTTCTTTTTTTTTGAGACTTTTCAGTGTATGTTTAGGACCTAGAAAGTGTAAAAAAATAATGACATATATGCTGCGCTTTTAATGTTTTCCATTGTTGATAATCCATAGCAGATAAAGAAACATTAAGTAATAAATGAGCATGGACCTGAGTGCCAGTGGTTCAAGCCTTTAATCCTAGCTCTCCAGGATGCTGAAATCTAAAGATTGCAGTTTGAAGTCAACTTGAGAAGGCAAGTCCTTGAGACCAACTCCAATAAATGACTCAAAAAGAGCTAGAAATGGCACTGTGGCTCAAGTGGTAGAATGTTAGCCTTGAGCAAAAGAAGCTCAAAAACAGTGTCTCTGCCAGAGTTCAAGCTCAGGGCTAGCTAAATGAGTAAATACACAAATAAATGTAAGACAATTGAACATAATTTCTGAGACAAGTTATTTCTTGAGGTGGATGAGCATTCTAGTGTTCTGGAAATTGGATTTAGTTTAACTATTGGCCATTGCTCAGTACATCTAACAATTATCTCCATGAGTCTCTATAATATAAATACTTTCACATATTTATAAATCACTATAACAACACATTCTAAAAGAGACCAAAAGATATGTTTGTTCATTTGTGTCCTATACTATCATCTTCTATTCCTGTAAGACAATTTACATTTGGTTTCATTACTGCTTCCAAAAATGCATAAGCACATTTACACTTATAAGAAAGTATAGTTTTGTCAGGGTGCCAGGAGCTCATGCCGTTAATCCTAGAAATTTAAGTGATTGAGACCTGAGAATTACAGTCGGAAGCCACCCTGGGAAGAAAGCTTGTGAGACACTTATCTCCAATTACCCAGCAAGAGAAAGAAATAGCTATGGAGCTGTGGCTCAAGTGATATACTGATAGCCTTAGTTCAAAGCCCAGGACACAGCAAAAATCCCCTCCTCCAGATTACACATAAAGCATTGTCCAACATACAAATTTCATTATGTGAAAGACTTTCCATACATACCTAAGACCAATTTTCAGTTCAAAAGTCTTATAAAGGATTATCTACAGATCATGGAAATAACTAGAGAAGTATCTGTTAATAGATTAAAACTAATTTATAGGACTTATGTTCTAATGTTTACTAACTCAACAGCATCAAATAAATATCAGTTCCTAAAATGCTTTATTAAGGAAAAGGCATGAACTCATATTTTAATATATGTTATATTCAATGCATCATTACTTGTGAAAATATATCTGTAATGTTAATCATGATTGAATGAATAAATGTTTGAATAAAGTCTAAAGTATTCCTGCTAATTTACTTTGTAAAGTTGTATTTGTATTACACTTACACAAAATTACTTTATTTTAAAACCTGATTAGTTGTAGACTTTATCACTTTGCTCTGCAAAAATATAGTAAAATATGAAAGGTGAAAATATTCCTTGGGAAATATCACTCATTTGTGCCTCTAAAATATCCTATAGGCTTACATCTGATTAAAATTCTGATATAGGTATTTTAATTCCTATTTCACTCTGAGAAAAGTGAAGTTAAAATAGACACAGATGTCAATGCCAACCCTTAGCAGTGAATAATTGTACTTGTTTTACATATATGATTCCTTCACTAGTCAGTTTTGTCTTTATACTTTTTATATTAGGAGGAGATTTGGAAAATTAATGCATGACTATTTCAGATATTTAAAATATTCAACAAAAGAGAGATTAAAGGCATTGTGAAGAGAAGGAATATATTATTTATCAAACATTAAAAACAAAGCATTGTGATATGACAGCTGAAATTAAAATGGAAACAATCAAGAGAATAAAGTAGAGAGGGCTACAAAGAAAACACAACTTATAGATTTTGCAGTTCTTTACAATTTAAAAAAAGAGTTGTGCTTAATAAGAACGCACAGTGATACAGGAATATCTTCTAATATATTGCTAAGAAAAAGAGAAGCATTTAAAATTTGTGATTAGTTTGTCTCTTTTTTGACTCATTTTCTAAAAAAAACCACCAGCAAACATGTTTTATAACTATTTCTTAGAACAGTTATTTTCTTTGTATTTTTCTATGTTTTCTATTATCTACAAGTGTGTATCTTTGCTGTATGATGATACTCGAATTTGACCCAAGGCCTTTAGCTTGCTGCAATAATTGGAAGGAGGTAAAAACATTTTATAGTTCTCATACTTCCAAAAGAATCCATTTTTCTGTTAATTTTTTTCACTCAGATTGAGTGTGTGTGTTTAAAAACAATTGTTGGCTTTATTTAAACTAATTATTTTTCCCAAGTAGCATACTGAAACATAAAATCTCTTTTAGATTTCATTTTATGATATATTTGAGGACCCAATGTCTAGGTATTTATGTCCTTATATTTATATTTTATTTATATTTTTATGTTAATGTATTGAAAAGAAGTTTAAAATGTAATCTTTACTTCTTATGTAGCAGAAATTCTTTATTTGAAAACCATGATAATTTATTTTATTTTGTTTATTATTTTTATTGTTATTATTACTTTTGTAATGCTGGCTTCAGAACTCAAGGCTTAGGCAGATTCTTTACCCAATCACAAATATCTACATTTTGTGCCTTAGCTATTATTCAGTAAAAGTCACTATTTTATCTAAGGAAAGCTCAGATTATAATCAGTTTAACTTAAGTTCCCTGCATAGCTAGAATCATAGGTGTGAACTACCGGAGTCTCAGTATTGTTGATTCTCTTCATCTGTTTCTCCAAGTGGGTAGGAGAATAAGTAAAACTCACTATCTCCAACTAAAATGATGCTGCTCTAAAGACAGAGCCAACACATCGCCTATGAAAAGGTATGGATTAGAGTAATGCAAATATATCACTTTGTAATATTCAATGTGAACACTTTTTACAAATAATCTCTATATTTACAATTATAGAACATTTCTGTTTTTATGTTTAATTTTAATAAACAAAATCTAAAAAAAATAATGGAGAAGTAACTGTTTTTAATATCTCTAATTTAAAAAATCTCTAAAGGCTGCTTGCTCCTATTAGCTATTTTTCTCCACCTGTTAAAATATTCATATTTCTAAAATAATTCAATTAAAATTTCTTCAATTCGTTTCTCTGGTGCTGTGTTCACCAACAATCTGGTCTTTCACATGGGAATTGGTTTCAGATACTACTTTAGTTTCTTTTTTGTTGTTTTATGTACAAAGCCTTTGCTGTCAGCCACATTTATAAACTTTTGATGAATCTGCTTTTCAAAATAAATGTACAAACCACATGATTTCTGTAAAAATATTTGATGCAGCACATTGTCATAAATTATGCTCTTTTATTACCCTGTACTTTACATTAGCTTTGTACAAACAAGATCTAAGAACATGTTGAACACATTTGAGGCAGTCAAAAAAAAAAGTTTGTCAAAAGATAAGGTGAAAACCAGGTGTTGGCTCATGCCTAATATAGAACATGGATGTCTGGGGGTTTGAGATTGGGAAAATTGTAGTTTGTGGTCAGTGTTGACAGAGTTCAGGAGACACTTTGAACAATAATAGCTGGTGATCTCAAACTACCCAGGAGATAAAGATTTGGATAAATTCAGTTCCAGGCTAACCCAAGTCTGCCAGACTCCCATCTCCATACAAAGAAACAGAATGCTGTGCCAATAGCATTCTGTGATCTCAGCAATGACAAGAATACAAATGTAAATGGATCAGGTTCCAGACATATCTGAACGGGAAACATGACCCTACATAAAAAAATAATAAGATTTGAGATATTGTTGGATTATACAGCATTAATCTACTATGTTTGAGGCTCTGAGTTCAAATCCTAATACTTCACTCCCCCCTCCCAAGAAAAGAAATAAAAGATGAAAAGATGTTTAGGTGAGAGAAATAATGGGTTGAATTTATATATTAGTGGAATGTTATTAAAAATGTCCTTCAAAATTGAAAAACATCCTTTTAAAATAGTTGTAAGTCTTTATAAAATGAAACAATGTTGTACTTACAAATAAACTTTTTAAAATCCAAATGTGTGTCAACTTGAGAGAAAAAAAATATCGTGTGGACCATCTCCCAGATTCTGCATAAATCATACTTGGACCAGAATGTTAGTTGTGGCCAATGTCCATCTCATAGAGGAATAATAGTCCCTTCCCTCCCCCCAAAATGCCTTGAATATTCAGAAAAACTAACTTTATTGCCAGGTAGAAGATCAAACACTTTATCTTCGATGCCATAGATACCAGAAATTGAGGGATGTATACTTTGCATGTTAACCTCTTTCTGGAGAGAAAGGACTGCAAATAACAAAGGCATTTTTCACTTAAAAAATATGAGAATATGCTTCAATACTGTTGCTTGTGAAAAAGTAGACTTTGTTTATAGAACCTCCAGTACTGCTTCCAGCAATAAAATTATTAAATATCTCCGAGTAAGGAGAAGACTTTCACTAGTTGCCTCTTTTATTTGCTTTTATATGATCTAAGAAAAGAGAGTTACTGGCTAACATATCCCCATTTTCTCATACAAGAAACATATTCTGATACAGAAAATTTAAGGCAGAATTACAGAAATTGCCCTAAAGCATCAGCATTTGTTAAAGTAAGATTCGCACAAACCATTTTATTTGGGGCATTGTAGTCCAAGGAATTTCGCTTTTGAAACAGAGTTAAATTTGTACCTATTCTTTGATAGGTTATTACTGCTAATTTTCATTATAAACAATTGATAAGATGAAGAAGCTTGGAGATATTAGAAACATAGGACTGAAGCCATCCTTAATGGGGCTGTCATATTATCTAGCTGTGCCAACATATTAAAATCAAAAATTAAAAAATGTGGAAAAGAGACCCTGAGAAACCAGTTTAAAAATTTTTTTCATATATTTTTATTGTAATTAATAGAAGTGTTACATGATATTTGCCAGATACATGGTGCATTAATTCCCATACATTGATACGCTTTCACATGTCTTAGTCCCCATTTCCCTTCTCCCCACCCCCACCTCTCATCTTGTTTTCCCCCGTTTCCTATCCAATTTCAAATAACCAAATACAAATATATCCGATATATCAGGTAACAAAGTGAGATACTGATATATCAGGTAACAAAATGAGATAATGTAACAATATGAGATAACCAAGGGACAACAAAAGAGATGAGAGATAACATAGTACCTTAAGAACAACAATCACTCATTATATGGCTTTTGTTTCTATATCCTGGAGGTCCTTATATTTAGTGTCATACTATATGGCCTTTTGTATCAAGATTTTGCTTTATTGCAAATCTCTGCTAGGAGAGCCCAAGGTTTCTACTGATTATGACAAATGAGGAAAACCATTGAGCCTATGTTCCTTTGAGTCCGGCTTACTTCACTTAATAGGATCTTTTCTAAGTCTTTCCATTTCCTAACAAATGGGGCGATGTCATTCTTTCTGACAGCAGCATAGAATTCCATTGTGTATAAATACCACATCTTGTTGATCCACTCATCAACTGAGGGACATTTAGGTTGGTTCCACATCTTTGCTATGGTGAATAGTGCTGTAATGAACATTGTTGTGCTGGTGCATTTAGTATGTCCTTGTTTCTGGATGATTGGGTAAATGCCAAGTAGTGGAACTCCTGGGTCATAGGGGAGCTCTATGTTTAGTCTTTTGAGGAACTGCCATACCTCTTTCCATAGTGGTTGAAAGAGCTTGCACTACCACCAACAGTGTAGTAGTGATCCCTCCTGGCCACACCCCCTCCAGCCTCTGTTGTTATTAGTTTTCTTGATCCTGGCCATTCTAACTGGAGTGAGGTGGAATCTTAGAGTTGTTTTGATTTGCATTTCTTTCATGACCAGTGATGTCGAGCATGTGTCTATAGGCCATTTTTGTTTCTTCTACAGAGAAGACTCTCTTTAACTTTTTGGCCAATCTTTTAATGGGATGGTTGTTACTTTGGAGATTAGTTTTGGAATGGTTCAATTTTTTGAGCTGTTGATATATTTTAGATATGAGGCCCTTGTCTGTTGTATGGTTGGTGAAGATCTTCTCCCACTCTTTAGGCTTTCTGATTAATTTACTAGCTATGTCCTTTGCCATACAAAAGCTCTGCAGTTTAATGCAGACAAGTTTTAAAAAAATTATACA
Source organism: Megascapheus bottae (assembly GCF_031878675.1). NCBI lineage: Eukaryota > Metazoa > Chordata > Mammalia > Rodentia > Geomyidae > Megascapheus > Megascapheus bottae. The sequence continues at coordinate 17,418,367 of NC_143519.1, forward strand.
TAAGAACACAGTTAAAAACATCACTTTATTTTTTTCATGTTAAATTCAAAAGAAAGGAGAAGAAATTTTCCCCAACTATAATATATAATAGATAAAATTATTCTAGTGTATATCCTTTGGTTGTACAGAAATTTTAAACTGGTGATAAAAGTGCATTTAATAATATTTCCTAAGATGGTTTAAATGTGCCTGGCGCAGGATGCAAAAGCAGAAACTTAATGGCCAGTGAGATGGCAATAAAATGTGAGGTCTTTAGGAAATAGTTTGGCCCAAAGAACTCTGTATTTTGTGTGTGAACAGTAGAGATCTGAATTTGTAAGGAGCCTTTGTAAGTGACTTCTTCACTTAGCATGAAATCACCTTACCCTTTAGTCCTCTCTTATGTGGGGACATAGCAATAAGGAAGGATCCTAGAAGCAGAGGCAGTAGCCTTCAGAAGAAATGGAGCCTATGTCTTGATCTTGAATTTCCCAGAATCTCTGAATACAATAAATCTGTTTCCTAACTTACTTCTTACATCAGAAAACTATGAAACATGTTTTTCCCAGCATGCTTTGCTTCATGTGACCTATTTTCTTTTCAGAGCTCTATTTATCATCGTTTCATCTACCTAGCATCAGATGAAGTAGCCATCCCACATGATGTTGTGTGAAATGGAGGTTGCCAAAGATAATGTGACACAATCTTCTCGCTTGATATAAGCATGCCAACTCCTACACGAGGCTGAAATCTTCTTCAGTGTTCAGCCTAAATAGTTTTTGAAACTTTGAAGTTAATGTTATTTTCCTTATTCTCTTTATTAAAAACAATGTATGGCTCAAGGTAAAAGCTGACACACTGAAAATTTTACAAAAAGTAAAAAGAGATACACTAGGCCTCCTGGCACAGGACTGCATTAAACTGCAGAGCTTCTGTATGCCAAAGGACATAGCTAGTAAATTAATCTGGAAACCTTCAAAATGGGAGAAGATCTTCACTAACCAGACAATGGACAAAGGCCTCATATCTAAAATATATCAACAGCTCAAAAAATTTAATCAATCCAAAACTAATCTCCAAAGAAACAACCATCCCATTAAAAGATGGGCCAAAAACTTAAAGAGAGTCTTCTCTGAAGAAATAAAAATGGCCTATAGACACATGAAGAAATGTTCGACATCACTGGTCATGAAAGAAATGTAAATCAAAACAACTCTAAGATTCCACCTCACTCCAGTTAGAATGGCCAGGATCAAGAAAACTAATAACAGATGCTGGAGGGGATGTGGCCAGGAGGGATCACTACTACACTGTTGGTGGGAGTGAAAACTCTTTCAACCACTATGGAAAGAGGTATGGCAGTTCCTCAAAAGACTAAACATAGAGCTCCCCTATGACTCAGGAATTCCACTACTTAGCATTTACCCAATCATCCAGAAACAAGGACATACTAAATCCACTAGCACAATGATGTTCATTGCAGCACTATTCCCCATAGCAAAGATATGGAACCAAGCCAGATGTCCCTCAGTTGATGAGTGTTGCTTCTCTCTGGGGCAGCAACACGGGAACGGGGAGGGACACACAGGGCCAGCCTGTAGTCCCCCGGGAGCAGAGGGAGATGGTAAGTGTGGAAGACCCAGCCCTCCCCCAATCACCGGGGAAGAAAAAACCACGCTGAGTCAGAAGCAGTGTTAACCATGAAAGCACATCAGATCTCTTTGCTGATCTCTGCTGATCTCTGATGCTCTCCTCTCTTTATTGCGTCAGACAATTAGTTATATACTGTTAGGGTAGGAGAAGGTGGGCACTGGGAAGCTAGCCAATAGGGAGAGGGCCTCTGTGCTACCACTAAGGGTCTGGGTGGGGCTTTCAGGTACTGGGCAGGACAGGTGCAGGAAAGCCCGCGAGACTTAGACTTGAGCTGCTGCTAGACCCGCGAAACTGCGGGGGGTTCAATCGAGTCATGTACACAGAGATGCCTTAAGAGAGGTATGCAAAAGACCCGAATGCCTGGTCAAAGCCCTTTAATTGCAGCTGAGCCAGAATCAGGCTTCAGGGATGGAGGCTAGGCCCCAACAGATGAGTGGATCAACAAGTTGTGGTATTTATACACAATGGAATTCCATGCTGCTGTCAAGAGAACGATATTGCCCCATTTGTAAGGAAATGGAAAGACTTAGAAAAAAAAATCATATGAAGTGAAGTAAGCCAGACTCAAAGGAACATAGGCCCAATAGTCTCCCTCATTTGTCATAACCAGTAGAAACCTTGTGCTCTCCTAGCAGAGATTTACAATAGAACAAAATCTAGAGACATTAGGCCAAATAGTATGACACTAATTGTAAGGATCTCCAGGAGAAGGAAACAAAAGCCATATAATGAGTGACTCTTGTCCTTAATGTACTATGTTATCTCTCATCTCTTTTGCCACCCCGTGGTTATCTCATATTGTTACAATATTTCACCTTGTTATCTGATATATTTTATATGTTCTTAATTGGTTATTTGAAATTGGATAGGGAAGGGGGGAAATCAAGATAAGCGGGAACAGGGTGGGAGGGAAATGGGGACATGTCATAAGAAAGGGTATCAATGTTTGTGAAGTTATGCACCTTCTACCTGGTGAATATAATGTAACCCTTCTATTAATCACAATTAAAAAAGACAATGTTTGGTTTCTGAGCAAGATAAACAGAAAATGGTTATTCAAAAAATTTTTAAAAGTAATATTGAAATTTTGAACCATACTAGTTTTATTAAAATGCATTTTAGAAAGTCATTTCACCTTACAAAACAATAACTTCCCTAAACTTGAAGAAAATATGTCAACAGTGGAGAAAATTATTTCAGTACAATGAAAATGCAAATCTGCTATGTTTGGTAAAAAAAAAAATTGCTGAATCTAGAAATTTAGGCCTTAGCTCTGCACTAGCACTGGATCGGTAATATTTAGTTCAGTGTCTCACTGGATAGAGGACCATTCTGTCATTCAGTTTTCTGGAAAACTTATATTCAGTTCTGATAGCAAATAGCTAAACAGTCACAATTTCCTGAAATTCAGAAATTAACCAAGATGAGACTGATAGTAGGAACTTCATTTTCTCCATGTTGTGATAAGGGGAGAAAGCAATGTTTGGCAGATGTTTTATGAGGAAATTACAGTAGCTTTGAGTGACATCTTTGGCATTAGTTCATTTTCTTCTGGCAGCATGAGTAAAGAGAAGTGGATTCACAGCCAGCTCTTCTTATGGGCTTTGGACAATATATAAGTGGCTTCACGTTTGCATCTGCAGAAAGGTTGACAAACTATTTCAAAGTGAATTGAATTTTCTTCCCTAATAAAATGTGACAATGTACAAGACTTTGGAAGATAAGAGAATTCATATCTTCCTAAAGTAAAAGAGAAAACACTGAATTCTTACATATCTGCTGTGTGTCAGACATTTTATTCTCCGTATTGGACAAAAGTGAGTTCTGTGGTTGTAGGAGGCAGTAAAAGTGGAAGCCTTCTGAGACCTTTCAAAGAAGTGACAATATTTCATATCACCTTCACCCCACAGTGGAAAAAAGACCTGCATGAGCTTGAAAAAAACTGGATGTGTAATTTTGTCTACTTTTGTAAGTACATTTGAATACCCTACATAATGTTATCAAGTCATGCAGATTGGATAACAGAACTCTAAAACATTATTTAATATTTGTATGTCTTAAGATCTTAACCTTCATAGGTTTTCAGTCTACATATTCCCAATTTCTCATCTCATCACATGAAGGATACATGTTCACTCTCTGTGTGGTTGTGTGAATTAACTATAGTTTTTCCAAATGTAATTTTACTTGGGGTAGATTTTACTTGGGATAGATTGATTGTTTTTTTACAAGTGACCCTCATGCAGGCACTCTTTTCGAGATTACAGAGAGCATGATCCATTTACAATTCAGTTTTTGCAGAACCATTTACGGAAAGTACTGGAATTAATACCTGCAGCCAAGAAGCATGACTTTTGTTATTTATTTGACATAGTTTTTCCATGTAGATTGACATTACTGCCAGCACAGATGGCTGTCATCACTTTTTATCATATTCAGTTGCCTCCATTCTTGTTTTTCCTGTATCATAAGGCCCACAGAATTCTACTGAGCTGAATAGGTCTGCAGTTCCAGGCTCTTTCAGGTCCTCTCTGCCCTCTGCACTTCTCATGTACTAGGATTAGGATAGTGTTTTCATGAGAGCAGAGTAAACATCACAGGACTATTCAGACTCTGATAGTTTACCGCAAACTGTAAACTCTACTACACAAATCCAAGCTGACAGGGCAGGAACCTGGCCTGGTTGAGACACAACTTGTAAGAATCAGAATTACACTTTCCTTTTGCATATATAGCCTAAAATTTGGTGTTTTATTATTTTTATCTTGAAGACACTTGGGATACGGCCATGTATGACTAATGAGAAGTAGAAGTTCCTTGCATTTGCTTTATCAGTTTATCAATCAAAATTCCTAGTTTACACTACTGCCAAGTTCATGATCAAAAAGAAGAGAATGTTTCCTCTTGTCTCGACTTCAGCCTCTTTCTGACGCCACATACCCCATATAGGTTTTATGTAGAGCCATTATTCCAGAAAAGTTGTCATTTTTATAAGTGTTCTAAGGAAAAAGAACAATTATTTCTTTGACCCTTTACATAGAGATCTTTTCTGAAAGCTCTTGACAGTTTAATCATTCTGGACTGTTTTAAATACTATTAAATTAAAAGTACAGATTAAGGAAGATTTTATGCTCATTTCCAGTCTCTACAGAAGTAGAAGCCTAACTTCCAGAGCACTGTTCTCCCAGTGAGCTTTCATCCAGCTAAGAGAAAGTTTACTTTCCTTGTGAATAAAGACAGCTAGCGAGTATATATGATCTAATAGTCTACTTGGTAGTTCTGAAGTTCTCCCAGTTTTTCTTTCTACAAAGTTAATTATGTGATATGCTTTGTTATTCCTTGCTAGAAAGAATATTGGAGAAAAATATACTTGGTATTTTTATCTTGCTTGACAAGTTACTTTCTTTTTTGCTCAGATTTCTCCTCCTCATTTTTCTCCACCTTTACCCTTCTCCATCTTCCTCCTCATTCTCTTATTCCTTCTCCTCCATTTCCATAAAAAAAAAGTACCAGTAGATTCTAAGTTTGGTGAGAGCCTAAAATCCATAGTGGTTTTAAAACTTTCCAACTGTTAATTGTTAAAATTTGACATTCAAGTTTTTCATGTCTTATAAATGATATAGACCAGTTATTCTCATGAAAGATAAAAATAGATATTTTAAAGGGCATAGTTGCAATTTTCACTGAAAAAGGTGTCATATATGGGCTTATATAAAGAGAATGCTCTTATAAAAACAGGGTCTTTATAACATAGTCAATATTCCTTTTTAAAATAAAAACGACATAAACTCTCTCTTTGTATTATACATTAGCAAGTGGACAAGAGAAGAATAAAATTTGTGTTGAATCAAAAGGAAATATCAATCTTTTCTGCCTGGTAATAAATAAGGTATTAGTACAAGAGGGTTAATAATATTTATTGCACAAGGATAATTTACATTTCAAATGTTTTTTATCTTTTTAGAGTCATAGGGAAATAATATATTAAGTAAAGTTCATGTACTGATTATAACTTGCAAAGGATCTAACCATTTTGTTAGTACAGTTTAAAACTAGCAATCATGTTTGAGGAACATTCACATACAGTACTGTTTTATTTACTGAGTGCTTTCAATCACTTTCACAAAGATCAATCATGTCTATTTGAGATGAATTCAAATTTGAGGAAGAGAAAGAGGTAGAGATAGATTATTAAGAACTAGCTTGTTCTTTTCTTGCTTATTAAGGATTTTTGAAGTCAGATAACAATAATCTGGAAGGTGGTTCTAAGTCAGTTCAACCATCACAGCACATTGCTTTCAGACTTGTGGCTTCTAAAATTGAGAAAAGATTGCTATTTATATTATTACTTGTATATTGTTAGTTATATTGTTGTTATTTATAAATCACCCAGTTTATGATGTAGTAACAAGTCAAGCTTGTTAAAATAACTCTTCATTCAGAATAGAAAGTTCCCGGGAAGTCATACCAAACAAACTGATTTGATAAGCACCCACCCAGGTGGTGCTGGAAACCTTGGGCAATTTAGCTTACGAAATCTTATACAGACTCTGGTAGTTCTTGTTTCAGAGCAGTCCTGGAAAGGAGAAACCATGCAGCATAAATACTCACCACAAGACAAAATCCCTTTCTGAAAATGGCCAGTAGGGTTTAATGCACTAGTGCAAATTATATTCATGTCATTAGAAGCTCATATTACTGTAGCAAGTGTCCCTAAAAATGAAATGCATCAAAACCTTACAGTTAGTTTCCTTAAATTTTATTCTTACATTTACAGTCGCTCAAACTATAATAGTGATGTTATTGCAGATTGTGGAATTTTGTTTTGTATGTACACTATTAGTAACTATTTTTAAAGTAGTGTGATTAAGACTATGCAGCAACAATTTAAGTTGATTACATTTATACTTCGGAAATGTATAATTGCAGGATTTTTTCACTCCATTGTAAATTACATGGATAGCTAATGATACATTGTATCTGCTTCATTTACTCATCAAATTATGTTTATTTCATAGACAATTTTATACATTTAACTTTTTCTTCTCTTAATCCAGCTAGGTTCATATACAATCAAGTTAACCCTAAAGTCTCAGTGGTTCAACCAAACAGAATTTCATTTATCACTCACACATTTCTGATGAGACTGGAAGAAGATGTTTCTGTATTTTTCTCAGGAACAAAATTTCTATAGGTTTGTCTTTTGATTTTACTATTATAAAACGTATTTTAGGTTTGGGTATTGGGCCCAAATAAGGAAAGAGAGGACTTACATCCATTTTTAAGTGCTTCTGAGCTGCTGTACCTTGAGCACCAGCTCCTCCAATCTCACTGGCTGTTCACATGGCTCTATCTGAAAGGGATACTGTGTAAACCTTGCCCACATTCTTGGGAAGGACTAATCAACATAGATGCTGAGCTTCCTCAACCTTAAATACTACCTCATATCTCTCGATTGGGACAGGCTAGAGGTCTCCATCAAAGCATACTTGCCAGGTTCTATGCTAAGAGAGTTAGGAAGCTAGAGAAAGAATGATTTAAAGCCTAGGAGACTAATGAAAAAGTATAAATCATTAGGAACTGTATCAATATGGACTTGAAGTTAATAAAATGCAAGGTCATGGCTGATTTATCCTTAAAAGTATTATAGTTTCCAAAACTAGAATTTCAAACACCAGAAATGTCATTCAAAAATCTATATAACTACAAAATGGAAAAATCTTTAAACGTAGTCTTCTTTCCATATGAGAGAGTCTAACCAGCCTCAGATAAAATAAATAAATAAATAAATAAAATAAATGCAATGTAGTGTGAAACAGTATAAAGAGAAAATAATCAGCTCTTTTCACAACATTTTCATCAAATTAGGTGTTAGATGAATTAATACCTGTAGGAAGATATGTGTTACAAAAACAAAACAAAACAAAAATGGTTATGTGAACTAATTGTTCAGTGGTTGAGTACTGATCCCCGTAACTTACAAAGAAAAGCTCTGTGTTTTGATCTGACTAATATCAGAAACAGATGCAGGTATTTTAAATGTGCTTGTAAAAATAAGCAGATTCCATTGAGAGTATAGTTTCTTATGAATAAATGTGATCTGATAATGCAACTATCTGTTTATTTTCATTTTCTAGTTGCCTGGTAACCAAAACGATTGATGAATTCTGTTTGCCTGATGCTTAAATGCAGGTCAGCCTTGATGCTGCCTCTTGAACATTAGAGTTTGCTTTTAAGTTTTAGAAACTTAGGCAAAAAAATAGTTTCAAAATAGACCTTGCATTTCAGTAATATGGCAGAAAAGGGATTGTATGTTGCTATTGAATTGTATCTAAGAAGCAATAATATAACTAGTAAAACTTTGTCTGAACTTTATTTCCTCACAGCATCACATCAAAGTTATGGTAGAAGACTCCTCATTCCCTACCAAAATGATGGCAAAACATGAAACCAAAATTATATGTTAATAGCCAAATATATACAAACTATGTTTTATTTTGAAAGAACCACAAAATGAAGCTACTACGAAGAGGTGAGCTGTTCAAGAACTAAGAGTCTGATGTAATCTCAACAAATATGAAGATAATAAGAGAGATAATGAAGTAATGAAGAAAGTCCAAATCTGGGCTATGACTTCCTGAACAAAGGAGGAGGATACTACAGTTGTTACATTTTCATTTGATTTGACTTGCTTGAACTTGAGTATAAGGAAAAACATTTGTCTGGTAGTTTCACTTGTCTGGTAGTATAACAGGCTTCTTATAATGAGCCCTCATAAATTGACTAACATTTATAGCAAATGTACTTGTTGATGAGGAAGGTAAATTCAAAAAGGTTGAATTATTGAAATATGTGATGAGAAAAAACTCGCAATTTTTTTAGAAGGGTCAAGTATTATAATTGTTTATTATTTATTTATTTGGCTGTAACTGATTGAGTTTGAACTCAATGCCTCAGGCTTCAAAGGTAGATGCTGATGATCTGCATCATTTAGCCCAATAAATTAGTTTTAGAAAAATATTAGTGCCATCTGTAGTGGCACACATTAGGCTGCCATCCATTTAAAAGACAGATAAAGAGAGGAGCTCAGTTCAAGGCCACACTGAGCAAGATTATCCACATTCCATTTCAGCTAAGATGCAAGGTGAGAGCCATAGGTATGATAATTGCCACTGATAATAGATACGAGATGCTATATCCTAGAGTGTAAATAAATAAAGCAAATAGAGCTAGGATAATGTCTAAAGTAGCTAAGTAGGGCTTACTCACAAGCATGAAGCTTTAAAATAAACCCAGTACTTTCAAGAAATAAACACCCAAATACTATATTTAAAAAATGCTTTGTCTCAAATATTGCACATGCTTAATATATGATTTTCATTTAATTCTTTGCTGATTCTCTCTTTTTTCAGAATTGTATTTTATTGTTGGGAGGGGGGTAGAGAGGGGTAAATTGATCATAGAAACTTAACATTTAAAGTGAGAAGGAACTACAAGTTATATGCCACACATTATAGAAAGTTAAAATGTATATACATTTATAGTGCCTTATAAAACTGCTTCACTCACTCACAGAAGCCTACTTAATACATGTTATTTAGGCATAAAAGCTGATGTTTTCCAAACAGATTATATATAATTATATTCTGTCTGGAGATGTAACTAAGGTAAGGCCATCCTGAATTCAGCAAAAATGCCATGTAGGTAGGATAGTCCTTAGAGTTGGTTCTTGGTTAATCTCACACATGTTTCCTTAATCTCATAGATATTTCAGAATCAGAGTTTTCTTTTTATTCTGTGATATATAGCAAGTTTGTATTTTGTCTACACTTTAATAGTACCTAAGGTAAAGGGTTTATTTTATATTTATTGCTACCACCCTAAAAATGAATATTTTCTATTCTAATTGCCATTTCCATTTTCACCTTTCCCTATAATTATCCTATAAGTATTATTTCTAGACTTTTCTCCTACTGTCTGTTTATATTGATATCTCTTTAGGTCTGACCAGTACTTATTTTAAAACTCTGGAACAACATATCTTGAATCGTTTCTCTAATTTGCCTATAGCAGATAAAGATTATAAGTTTCTAAGCCTACCACTGCTACCATCACTGCATCTTACTGTCTTGGTCTTTTAGAAAATATTAAATTAAATATTTGACAAGTGAATTATTCCTTATATCTCCAGGTACTGGGAAATCCAACATGAAAGCACCAGAAGTTCTGCTGCAGAATCTTCATTTCATAGATAGTACTTTCACCTTATCGTGTATAATGAGAAGGATAAACATGTTCCCTCAGAACGCTTCCATAATTTCATTAATTCTCTTCATGAGTAGCATTGATGCCATTGTTGAGCAATCACCTCTCAAAAGTTCTCCAACTGTTAAAACATTTTGAAAAGTTGAACACATGAGATACACATGGACACAAAACCTTAGCATTCTTCCACTTTTTTCCCCACAAACTATATCTTTCTCAAATGTAACTTGAATTTACCCAGTCTCACTAGTTCCCAAAAGCATAGCTTTTCCTAGAATCAATTTAAAAGTCTAGAGTGTACACAATGCCTATAAATCAGAGACACAGGAGAATTAAACTACAATTTACATGAGGTAAATTGCCGTTTAGTTGTGCACGTGTGAAGCCAAGCATGCTATAATCTTCTAAAATGCAGTGGAGAGATAGTCCTGGGATAAATACTATCTTATAAAAAGAAAAACAAAATATGTGTGATGGTCCTGAATTTCCAGGATTTAGTAAGGCAAATAGCATTATATTTTAAGGCCTGTGAATGTTCTTCGTAATGCCATTTGGACATATTAAAGGGAACCTCAAGTTATTAGGGAATTCACAGGTTAAAGATGCATACTTTATTGCTCTCCTACTAGGCAAGAGTCATATTCCATTGATGTGACTGCTCAGTCACAGCTCTGTGTCTTTTAGTTCTGAAGGATTCTGCAGTAAGGTTCCACTGGAAAATGCCCTGAATTTGAATACTCTGTGGTCATCACTACCAAATTAGGTGATGGTAAGTCTCTGTAATATATTCCACTGATTCAAACACCAATTTCTTTGAAATCTTTCTCACAGACATTTCCCAATATAATAGGAATTCCCAATATATGGGAATTCTTTTACCATATCCTGTTGACACCTAGAAATAGCCATCATACTCACCTTTTTTATCCTGTTTCAAATTTTACAAAGCCTTTTCCTAAACCAGACATTCATATGCAAACTTGAATATTCATACAGTACAAACAAGCCTTTACTATAAAGAAGGCTTGCATTTTTCTTCTAGCTGTTGTTCCTTAGAATTTGGCTTGGCAGCAGCATTAGAAGAAAATAGCTGATTTATTTTAATATCATAGTTGTGCTGGATTATTTTGAAATATTACAAATCTTAAATTACACAGGTTGAAGTATTATTTCTTTTTGGCAATGCTATTCTGAAGGAGGTAAAGTTTTTAGAGTTTATAGAAAGACATGTGGGAAATGAAATGTCTGATTTGGAGAAAATGTGGCAGATTTGACAACCTGAGGCGTGGAAATAAAACACTGAGTCAAAAGATTGTGCAAATTTTATTAAGTTACATATATCTAAAAAGAGGAAATGAAGCTATAGAAATCTGAGCCATATCACCACTCACCATTTAAATATGGAAAAACTAGGCTTTCCAAAATACTTCTTAAAGAGAAAGGGGACAGAGGCCAAACTACAGGGCAAATTGAAAACAGACTATGCAGCTTCAATACACTCACTTTAGTGATCATAGGAAAGGTATATAAAAGAATTCCTGGATTTACTATAAATTTACTGTTAAAAATAGAACTGATGTCTTTTGAAGAACTTCTGCTTACACAGGTCACTTTGCACCTGAAAAGTTTCTATAAGAATGAAGGATGTAGACTTTGAATAAGAAATACTTTTATGACAGTAACTATTATGTACACTTTCCTATTCCATCAGATACCTACCTTTGATTTCATATTAGCTAAAGTAAATACAATATTTAGAAATAAAATTAACACATACTAAACTGATATGTACAACTTTTCCATTTCTATTTTATTGTCTTTGATGTTTACACTTTCTTTTCAGTTCTACTCTTTATTGTGGAATTTAAGAGTCTACCAAAGGGATATATGGACTATATTCAAGTCTTTCTCTGGTTGCAAGAAATCGAATTCACAGAAGTCATCTTAGCTGATGGTGACTTACTAGGACAACATAGAAATAGAAGTGTGGCGAGTCAACGGCCCAGTTGACACTAGAAGGAAGTCTGGATATTTTTCTGGTGCAGAACAGATCTCAGTATCACATTCTAGTGGGTTTTTTGCTTGCTTTTTTTTTTAAATCTTTTTGTCCATCGTAGGGCTTAATCTCTGGGCCTGGATGCTGTTACTGAGCTCTTCAGCTCAAGACTTTCACCCCATCCCTTTGGCCACAGCCCCACTTCCCATTTACTAGTGTTAATTGGGGAAAAGAGTCACACTTTCTTTAGTGCCTGGGCTGAATTTTAACCTCTATCCTCAGGTCTCACCCTCCTGAGAGGCTAATATTACAGGCATGAGCCACTTCACACTTCCATTTTAGTGCCTTTAAGATTCCGGGTGATTGAGCCCATAACCTGTTGCCCAGGAAGGAGATCACATTTTTTATATGGTGATGATGTGAAATTCGTTTGTCTCCATTTCTGCAGTTGTCCTATTCATAAAATTATTTTCATTATTTTTTTCTTTCTTTCTTTTTTTTTTTTTTGCCAGTCCTGGGCTTGAGCTCAGGGTCTGAGCACTGTCCTTGGATTTTTCTCAAGGCTAGAGCTCTACCACTTGAGCCTCAGCACCACTTCTGGCTTTTTCTAAGTATGTGGTACCAAGGAATAGAACCCGGGTCTTCATGCATGCTAGGCAAGCACTCTACCACTAGGCCAAACTCCCGGCCCTATTTTCATTATTTTTAAATAGTTGTACAAAGGACCTGGAATTTATCAAAGCAATGTACGATATATCTTGATCAATGTCATTTCTTTCAATATTCTCACTCATCCCTCCCCTCTCACTTCCTTCCTCACACTTCTTAAGTTTTAGGATATACACTGAATAGAACTAGACTTTAAACCCAATCAAACATTTACTATTTTAGAGGAGTAGAGTGACACAGTATTTGACAGGGAGTTCTATTATGTGCACAGATAATTCATATGCAGAAATATAGTGCAGCAGATAACATCAGACAAAGGTGGTTCTGTTGACATTTTCTTTAGATTCCTCTGATTTAAGTAGGAGCTAATGCAGTATAAATTAGGACACAGTTTCATACAGACAAGAACCATTGTTGACATTTAAATTCTGGAAGTAGGCAAAGAAACACAAAGGGGAAATACAAACTATTGAGAGCTAGTATTGAAATGTAGAAAAAAATCTTGTTAAGTAATAGCAGAAAGATTACAGAACTAGAAATATAGAATCTGATTGTTAAATAAACTCTGTCTCTCCTTCAGCATTTTTCATTCTGGTTGTAGAGAGACATTGTCTGTGATTGAGGAAGAATAATTACAGACAAAAGGGATCCCTAATATACTGCTGGTGGGAGTAGAAACTTGTTCAACCACTCTGGAAAGCAGTGTAGAGGTTCTTCAAAAATATTAAACACAGAAATAACTTACAATCTATTAATTGCACTCCTGAAAATGGATCGAATGTTTACAAATCAGGCTAAAGTAAATCCACCATGAAGTATGTTTATTGCATCACTATTCATCTTAGCCAAGTTATGGAATCAGCTTCAGGGTCCCTAAAGGGACAAATGGATGAAGAAAATATGGCATATATATGCAATGGAACTTTACTAGTACATTAGAAATAACGGCATAGTACCATGTGCAAATAAATGGAAAGTCCTGGAAAAATTTGTTAAGTGAAGTCAGCCACAGATAGACAAAAGATTCATATTTTCCTTTATTTTTAGAAACTAGATTAAGCTTGTAAAGTTATAAGTACATACATTAAATGATCTGTAAATGCACACAGATGTATTAGATGAAACATTGTGGATTCAAGATAGAATTCAAATAGTATAATTCCTAAGAAAGGCAAAATCACATTTCAACAAAATAAAATACAAGCAAGTGGATACATGAAAGGGGTGTTGCAGCGGGGGGGGGGAGATTGGAGGGGAAGGAAAAAGGAGCTAATAAGGGTAGAGGACAATAAGAGAATTCAGGAAAGAACAAGTATGTAGCACCTATATCAATTCAATGTTCATTGAGCTTTGATTCAACGATTTTTTGGAAGTTTTCATAGTTTATAAATATAATTATCCTCTATCTCAAGGACTCTAATTTTTGTTTTTAAGGAATTAATCAATGTGTTCATCAATAATGCCCATGGAATTTTCATAAATTTATTTTCACCCTCGCATCCTCTACCATCACATTCTTTAGAAGTTAACCTCTTAACTGACAAACACTTTTGATACACTGAAAGTTTGGTTAAGTCAGAACACCTTCATCATTATCCTCCTCCTTCTCTTTTCTGCTTTACTTTTTCCCAATTGCCTCATCTCTCCTTCACTCCTTTTCTGTTTCTCACTGTTTCTATTTCTCTGAATCTCAAAATTCTTAGTTACATTTTTAATATTTGTAGTCATATGTAATATGAGACATAAACACATAAAATATCTTGGATAAAATGCTGGACATCATTGAGCTTTATTATCAATATTATTATTCCTAACTTAAGATCATATATCCTATAAAATATAGTCTGGGTTTTCTTATTTTCATTTAAATCATTGTAAATATTAGTTTAAATTATTAAGAAAACCAAAATTTTATAAGACAAATAAGATGGTATAAATTCCTTCTGACATTCTGCATTATAAAACTGTATACATATATTAGAAGAATGGATATATTCAAGGTGTGTATTCCTCTTCAAAACAAAGTACAATTTGTTAATTTTGATGTAAGCTATTAAAACAATTCTTTAAATCTTAGTCCAACAAATTTGCTTTCATTTAATTAGGGCCTTTAATGCAACTTTTCAGTAAAATATGTTTTCCACTCATGCAAACTAGCAAAAGATAATATTAAACAAATGTTCAAAAACAGGAAATAGAAGGAGAGGGTAGAAAACTACATCCTGGTACTTGTTGAGAAAAACTCTGGGCAATCAGGAAAAAATAACTTTCTTACAGATTAAGTTCTCAGAATTGCTTTCATTGGTGACATTTTACATTTAAAAATAATTTTATGGGCCAGGAGTTCGGTGTAGTGGGAGAGTGCTTTCCTAGCATGCACAAAGACCCAGGTTCGATTCCTCAGTAAGACATACATGCATAGAAAAGCCAGAAGTGGTGCTGTGGCTCAAGTGGTAACACTAGCCTTGAGAAATCCCAAGGACAGTGCTCAGGTCCTCAGTTCAAGCCCCAAGACTGGCACCAAAAATAACAATAATAATTTAATTTATATTAAAGCTTTCTTCTTGAATCAGTTTATTTATTAGATTATTTATTGAATAAGAACATCACTAATGCTTTGTATTAATTCCTGTCATCAGCTTCTTTAGGAAATTATGTTACTTATGTCTCCCTTATTCTCTTAGTTCATAAGAAATTAATGTGGAGACAATCTAAGGGCATATATCTTTAAGTAGTAGATACTTAATCGAGAAATGAGCTGAAGCTGGGTACTGGTAGCTCAGGCCTGTAATCCTAGCTACTCAGGAGGCTGAGATCTGAGAATCACAACTCAAAGTCAGCCTGGGCACCAAAGTCCATGAGACTCTTGCCTCCGATTATTCATCAAAAAACCAAAGTTGTGCTATGGCTCAAGTGGTAGAGTTCTAGCCTTGAGGTGAAGAGCTCAGGGACAGCGCCCAGGCCCAGTGTTCAAGGCCCACAATCACCAATACCACCAACAAAAATGAAGAAATTATTTCCTTGAGTTAGCCTGTTTTGCAAAAGAAATTTTGATTTTTAAAATTTTAAGGACTCCATAAACAATAGAATTGAAACAATTTCTTATTTAATGCAAACCCTCAACTATAAAGCTAGAAAACAAAGAAAATGCATATACATCTTTCCAGAAATAAGTGAATCCTACTCTCCAATATTCCTTAATATTTGCCCCATCACCTAAAAAAAAACAAAAACAAAAAACAAACTTGTGTTAGGTTATCTATGTGCAAATTTGTATGTTTTTAGGCTGATGACCATATCTTTTTATAGTATAAATGTTTTACACTACTTATATTATTTCATTTGGTATTTCAACTCACATAAAAGTTATTTAAACACAGAAACAGTTGAGTTTCCTCCTATATTTCTATGTGAGACACTTTTTTTTTTTTTTTTTTTTTTTGCCAGTCCTGGGTTTGAGCTCAGGGCCTGAGCACTGTCCTTGGACTTTCACAAAGCTAAAGCTCCACCACTTGAGCATCAGCACCATTTCCAGCTTTTTTTTATGTATGTGGTACTGAGGAATTGAACCCAGGTCTTTGTGCATGCTAGACAAGCACTCTAACACTAGGCCAAACTCCTGGCCCTGTGAGACACCTTTTAATAATGGATTGGATACTTGTATGGTATAGTCTTAAACCTCACTTCCCTGTCCTCATCTTTTGATCAGTTTCACACAATCTTATGCAGATAAATCTCAACAGCATCTTTCTTAAACATAAGACTGTCTTGATGTTTCTCTCATCTTGACATATGGATATGTTGAGAAATTTCTCATACTCATACACAACTTAGAAATTATGCAGCAAAATTTGTTGGGCATCCTTCAAAAAGAATACAGAAACCAATGGTAAGTTATTTTTTATTCTAAGTTCCTTGCTCTAGTAAATGCCATATAATTTTTCAGAAATTCTTTCAGGATCATTAATTTTGTCGGTTCAGCTGAAGGGTTCACCATAATTTTGACATTCTCTGCTGTTTTGTACTTCAGGTTTAAATTCTGCTCCTTGAGTTTTTTTCAAAATAATCTACATCTGTGAATCTTTTCATTTTTTATTATGGTAGACTTAAGTAGCAAGTTGAGTGTGGAAAGCTTGTGTCCATAGTTGTAACTTGCTCATGTGCAAAATGGACTTAGTCAAGTGGGACTTATATATTCAAAGACAGGAAAGGAAAGTAGACAGAAATTTTAGGTAATTTATAATGCATTAGAGAGTAAATAAAAAATGCAATTAGATTTTTCAGGTTTCTGAAGTGTTTATGCTTGAAGAAAAGAACCAATCAGATGTTAAAACTTCAGCTACCTACATCCTTCTGTGGATTAGTAAGCATGTCACAGAGGGCCCATCGTGAACGTTCATCATAATGGCCAGAACAGATAATTATCTATCAGATAAGTATTGATTCAATGACAGAGTTGATTGTTATTGAAATATAAGAAATGTGGAGCTGTGAGAAGAAATATAAATTACTAAAAGGCTCAATTATTTAAATCAAGTTCAAAGTCTACTTATTTAGCTTGCTGTTTGAGAGTTCATATACTGAACAAGTTCTCATATATTCAGCTGTAAAGTATATCAAAATGCATAGCATCTTTCTGGGGGGTAAAACAAATTAGTATACATGCCTGGCATATGGCACATATGCAATAAAAACAACTATGCATACATCATGATATATGTATTTCTAATGCATGTATATATGTATAAACTCCAATAGCAGAAGAAAAGATCCAACAAGAAATCTTTCCTGAATCATCAGCTACATCTTTTCTCATATGTGAGAAAAAGCATTTTCTATCAAAGTCACTTGCTTCTCTCCTGTTCATCTTGAGAGGATTATTTTCCTGAAGGGCTCTTGATTTGGTCAGGTGGCTTGGCCCTTGTTAATTATATTTCAGTTACATACATTGTTTTCCGATGCCCTTTAATTAACACATTCTGTAAGAAGTTACTTGAATGTGAAGTAAGCGGCTTCCCTTTGCAGAATATGAACCTGAGCTCAGCCAATAAGAACAGAGGGGTG
Source organism: Megascapheus bottae (assembly GCF_031878675.1). Classification (NCBI taxonomy): domain Eukaryota; kingdom Metazoa; phylum Chordata; class Mammalia; order Rodentia; family Geomyidae; genus Megascapheus; species Megascapheus bottae. Next base: position 17,435,993 of record NC_143519.1, read on the forward strand.
GGGCCTGCTAAGTTAGATTTTAAAAACACTCTATGTGCTTGCTTTGTAGATTTTTGGCTAATGGCACAGACTCTTGTAGAAATAAACTTGGCCTTGGCAAGTTCCTTTCAGATTGGTGCCTTTCTTCCTTGTGATACTCCTATAATCCTAGCGATTATGAACTCATACTGGCCACTTCAGATCTTTACAATTTTCTTTTCCCTTAGTGTG